>NC_060268.1:70059553-70391485 GCF_021613505.1 Equus quagga
AAAAAAAAAAAAAAGAAAAGAAAAAGAGAGCAAAGGACCACAGAGTAACCTTTTTGTCATGATTAGGTCCTAAAACTCGGGCTTCTATCTTAAAATCAAAAGTAGACCCCTCTTGGGGTTGGCCCTGTAGCTGAATGGTTAAGTTCATGCACTCCACTTCGGTGGGCCAGGGTTCCACCAGTTCGGATCCTGGGCACAGCCCTAGCCCTGCTCATCAAGCCATGCTGAGGTGGCGTCCCACATAGCAGAACCAGAAGGACCTACGACTAGAATATACAACTATGTACTGGGGGGTTTGGGGGAAAAGAAGAAGAAAAGATTGGTAACAGATGTTAGTTCAGGTGCCAATCTTTAAGAAAAAAAAAGTAGACCCTTCTTCTAGCCCTTAGATTGTGCTTTCTAAATACCATTGCCTCCTAAAAGGACTGGGCTCCTTGGAGAAGGCAGATTTCCAGTCTGGAGAAGGAAATGTACAAAATAGCCTGTAGCATCTTGTCATACCATACAGTGAGGAAGTTATCAAAGATAACTAGGGTCCTACCAAAAGACTCAAGAGCCAATTTGAAGAGGCTCCCACTGGCTAAAGATGGGCCACTTTTAGTATCCATAAGGATAAAAACTGCAATGAATCGAAACACATCAAATATGTTTCAATCTACAAATTCATAGTGACATTCAAACAAGAAGAAAATGAAAAAAAAAAAACCCACAAAAATGCACTGGTCCACTTTGAAGAATGCCAGGAAAACCAATTCATTACTTGAAAAACTAGTAAATACAGAGAAAGAATTAAACATTTATTCTGCCTTTCCTATATAAACTGTACTTCAGGGTAACCACATAGTAGATGAGGGGAAGTATGTTTTTATGGATGTATTCCAGCTCATAAATGAAGAAGGAAGAAATAGAATTAGAATATCCCCATGTTTCAACCCCTAGAGAAACCAAGGATCTAGGCAATGATCACCAATGACTCCTGACATGACAGAAAGAGAGGCAACCGACATGATGAGCCCACTGAGAGAAGCAGAACACCCCACCTCTGCAGTATTCTTGCCCCAAAAATCAAAGCTGAATCTGACTGAGCTTCTAGATCTAACTACCAATTCACGAGAAATACAGGAGACAGAGAGTGTGCTAAACAACACCATGTAAACGTAGTCATCAAAATCCAGACTGTGGGGAAACTTTACAGGACAAACAACCAGTTTCTCCAACAAATATACTATAAAAAATAAAATGAGATAGAGGGGAACTTACAGATTGAAAAAGACTTAAGAGAGCTATCAACCAAACACAAAATATAGTTATTTCAATCCTGATTTGAACCAACAGGCAAAAAAAAAGTTATGACACAATCAGGAAAATTTGAACACTGAGAGGATATTTGATGATATTAGAAATTATTTTTAATTTCTAAGTTGTGGTCATGATATTGTAGTTATTTTATAAGGTAATTTTTAACTTTTAGAAATATTATACTGAAATACTTATAGATGAAATCTTAAAATATCTAGAATTTGCTTCAAAATAATCCAGGAGAGGGGAGAGTAGATGAAACAAGTTTGGCCATGATTGTTGTTGAAGCTGGGTGGTGGGTACATGGGAAATCATTATATGATTCTGTAGGGGAAGAAGAATGTTCCTCTCCCCTCTAGTTCTTCTGGCTGGTCTAAGAATTAAATTGACACGAGACAGAATAACAGGAGAAAATCAAACAAATTTAATAACATGTATAGATGGGAGAAACCCAGGAAAACTGAGTAATTCTCCAAAATGGCTCCAGCCACCACCTTAAATACCATCTTCACCTAAGGACAAAGGAGAATGTTGGGGGTAGTGGTTTGGGATTTCAGAGGGGAGAAAGGCAATTTACATGGAGATAGAAAAGCAAATGTTTGGTAAACAAATGTTTGCTGGGCCATCTATAGACAATGGGACTTAGAACTTTCATAAAACTGGGCCTTCCTATCTACCACACCTAGAGTTGTCTATAGTGATGGCTCCTTCCTGGGACAGGACTTCTATCTTAAATTCTTTTAGGCAGTTAGGGGGAGGTCAAAGTTTCTTTCTGAGTCTTTTCTTCTTAAAGATAATCAAGCCGAAGAGACACATTTTGGGGTGACAAATTCTGATCCTCCACAATTCTACTTTTGTGTATGCTTGAAATTTTCTATAATAAAGCGTTAAAAAGAAAAGACAGGTGGCACAGTGGTTAAGTGCACATGTTCTGCTTTCGCGACCCAGGGTTTGCCGGTTCGGATCCCGGGTGCAGACATGGCACTGCTTGGCAAGCTATGCTGTGGTAGGCGTCCCACATATAAAGTAGAGGAAGATGGACACAGATGTTAGCTCAGGGCCAGTCTTCCTCAGCAAAAAGAGGAGGATTGGCAGCAGATGTTAGCTCAGGGCTAATCTCAGCTCAATCCAGAGTAGGAAGTCTCCATGATCTTGACAAGCACCTAAAACAATGACCCTGGGCAAGTTGTCGCCCCTCTCTAACTTCCATTTCTTCACGGGTGGTTGAGAATGCTTAAACGTGAAGGAGCTCTGTTAGGTTGGGATAAGCACAGCTATCTATCCAATTTAAGGGTTTTCAGTCAAAGGTGATTTCGAACCTACTCTGACTCTTCAGGGACTTTGTGAAGATTAGCTTTTCACGCAGTGACATATTGACATTCTTTTATCTTGGAGCACAGTGTTTGCTGGACAGTGGAGAGGGCAGATATGGATGCAAGGGATGATTTTGACAGGATCTGAGGACTTTCCTGACCTGTATGAGCAGTTACAGTAAAGGAGGGGAGATCCCTGGAGTGTCCTCCCAGAGGGCAGATCCCTCCAGCAGCAGTGGGTGGGGTTAATTTGGGGGTGGGAAGGCTACATTCACAGGCTTGTGGCTGTAAGGGAGGAAGACATTTCCTCTACTCTCTCTGGGTTCGTCTGGCTGGAGAACAAATTAAATTCACATGAGACAGAAGAGCAGGAGAAAATTAAACAAAGCTTTATGAGGAACCATGGCCCAGGGCCTTTCTTCCAGAAGGAAGAAAGGGCACTGAAGAAGTGGGGTGCACAGAGTGGTTAAATACCCCCAAACAGGACATTTCACATATGATTGAAATGTCCCTCCCACAATAGTCACAAAATTGCCCTGTCAGCACAGCGCTTGATGGACACAGCAGATAGTGGTCTGCTATCTTGGAGGGTATAGCAGGAGGCAAGTCTATTGTCTTGAGCTGGGTGGTCACAGGTGAGTGCAGCAATCAGTTTCTAGCCTAAGGAAGGATGCTTAATCCTTAAAGAAATGCCAACGTTGGGGGGAGGAGGGAAGTCAGTTACAGGAGGTTACCAGACAAGCACAATAAACAAATGCAGATTTAAGTCCTTGCCTTTGGCATTGATTAAGAGTTTCTAGAGAGAAGGTCATCTCCTCTCTTCTTCCTGGTACAGAGAGGGAGGCACCTTTTACAGATAGAGATTTACCTCACAAATGTAAATGTGTCCCAACAAAGGGCAAGCTCCATTCCTCAGAGCCTCCTTCCCTGTCCCAGTTTATCAAAAGCAATCAGCCTCAAATAATCCTGATGCCAAAGAGATATATCTTGGGGTGGCCAATTTCAGGTCCCCACATGGCCCTACATTTTCTCTGATAACATCCGCTGTTCACTTTGAAATGTTGGCTGTCATGGTGATGAGAAGGGGCTGACATGAAAGGGGATTGAGAAAGACGTTACAATTTGGGGTCTTTACTTCCATAAAATAGTTTAACATTTTCTTCTTTGTGCCAGATGGCACACTGTCTGTTTCTACAGCACTGGTAGTCGTCATGAAAACAAGGCTTCCTAGACATCTGCAAGCCAGACAGGCCTCTGTCCTCCTTTCCGTTAACCTGATGTATCAGTTAGGAATGCTTTTGGTTGCAAGCATGGAAGCCACTGAATAACTGGCTTAAACAAACAGGAGCTTTCTTCTTTTTTTTAATCACATACCAAAGAGTGGTAGGGATTGTATCGTCTCAATGACTCTAAGCTTGCATCTCTTCTCCTCATGGTTGTAAGCTGGCAGCACCAGCTCCAGGCATTACAATCTCTCACCTTATTCAGAGGCAGTAAGCAGAAGTTAGCTTCTCAGGCTTTCCTGTTTAGGAAGAAAAGGTCTTTCCCAGAAGCCCCTTAGCAGGCTTCCCCTTATGTCTCATTGGCCAGAACTGGGTCACGAGGTCAACTCCAGTTATAATGCAGGCTGGGAAAATAAGCATTGACTTTCCTGGCCTCTTCTGGAGGTGGGCAAGAGATAGGAGTGCTGGGAAGGACGTTGGGGCAGGCAGTCAGTAAGCCTGCTGCTTCTAAGTCTTCCTGCTCCTTAGCAGGGTTTCCTGTCCTATTCACACCTTTCTTTTAAATGGGGCTTGGAGTCTCTGCCCCGCTGCCTCTGAGATATAATGTGTGATATGCATTATGCTATGTCTATGTGAGGGGCTACTCTTGCTATTGGATGGTTCTTGAATCGAGTGCTGTTCTTTGCTCCCCCACATCTGTCTTTCTTTGGGGACATCCATTCAAGAAGGCTTGGATCCTTTAGAAAACGTTGGCTCGCCATCAGTCAGACAATCAGCACATGTTTACAAAGTAACCCCATTTGCCAAGCCGTGCGGAGGTGCAGAGATGTTTAAGCAGTCATTCCTGGCCTCAGGGACCACACACGCTGGTTGGCGGAGTATGACAGAAACCTAGGAAATGTGGAACGACAACGCAGGACCACAACAGAAGCATAAGGCAGCCTGTAATTGCATAAGCCTGGTGTGGGGGCTGGGACAGAGACAGAAGACGCCTTAAAAGAGGTGGGTGCTGGCCTTGAAAATGTAAAGGATCAGAGAGAGGCCCAGGGGAGTGGGATCAGGGTTTGGTCCCACGTGGCTAGAGGACAAGGATTATGGAGAGATCAATAAAGCTCTCAGCAATTTACTGACCTTAACTCCTTTAATCTCCACACCAAGCAGGCCAAGTAGGCTTTATTGTCCTCACTTTACATAGCAAAAGGCCAGGAGGCAAAGAAGTTAAATAATTTACCCAAAGTTTGCTGGCCAGCGTGGTGGCTAGAGGTAACCACAGTCCTGCCTACCCACTTTGCTTTTCCGTATTCCTCCTCTTCTAATAGGTTCGGCCCCTAAGAAGAGGTCACATGACTCAGGCCTAGCCAATCATTGTACCCTATTCCACCGAGTTGTGATTGGCTCAAGGTGGGCATGTGACCGTAACCAGTTGCCTGAGGAAATCAAAATGGAGTAAGAGATGGAGAGAGAGTGGAATTCAAGGAGCTGTGAGGCAGGTTGTAGGCTCAGCTCCTGCAGCTTTCCCTTCAGTCGGGAGAGCTTCCCCAGTATTCCTCACAACCAGGGAGATCAGCACATTCCTTTAAGAAAAACAACAGTTTTATTAAGATGTAATTCACATAGCATACCATTCACTCATTTAAAATGTACAGTTCAGGGCCAGCCGCTGCCGCGTGGTTGAGTTCGCACTCTGCTTCCAAGGCTCAGAGTTTCTCCGATTGGATCCTGGGCACAGACATGGCGGCGTTCCTCAGGCCACGCGCCCAGGGCGTCCCACACAGCACAACCAGAGGGACTTACAACCAGAATGTACAACTATGTACTGGGGGGGCTTTGGCGAGAAGAAGAAGAAAAAAGATTGACAACAGATGTTAGCTCAGGGCCAATCTTTAAAAAATAAATAAAATATACAATTCAGTGGTTTTTAGTGTATCAGAGAGTTGTGCAACCATCACCACATCAATTCTAGAACATTTTCATTATCCCAGAAAGAAACCGTGTACCAGTCACTTCCATTTTCCCCCAACACCCCCAGCCTTAGGCAACTACCAGTCTACTTTCTGTCTCTCTGGATTTCTTCAGCTGGACATTTCATGTAAATAGAATTATACAGTACGTGGCCCTTTGTGACTGGTTTCATCCACTTAGCACAATGTTTTCAAGGTTCATCCGTGTCATAACTGAGTACATTGCTTTTTTCTGCGACTGGTTGTAGTTGGGTTTCTAGCACTTGCAGGCTAAAGGTGTGGCCAGGAGTTGAAGCCAGGTCGGACAGACACCAAAGCCCTTATTCTCCTTATTCTTTCTGTTTTACCTGGTGAGGCTAAATCATGGAGGGCTTGAATGCCAGGCCAAAGAGTTTGACCTCTCTGCCGTAGACTATGCGGATTGCTGAGCAGGGGAGTGACATTTAGAGCACTGTTTTAGTGAGATTATCCTGATAACAGTGATATTTTGTGTAGGTTTTTATCCTACATGTATGTATGTGTTATATATCATATGTAATGTGTGTACATGCAAATATTTTAAGGCTGATGATATAGTGGCAATTCCAAATCTGTGTTCCATGGAACACTGATGTCTCATAAGAGGTGCACCAAGAGGAAATGAGAAACACTGTGCCTTTTTTCCTGGAAAATGAGGAAGGAACAAGATTCAAGAGAAACAGGCTGCAGCTGATGCTCTAAGTGAACCACTGGTGCTGCCACCACATCTCATCCAAACATAGCTACCCATGCCTGAAGGCTGTCAGGCAGGCTGAGGGTTATAGCTGGTAGCCTCCATCACCCTGCCTTATTCTTCATCTCCTGTGAAGGCTAATCAGAAGGAAACACATATGTCCCATGTAACATGTCATAAAGAACATGATGGAAATAGCCCAATTCCCAGAGTCAGGAAAGGAGAAGGGCTTCCTCCGTTCTCCCTTCAGCCTGGACCCTGGGCCACCACTGTATGGGAGGGCAGTGTCCCTTAGGCATCAAATCTAGATATGGAGAAGACAGGGCAGTAGCAGGAGCCAGGAAGCATGTAGGCCAGGATGTCTGAGGTCTTGCTCAGCCCAACCACCATGGCATGTGGGTACATGGGGCATAGCCCTGACATCTCAGCCTTCATCCTTTTGGCATGACCCACCTTGCCCACTTTCTCTTGCATGGCCAGTTTAGTTCCCTCACTTCCCTTAAGCCTGGTACATTTGCATTCAGGTTGGCCCTCCACATTGCCTTCCTCCTCACTGCAGAGGGCCCATACCAGCCCACTTCCTCCAAGAAGCCATCTGGCAACTCCTCCAACACTCGATCTCTACCACATGAACTGTGTTGTGTAGGGTACTGAGTGTGGACTTGGCTGTTCCTGGTGAGTCATCAAGCCCCAGAGAGGAGAAACAAGCAGAATGGAGGGGATGGCATGGTGGTGGCACCCACTGGCCCTAGGGTAGAGCCAGAAGTTGAGGGAACTGTTTTCATGAGAGGCTTTGAGAGGTTCTGGGCACAAGCAGAGGTGTCTGAGGGCTCCAGGGACAAAGGATAACCCAGGGTCAGGGTTTCTCTTGACTCTAACCCAGAATCCAGCCCTGCTCTGATGCATTGAGGCCTGGTGGCTTTGGGAATATGGGAAGCAGGGCTGTTGGCAGAGCATGGGCACTTTTGTGGAGGGCATCACAGCAGAGGCAGCCCATAGAGCCCCAACAAGCAGGTTGCAGGATATGAGCTGCATTCCAGGTTTGGCATGAGACCCCTCCCCCCATGTTTCAGATGTAAACAGCAGAGTCTTTGGGAGGGGGCCATGGTCCCTCGTGAACAAACTGGGGCTCTGGGTGTGGAGGTGTGAGGAGTTGTCACTGCCATCAGGTGGTGGCACCTGGGCCTTAGGTGTCTGCCCTATCAGAATGTGAGCTCTTTGAGGGTCACCTTCTTCTGGCCTCCTCATGCCTGAACACTGTCACTCAACCAACTCTGGCCTAGCTTTGCCAAGAACCCATGTGCTTAGGACAGCAAGTAGAGATGACCGAGAAGCCAGGCAGGCAACGTAAATGAGGGCAGGGGCAATGGTGGGGCTCACAGGGAGGCAGAGGGTGGAAGTTCTATTTAAAAAGGGAGAAGCAGGGCCAGCCCCGTGGCTGAGTGGTTAAGTTTGTGCGCTCCGCTTCAGCGGCCCAGGGTTTTGCTGGTTCGAATCCTGGGCACTGACATGGCACTGCTTGTCAGGCCACACTGAGGCAGCATCCCACACGCCACAACTAGAAGGACCCACAACTAAAAATACACAACTATGTACTGGGGGCTTTGGGAGAAAAAAGGAAAAATAAAACAATAAAATCTTTAAAAAGGGAGAAGCGGCTAAGCCAGTCGTTGCCCTGTGGGAATGTAAGTCCAGGGATGCCAGGTTTGCCCAATTTTTCTCTTAAGGAAATAGAAATCCAGCTTTTTATGTGAAATCTCCTGATTTTCAAATGTAACAGTTGGCAACTATAGATTATTGTCCATTTGCCTTTCAGATTTACTCTCCACCGGGCTATGTCCGGGGAGGATGACTTTTGTGTACAGCACCCTCACCCACCCACTCTCTTACCTTCTAGATTCCAACTGGGTTTGGCCAATGGGCAGAACAAGTAGATCAGAGATTGAAAGGTGGGAGGTCAGGATACTTATCCCCTTGTTCCAAGCCAAGCCTCCTCCTTGCCCCCCATACACTGGGGCCATGGTTTGGGCAGTGACTATGTTCCTCTGTGTACTGCCATGGCTCCTGCATGGTGGTCTCTCTCCCAGGCTATAGCTCTTGTGCTCCAGTGACCCCTGTCCCTTCTGTCTTCAGGCCTAGGGGTAGTAAGGGTGCCCCTGTTGCTAGTCTCTCAGTGACTCATCATCCTTTGCTGGTTCTCCTCATTCTGTCCATGCAAATACCTGTGTAAACAGTCCCTCCATTCTGAGCTCTCCTCAATTAACCCTCTTGAATGTGCCCTCTCTTTCCTGCTGGGAGCCATCAATATACCAACTAATTCAATTAAAAAACAAAACTGTGAAGTCCAAACACACCTGGATCTGCAGTCTGTATCCAGTCAGAAGGAGCCCAGCTTGCAATCCTTGCTATGTGCTCCCACACTGCACCTAGGCAGCAGGCTGAAGCTGAAAGCACTACACAGACCTACGTAGTGCTAGAGACAGCAGGTACACAATGACCCAGAGCTGAAACCGCAGAGACAGTCAAAGAGAGAAGCCTTGATATGTGTCCAACCAGTTTAATGACCAAGAAAACCGTACAGATACTAAACTACAGAGCACCAGGGACACAGAGGCATGAAGGCCTTGGGAGGAAACACTACAACACCATTTTGGGGCAAACAGGATCACCTAATGTTGATACAGGGGAGGGGGAGGTCCACTGGCAGCTCAGACCTATGAGATCCCTTGGGGAACATGCATCCCACCCCCAAAGCAGGAGCAAGCCAGCCGTGTTCACTCCCGAACATAAATCCTCGTGCAGACCACGTCATCCGCGCCGAATGTCTGCAGAAAAGGAAAACCAATCAGTGCAGATGCCTGTGCAAAAATGTTTAAAGCATATTGCTAATAAGGCCACTTACTCTCCTGTTAGAAGCTCTTTGTAACAGACATTCAATTTCCTGTGCTGAGTGCTCATGCTAAGTGCTAAGGTTTTTTTCTTTTTTCCCCTTAAATTCCATCTTGGCAGAGAGGCAACTTGGGTATAGAATTATGTTATATGCAGTTTTCCTTTCCTTCTGGAACCTGTAAATGCTGACATAAGAAATGCAAGTTTCCTGGCTTTGGTTTTGAAATTAAATTGGAAAGGGGGAGAATGTCATATTGGACATTTCTGAAGTGGTTCTGTCTCTTTTCAAATGACTTAAGAGAGCAAGGGGCTTGGGCAGTTGGAGCCATAGGGTCTAGCGCTGACCGGCCTTATGGGATAGCTTTGGAAAGGGGGTGGAAGGGCCTTCCAGGAAGCAGCTGCCCAGCCTGGGAGACAGCCTGAAATGTTGTATGTAATACTCAAGTCACCTGCAAGCTAGAAAATTGGACTCAGCTGCAAAAGCATAGCATCGGCATCCAGACCTCGCTCTGCAACTCACAGCTGGGTAAGCCTGGGCACGGCTCTTCCTCTCTCCGCCAGTTTGGGGATGGAGTAGGGAGGGAGTTGAAGGGAGGGACGGAACTGAACAAGATGATCCCAAAGGCTCTTTCCAGCTAAAATTCTATGGCTCTTCATTTGTTTGTTTGCTTGTTGTGGGGAGGACAAGAATCATTCCACGGATGGAGGAGGATGTTTTCCTTCTGGCCTCTGAAATGGTATCACCCGTTTGTAAGCTGTCTCAACTCTTCCAACAACTGGCAATTACTCACAGGCCCACACTCCTGAGCCTCTCACAGGCAGTTGGAACTGGGAAAACAATGTGTGTGTTAAAAAAACAAAATGAAAAACAAAAATTCCGTGGTCTGTAGACCTGATGTAGGTACCTTTGTTGGCAGATGTACATTTTTCTGTGGGTGGATCACTATGTTTCAGACTCTCAAAGGGGCTTGAGGCTCCAGAGAGGTCAAAGTCCTGGACTAAGAGCTTGGATATACTTGGATCTTCAGATTCTTGCCCCTCAGTCGGTCATGAGATGGTCTCAGAGAACATGTACTAGGACATTATGCTAACATGAGTATTTCAGGGAACTATTAAGGAAGCGAATGCCCATCACTAGCTTCTTTTCTAAATAGGGAACTCCTGATCACACCAGCACAATTGTACCTGCTCCGGATACCTCTTTATAATCTCTGCATTAGTGAGGAATGCAGATGATTCTACGTGCTGGGAGCGGGGGGCGGGGTTCCCATGAAAATTCACCTCTCAGATGTCCAGACCTCTCAGAACCATGTCAGTGTTCCAGAACTCTTCAAGCTCTATGGCCACAGAGCATCGAATGGAATGCCACTTTGGGCATGTGACTCTTTACCTGTCCTGTACCTGCTCTAGCTATCTGACACCTCACCCAGACCAACAAATGGCCTCAGGACATAAGAAGAAATTGCCACATTTCCAACCACATTTGAAATGTCCTTCTCAGCCTGCAACTATGCTGAGAGGTTCCTGAAAGAAACTCTGAAGAATGTTCCAGAGTGGTTTGAGGGAGGATACTCAGTTTTCAAAAGAAGGCAACTTACAGCCCAGGGGCAATTTACTGTTGCTGCTGGAAGAGCGTATTTTGACTTAACTAGAATAATTTGCCTGCTGTTATACGGAGACAGCATCTCCCTACGTTCTGGATTTCTTAATGATAATAACCTTTCAAACAAAAGCCCACATTTCAGATCTCAGATGTCAAGAATTAATGCTCCTTTTGAGGCTGGTGTGTGATGCAGGGTGGAATTGTAGTGGGGGATTTGCAAGTGGCACAGTCCTCCTAGCAGAACTAGTCATGAATATCAAATTGTACTTACCCTGAAAAAAAATCGTTACTCTCATCATTTGCTCTGGCTCTCGGATACTACAGAGGTTAATAAAATCACACTTTCTCACAGAACGAACTAAGCCCACTTAACCCTCAGCTACACGCAGGAACTCTAAAATCATCTCTCTCTTTACTAACTCTGGCACCAGTGGACCATATGTGCCTTTTTCTCCTAAATTTCCATGTCAGCCTCAAATTGCTCCTCCAGCCCCACTGGGTAGTCCTTCCCTGGAAACATTAACCAAGTTGCAAATGAAGCCAGTCCTTTCTCTACGAAAGGAGAAAGCATGTGAAATCATTATTGGGAAGGACAAGAGGAGAGAGAGGGATCAAGCAGCCTCTGTTAGAGTAATAGAGATAGCTCAATTTAGGGTCTTCTCGTAGAATAAACATGTAATTTCAGGGCCGAGAGGGACCTTGGGGATCAGACTTTAGCTCAACCCCTCATTTTACAGCTTGGGAAGGGAAAGGCCATGCCCAGGGCACACAGCGAGTCCTCTCCTAGCACACCTCATCATCTCCTTTCCCAACATCTCAGGGTGACAGTCTCTAAGATGGGGCAGGCAGGCAGTCTTAGATGGGGGAGGTTAACAACGTGCCTGATGGAGAACAAAGGATATCATTTCCTGCTACCCACAACAGCTTTTCCCTTTTCTAGTCTGCAGGAAAAAAGGTAGTTGCAAAGCTCGGTCTGTTCTGAAGCACAAAGGCAGAGTGACATAGGGTTGTCCTGTCCTCCCAGTCTTCCTTTGCCCCCACACCTAAAATAAATGGGGAGGGGGGAAGTGATTAAACTACAGAGGTTTCTAACTTGGCCTCACCAGGTAAATTTTGTGTGGCCAGGGCTGTTTAAAATGTTTCAATGTGAATACCTTTAAGGTAGAGCCCACCCTCTCTAGTTCTAAGGGCCCCACCCCTCCACACTGGGTTACCCTCAGACACTTCCTAAATTAGCATCACTTGCCTGGCTCCAAAGGCCACTGGAGTTTGTAACTCCAGGGGGGTAAAAATGTTCTCTAAGGCTCCCAGTGCTGACATATTAAAATTTCTTAGATCTTTGCCAGGCAGCAAAATGAGGAATTAGGAGGGGAAAAATAATTCCTTTTGCAGAGTGAACAACCCTGGGACCTCACAGAGCCCAGGCATTCTGAGCCCAGCTGTGGGGGATGGGGAGGTTGGCTTAAAGCAAGTCACCAAGTCACGGATGGCTCGGTTTGGATAGTGGCAGCGCTGCAGCCTGTGTAGCCTCTGCTCTGCCCTCTGAGCCACTCGCCTCTCCTGCCAACCATTTAACAATAATTTCCTCTGACCTAAACTGTCATTTTGGGCTTTGTGCTCAAATTTTAACCCAGGGCAGACAGTGTCTCTCCCTGAATGGGAGAGTGAGGATGTCGTTTGTGAGTCCCTCAGGCATTAGCCAGGGAGCTGTGGGCTTGTTTCAGGGTCGAAGGGCCTCACCAGGATGAGCTCGTCGTTGGCCAGCTCGCGGGTCCAGTAGGTTTTGGGGCCATCCCCTTCAAGGAGAGTTTGTGTGCAGTGGATCTTGTTCTCATTCTCCCAAGTGGCTAAACTCTGTGGGCAGGAAAACCATTAGTGACATTAATTACAGTCTTGGCAGCAGGAGCAGAGACAACAATGAGCACCGGAGAATAATTGCTGTGCAGAGAAGCAACACATGGTCCCTGTCAGTGGACACAGAACCTTTGCTGCTGCACCTTAAAAAGTCCAAATTCAGAGGGCTGCTCACGGATATTATGAGGTATAGATATGCCTCATATTACACACATACACATGCACACACACTCACGGAAGCAGCAAAGCCTTAGGCATGCTTTACATCTCCAGGAATAAAATTTAGAGCATGCAATGATTCATTTATGTCAAAAGGGATTACCCCTTCAAGCAATTTGGATGTTAAAGGCAAGAACCTTCACATCAGAACTACAAAATTTTAGACGAGTTAAGACAGCATATTTGCAAGCACAAGTGTAGTCAGCAGATCAGGGGCTCTGTTCCTTGCATGGATTTTAAGATAACGCCTTTCTCCCTGTTTGCGCTCATCAGATGCAGCACACAGCCTGCTCTGATAAATCTGGGTATCTCTGGCTCTGAGGATAAAAACACTGCCAATTTCCAGGTTACATCCTTTTAGAAGAATTTTAAAAACACAACAAAACAACAACAATCTGAAGGATCTTCATGCTGTGGGAGGTAGGAGGCAAAAGGAGGGATTCCCTGCAGTTTTCTCCAGCGTGTGCACAAAGCAAAGTGCTGTGCAGCTGCACTGGGGGGCCCGTACTGAATGTGCACATCCTCAATTTTTAACTAACACATGGGATGCGTTCATTAGGCAGGGCGGGGATAAAGCCCCACTCTCCAGGCTGCCGTGTGTCCTTGGATTTTTTATCAGAATTACTGTCTCTGGTAGTAGCCACCACTGGATGTCCCCAAATTGAGCCTGGCCTATCGCCAGGCCTTCTCCCTTCGACTCCCAGACCTTCACTCTAGCCACGCTGTCCTGCTCCTTTGTTTTCACAAACAGTAAGACCATGCCAGCTCCAAGCATGGACGTCATTTTTAGGCTATGCCAATGCTGGGGGCCAAATACCGCCATATGGGCCAGTGTGCTCCAGGGGGGCTGTGTCTCTCTCTGCATCCTTCTCCCAAACCCAGTGTCCAGTCCCACTCTGTAGATCAGACAGGCACCACTCAGGAGAGGTGGAAACAATTTCTCACTCTCCGGAATGTTGTTAGTTTTTTTAAAAAAACACTAAGGAAAGGGAGGGAGACATTTTGTCACTTTTTAAATAAGTGGTAGCAGTAGCAATTATTTTCCCTTCTCTCCTCAAAATACATGAGTAACCAACCCTCCATTCTAGTCCAGAGATCAACCAAATGCAGTTTTTGCCCATCTAAAAAAGGAGTGTACAACCCCTTGCTTCAGTCCACTCCTTCATCCATGGGGCCCATACACAGAGAAATATAAAACTCTTGCCCTTGAGGACTAGGAGAGAGCAACTTAGTCCATTTTCCCAGCCAGAATCTGCCTCGCTTTTTGAAAGATTCCGCCTTTCTTTTAAGAAATCAGGCTGAGGGAGGGCAGTAGAGGTGCTGGAGCCATCGAGACTGCTGAAACTGGATCCAGAGCGTTCCCAGGGGGCCGAGGGACCCGGGGGGCGGGACGTGAGAGCTGCCGCTCCACCTGCGGCAGGAAACGTGGCAGCGGCGCGGCCGGGGAACCCGGCGGCCCCTGCAACCTCCTCCTCCCGCGCCGCCTGCGCTGGCGCGGAGGGTCGCCGCAAAGAGCTGCAGAAGCCGCCGCTGGGCACGCGGCGCAACCAAGAGCCCGCGCTTTAATCGCGGCTGTTAGCACCTCGGGAGGCGGTTTAGGCATCGGGTTGGGAGGGGACAGGGGTAGGACTTTCTCCTGAGCCCAGGGCAACCCTGTTGCACAAACTCTCTCTGCAAACAGCCAGTGCACCCGCCCCGCAAGGAAAAGCGCGCCGCAGGCTGCAAAGGGAGAAATGGGTGCGTCTGGCTGCAGCGGTCCACGGGTAGGGAGCGGGGATCCGCGAACGCTGCCTAGGCTCTGGGGCCTCACCCTGCACTTGCGTCCATCCACTGTCTCCTCCTCAAAGCCTTCTCCGACCTTGAAGTTGATCTCGGTGGTGCGCACCGTGGTGGATGTCTTGATGTAGAACTGATCTCCATCCTGGCGGATCTCCACGTGCGGCTTGGACGCAGCGGCCACGGCCACTTTCCTCAGCATGGCGTTCACACCTGCGCGGGGAAAGATGAGCGAGCCGCGGGCTCAGGTCACAGGGCCTCGCCACCTGCCCATTGTCCCAGGACTGGCCCGGCACTTCCCAAAACCTCTGACTATAGATAGGGGCCTTAAAATTAATCCACTCCTTACCCTGCCTTCGCCCTGATTTTCGAGATGAGAAACTGAGGCTCAGAGGGAGTAAGTGGCTTTCCCCGAGGAGCACAGTGAATTCGTGGCAAGGCCTGGTCTCAAACTGAGTCCCCAAATTTAAAGTCCCTTACCCTCCTTGGAGTCCAGTAATAATCTCTCCTTGCGATGATCTAGCACGCGACAAAGCCCGAACCGTCGGGAAAAGCGCCATGCATCCAGCAAACGTTCGCTGGACGCGCGAGGGGTCCCGGCCTCTACTCGCGGCTCTTAGATGGGGTGAGCCTTGGAATTCGTCCTGATCTATCGCCCCGGGGACTCCCTCCTGTTTGGGGTTGGTGGCCAAAGCCCATCCCCTGCGGGTCCGGGGCACCTCCGGGCCCCTTCTCCTCGTCGGGGCGCGCTGTCCTCGCCAGCTTACCCAGCGCCTTGAGCAGCTCGTCAAAATTCTCGCTGCTGCGCATCTTCCAGGTGCCGGCGAAGTTGGGCATGGTGGCAGCGGTGGCGGCGGCAGGAAAGCGGCGACAGGCACGCTCCAAGCTGCAAGGCGGAGACTGCCGCTCTGCGCCCAGCTCCGCGCGCCTAGACTAGCTGGGAGAGCACCCCCACCCCCCACGCCCTGCTCCGAGTCCCGCCCCCCGGCTCCGCCCCCTGCGGCCCCTACCCGCGTGAGCCCAGCTCCCAGCCCTCGGTGCCCCAACTCCGCCCCTCGGCGTTCCGGTCTCCAGTGGTGCAGGGCTGGTGCCCGCTCTCCTACAGCTGTGGGGGGGGGGGGGGGGGGGGGGGGGGGGGGGCGCCTCTGCTGCCCCCATCCTTGTTTACAGTGGGTAGTGGGAGAAGGTTAGATGAAACAAGATTGGCCAAGAGGGGATAATTGTTGAAGCTGGGCGGTGGCGACTTGGGGAATCATTATGCCATTCTCTATACTATTGTATATGTTTGAGAATATCCATAATATAAAGTTAAAATAAAGTGGGTAGTAGGGCCATCAGGGAATGGGAGCCACTCTCTCCCCGCTCCTAGTCCTGCTTTCTGGGTGTGCCCAGCCGGTCCCCTCCCCTCCCAGTCCGGGATCCTATTCCGCAAATCCCCCACCCCCCCACCCCCTCGCGCAGAACATTAGGAGCGACTGACGGGAAAGCCCCAACTGCCACCAACACGGGCCTAGGCACTGCAGCGCGGAACCCGGGATCGCGCGAGATTGTGGGTCCTCCGCGTTGCGAGCGCAGGAGGGAACCCAGGCCGCTGCGCCTTTGTGGGTAGCTCTCGACGTGCGGGTGGAGAGGAGTGGCTGAATGAGCTCCAGCACCCTGGGTAGGAGTGGCCTGTTGCAGAAAAATGTAGCTTTGCGCTCTTCAGGCAGGCAGGCTGGGAGGGCCAAGCGGAGGAAGTCTCCTCCCTTCTTTCTCCCTTTGCTCCCAGATAGGCACCAGGCCTAAAGACCCCTCGTGAGTCTCCCCTACGGGACTACAAACACTCAACCGCGGCTCTAAGAGCCCTCACAGCTGACCCCAAATTTTCCTTTCTGCCTCTTTGCGCTCTTCCGCCATCTGCATGCCTCAGCCAGACTGCACAACTCAGGATTCTGGAACTGGCCATGTGTCTTCCCTTCCCACCTCTGAGCCTTTGCCCATTCTGTGCCCTCTCCCTGGCGGGCTCTTTTCCTCCTCAGGTTACTAAAATCACACCTGTTCATCAAAGTCCGTCTTTATGCCATCTCTTTTGTGAAATTCAGTTTCCTCGTCAAATGTGATTATTTCTCTCTGAACTGGCAGGATCTGTGTTCGGTCCCCCTCTTGTTCAAGTCTTAATCCTGCTATAAACTGAACTCCTGGAGAGCAATGATTGAGCGCTTATCAACTTGTCCTCCATTCCTCAGGCTCAGCCAGGTGGGGCCCAATAAATAAACATCAATTTGAGAAGGACGTAAGTGTTGCACAGCCCAGAGGTAGTGTGGAAGTGAAGATTCCCAGAGGGGCTGCAGGAATCTGTGCTGAGTGCTGCTGAACAGGCCTCGGGACCTCTGGAGGTGGCTGGGGCTGGGCTCCTGCCCTGAGGAGCTGTCTTAGCAAGCAGCTGAGGACAGGAGAGGGGAGAAGGACCATCACCAGCTGGAAAGGGGTGTGGTCAGGGCCAGCTTCCTGGATGTCAGACCTGTGCAGTTACATAGGGCCATGCGCTTAGGAGGGCCTGACAGTTTGTTCAATGCTCTGTTTTTGCTCTCTTGAAATTCTTAATCATTTTTGAACAAAGGGTCCTGCATTTTCATTTTGCTCTGGGATCTGCAAATTATATAGCTGACCTAAGTGTGGGAGGCAATGGATAGGGCTCTCACAGAATCAAACCTACTTCATAGAGGGTCTGGTATCTCGATAGTGAGGGGGCAAAACAGGGGTGCCATCCAGCTAATGCAAGCCTCTGCCCCCATCCACCACTCCTCCACACCAAGGCTTCTGCCATCTTAAGAGCAGGACTGGGGAGGGCTGGAGCAGGAGGCTGGAGGACAGCAAACTTGGGAGTCAGGACCACAGGGAAAGCCCGTGAGGATAGTCAGAGGGCTGTGGATGAGGCAGGGATGACTGTCAGGTCTTGCAGCAAAGGCTCTGTGTGTGCATAGGGGGAAGGAGGGAAAGAGGCAGGAGGGGGAGGAAGTCACGGTAAAAGAACAGAGAGGATGGGGCAAGCAGGGCCTAGCGAAGGGGGTCCACCCCCCAGGTTCCCAGGTTGGGGCTGCTGTGACAGGAGGATACTGGTGGGTTGTGCAAGCACAGAGCAAGGGTAGGAGCAGGGTCTGGAAAAGGGAGGGCACAGCCAGTTCAGCATTAAAGTGTGAGGTGGTCCTGGGGTCCTTGTGAGCCCACTGTCCTTGTTAATGAAGTTCACAGGTGACCAGAGTACACAAGAGGGGCTAGGACTTCTCAGATGCCCCGAACCTAGTCAGGAGGTGGGAGGGCAGGCTCCCATCACTGGTCTGGCTACTGAGGGATCTCCAGAGCCAAGAGGCAGCTAAAACACCCCCATATGGTGTTTCTCAGGACCCAGCCTCAGGATTCAGAGCAGGCATCCTGTTGGGTAGAGATCGAGCTCTCTGCCTGGGCCTCAAAAAGGATCAGCGGAATCATCCTAAATCCTCTTAACATCTCTGCCCTCTCTCATTCCTTCTCTTATTTCACCCTTCTGTTCACCAACTCTTGCCAACCACCTCTCTGGGCTCGGAGATGGGTTCAGCTCTGGGGACAGTGACCAGTCAAGGTCCAGGTCCTGTCTTTAGGGTCCACTGTTTAACTGAGGGAGAAACTTAGAAAATCTGTGACCACTGTATGGGCTCATAGTGCCTGGGAGGTAGGCCTTTAGCCCAGCCTGGGTTGAGTCTTAAGAGTTGATCCAGAGGGACTAAGGGAAATGAAGTGGTATGATCAGAAAGAACATGTGTGAAGACAGGAGCTCTAAAAGAGGGCTGTGTGTTTGGGGGACCACGTAGTCTTTCAGTGTGGCTGGAGTGCATAGTCTGAAGGGGGTAAGGCAGGAAGTAACTTAGGAGGTGAGTGGAAATCACTCCACTAAGTGCACAGGGCCATGAAGGCAGTGTTCCCAGGTGGGCACATAGAAGGGTTTTAAGCAGAGGTGAGCCATGGTCCTATTGCATTTTTGTAAAGTTGCCACTGCTTCAGTGTGGAGAATGGATTAGAGGGGACAAACATTGCCAGAGGCACAGAAAGGCCATTGCCCTGTGTGGAAAGAGTGAAATTGGAAGCAGAGAATGTAGACTCTTCTTCTAAAAGCAAGGCTGTATAGAGGATGGGAGAGAGAGATTGGAAGTTATGAGAGGAGGTAACATCCAAGGGACTATTTGGGGTCTTGTTTGTTCGCGTTTTGGATGGAAGAGATTTGATATTTATAGACTGAAGGGAGAGACTAAAGGAGAGGTAGAAGATGCTGGAGAAATAGAAGATGGATACAGGTGGTAAAGGGGAGAGAAGATGAGACCCAGAGCACAGGTGGAGGTGCCTGCCTTGCATGGGAGGGAGGCAGGAGGTAAGGGAACCAGAAGTCAAGGGAGTTCCTGTCTAAGTTCTCTCCTTTCCCTGTTAAGTAGGAGATGGTCTTCTGCAAAGAATAAGAGGAAGGTTGCAAGGTAGAGCTCTTGGCAAAGACTTGGAAGAGCCCCCTCTGGAAATGGGAGAGGCACCTCAGGATGCACAGAAGTGATGCTGGGCATCAGGCAGGGCTCCAATGAGGTCTCACAGGTCTAGGGCTGACTCCAGCTCTCACGGTGGAATGTGCTTTTCTCCCGCAGCTCCTGGACTCCACATAGGGGATGGAATGGTGGATGTGTGAACTGATGCAGAGTAGGACAGCTGAGAGTGGCAAGAAAGGGCTAAGGTGAAGGACCAGGGGTCTGGGCAGAAGAGGGAGGGAAGTGGAGCCAGGACAAAGCTTAGGTGGGGAGAAAATGGAAGGCTCAAGCTCTGGACATCCTGTGAGGTTGAAGAACGTGTATACTGGGGCCTGGCAGGAAGATGGAGTTGGTCAGAGATCAAGATACTGGAGTTTAAGATAATGATGAAGCCATCTTGAAGTTGCAAATGTACATATGGACCTTAAAGAGGGGCATTTGGTATGCAGTACTTCCTGAACTTATTGAATCTTATATTTATGGACTACTCTGCAGGACTGATATTCCACAGAACCCATTTTGGCCAATTCCACTGAAAAGCAATGGGAGCCATGGAAGATTTTTAAGGAGAAAAGTGAGTTGGTCAGATTTCATTCTAAACAGATCGCTGTGGTGGCCTGTATGGAGGATGGATTAAAGGAGATGGAGAGCTGATGTGTGGAAACACTGATGAGGTATCTACTGCAGTGGTCCAGGGAAGAGATAAAGAGGGTTTAAGCTTGAGGAGGGACCAAATTCAGAAATCTTTAGACAGTAAGATCAGTAGAACAAGGTGACTGATTGGATGTTGGAGGTGAAGGAGAAGGGGAAATATGTGCTGGGTCTCCAGCTTAGAGGTAGCAAGGAAGGTAAAACCACCAATCCAAATTGTGGTAGACAATTTCATGGGAAGGATGCTGAGCTCCACCTTGGATGTAATAGCTTTGAGGTTCATGGGGACATACGGACTGAACTCTCAGGAATATGAAATTCAGTGAAACAACAGGAGGGAGAATTCTGGAAGGCCTCTAGGATGACGAAGTTAGTTTGCCATGGTATGGGGGCTCTGGGGCTAGAGAGAGAGCCTGGTATGGGATGCAGGTTTGAGACAACATGGACCACAACATTTTTTTTTTTTTTTTTTGAGGATGATTAGCCCTGAGCCAACATCTGCCATCAATCCTCCTCTTTTTTGCTGAGGAAGACTGGCCCTGACCTAACATCCATGCCCATCTTCCTCTACTTTATATGTGGGATGCCTGCCACAGCATGGCTTGACAAGCGGTGTGTAGGTCCACACCCGGGACATGAACCAGCAAACCCTGGGCTGCTGAAGCGGAATGTGCGAACTTAACTGCTGTGCCACCAGACTGGATCCATGGATCACAATATTTGAATTTGGGAGATACCTCAGGCTTCAGAGTGGAGCTCTGGCGGAGCAGTGGAAGGCCAGGTGACAGGGGCTTAGTGTTCCAAATGGAATTCTGGTGACACATGGTGTGGGCTGTTGACATTGCCCTGCCTGGGCAGCCAAGAATGGGAGTCAAAACCTAGGCCCTTACTGCTTAGCCCTGGGAGATTCAACGGGCATTGGCAGGTAGGCAAAGGTGACTTCTTGGATGAACACACCTATACACTGTCAAGCAATTCTATGTCTGTAGGGTTCTAGCACATTCCCAGGGTGCCCTCTGTGTGTGTTGTGTGCTCACACATACATGTGCTTACAGTCAGGATCTCCTTTGTGTTTTGGCTGGAAGAATTGATCTTTGAATCTCTGGAGCAAAAAGACTCTTGGAACATAAGATCCCTGAGTAGATTCACTCACTCACTCAATATTTTTGGAGGGAATACTATGGGCTAGGCAAGGGGTTCATGGCCCTGGAACTCACAGAATGGTAGGGGAAGACAGCTGCACCAAGATAAAGTTTGGGACAATGTGCTAAGTGCTATGAAGGGGTAAAGGAGGCACTTTGGGAGCCAAGGGGAGGGCATCTAACTTCTGGAGTGTCTGAGCATCTTAGAGAGGGTGACATTAAGCTTAAGCAGGGCTCTGAAGGTTCAATAGGATTTCAACAGTCGGACAAAAAAGAAAGGGCATTCTGGACAGAGGAAATAGTAGAAGCAAAGGACTGGAGCCCCTGAGGCTCCTTACAGCTCCGATCAGGGACCGATCTGCAAGGGTCTCTCCATAGAAGGGGCTCCCCTCAGAGTCAGGTGGCCTCACCTTAGGATCCAGGGATCCTGGAGTCCAGGCCAAAGTGGGTGTTGTCGGCTGGCTGCAATTGCCTATGGGGCGTGGCCAATCTCTGATGTTTCCTCTCCTGATGTAGATTTCTCAGGGACAGCAGCTCAGGCCTGGGCCCTCTTTCCAAGACCCCTTTGTTCTCTGGCTGGCAGCTCCTGCCTTCACAGACCCCATGTTGCCAGCTCCTCCCAGGCCACTGACCTGAGTCCCTGTCAGGGCGTTTCTGCTGAGCTTTGCTGCTTTTGCCTGGAGACATGCCAGAGTTTCAGCCTCCCAGGGGCCTGCTGGCCTGGCCTCATACCCTTAGGCAGGCCGAATTCATGCTGGAAGAATGGGGGTCAGAGTTCAGTCCCTGAAAGCTGGGGGCTCTGAAGAGGGTCCCAGTGGGGGTCTTTGGGACAGCTCTCTATAGTGGGGGCTGGGGCCACTGAGCCAGGACAATTGGGGAGTCAGCAGAACAGGACAAAGAAGAGCTGGATTCCTGGGAAGACTGGGAGTGGGGCTGCGCTTGCCCTGCTGGCTGGGTTTCTTCTAGGTTAATGGAGTAGAAGGCGCAGAAGACTGGGAGTCAGGAGGCAGGCAATGCCAGGGCTGTAGGGGTCCTGGGGACCAAGGAGTCCCGCAGCAGAATAAATACAAGTAGCTAATGTTTATTGAGCTTTTTTTATTATTGAGCCAGGCACTGTGTAAGTGCTTCATGAGGATTCGTTCATTCACTCACTCTTTACCACTGTCCTATGAGCGGTACTCCTTTGTAGAAGAGGAAACTAAAGCACAGGGGGTGAAGCAGCACGCCCAAGTTCACTCAGCTCGTTAAGACAGATCCAGGAGGTGAACCCAGGTGGGCTGGCCCCAGATTTGTGCTCTGACTACCCCAACTCTGCTGGTTTATTGTACAGATGGGAATCTAGAGGCGCAGAGGTGTGCCTTGCCCCAGTTCAAACAGTGGAGCAGGGTAGATGCCTCATCCCCTGCCTACCAGCCCATGGAAGATCTCTGGGGCTTGGGATGTCTGACCACCTGAATGCTAATGAGGACAACTCTGCTTAAAACTAGGACCAGGAGGGCCAGCTCCGTTGCCGAGTGGGTAAGCTCGTGTACTCTGCTGCGGCGGCCCAGGGTTCGGATCCTGGGCGCGGACATGGAACCACTCGACAGGCCACGTTGAGGCGGTGTCCCACATCCCACAACTAGAAGGGCATGCAACTAAGATATACAACTGTGTACAGCAGGGGTTTGGGGAGATAAAGCAGAAAAAAAAAAAAAAGATTGGCAACAGTTGTTGGCCCAGGGGCCAATCTTTAAAAAGAAAAAAACAAAACAAAACTAGGACCAGGAAAAAGGGATGTGGCAGGTCCACGTCTCTGTCAACCTGGGCCTTAGTCCTGGATCACTGCTGAGTGGCTGTACAATGTGAAACAAGTCACAACCACTGTGAACCTCAGTTTCTTCCTCTGTAAAATGGAAATGAAAATACCCACCCTGCCTGCTCTAAAAGGTAAAAGGAATTAATACGTGTGAAAACAAAGGACTGTACAGTTGTCATTAAGATCTATACTCACCTCACTCCTAGTCTGTCTACCAGCCTAGATGGGAGCTCTGGCTTCTCCTTTGAGTGGTTGTTTCACTCATTCATCAAATATTTATTAATTACCTACTGTGTGCCAGGCCCTGCCTATCTCAATAACCCTGAGAGTTTTGTTATTATACCCATTTTATAGATTTAGAAACTGAGGGTTAGAGGTTAGGTGACTTGCTCAAGGTCACAGAGGAGTAATAGGCAGAGCCAGGATTTGAACTCATAATTATCTCAATCCAGGGTCTGAGCTTCCTAAGAGGAGATGAGTGAGGCTGGTTCCAGGCTTCCACAGTGCCACAGAGTAGAGGGGGGAAGGGAAGACAGCAGCAAGGCCTAATAATTGCCCTGTAGCAGGCACCCTGTAGCAGAGAGGAGTGTTTGAAGAGGTTCAGGAGCAGTCTAGGAAGGCTTCAGAGAAGGGACGACCCTTAAGCTGAAACTTGGACTTCAAGTTTGCCAGCTGAATATTTCAGAGCACAGATCTGGTGGCTTTTGAAAGGAAACGTAAGTGAAGGAGGGAATTTCGTAGGGTGCAGTGGGGGAGCAGTAGGGTGCAGCTGAGAGTTGGGAGTCAGCTGTAACGGCAGCAGAGGGGAGCTGGGGAGGCTGCCCCACCTGCTGGAGGGTGCTACACACTGTCACAGGGCTTTGCTGCTACAGGCCAGGGATGGTGAGCAGCCTAAGTACAGACATTGCATGCGGATGTATTGCATGAGGTCCACACGGTATTTCTCTAAAGTGCAAGACATCGCCAACATTGAAAAATCAGAAGATTTCACATGTAAATCCTGATTTCTGGCTCCTCTTGGAAACTCAAATGATCTAGTAACTTGGGGCTGACTTCCTGTGTAACGACCTGTTATGAGTTGCATTGTGTCCCCCCAAATTCATCTGTTGAAGCCTACAATGAGATCACTATGATGGACCCTGATCCAAGATGACTGGTGTTTTTATAAAAGGGGGAAATGTGGACACAGACACGCATAGAGGGAGGATGACGTGAAGAGACATCGGGAGAAGAAGGCCACCTCCAGCCAAGGAGAAAGGCCTGGAACACATCCTCTCCTCACAGCCTCAGAAGGAAACAACCGGGCTGACACTTGTGTTTGAAATTCTCACCTCCAGAACTGTGAGACCATAAATTTCTGTTGTTTAAATCCCCCAGGTTGTGGATTTTGTTACGGCAGCCTGCTGAGAGTGAATGCTAGTGGAGGTGTGCCTCCTAGGCCTCCCCGGCCCCTGAGGCAGTGGAGCTGGAGACTCTGCCCTTTCACCCTGCACGTCTGCCCCACTGGGCTGTAGGGACTCTGAGGACATCCCCAGCACAACCTGGTTCACTGAGAAGCTGCAGAAGGGATGGAAGAACCCGGTGGGCCTAGTTGGTGGGCTGGTGGCAGGCCCTGCATCTTGTTGGCAAGATCTGAACCTGGGAGAACCACAGTCAGTCCTTGGAAAGAAGGGAAGAAGCTCTGGAGATCGTCTGAGCGGGAACGGACTTCCTGATTGACTGGGCCCTGTGGTCTAGGGACGAGCAGCACCAGAGTCACCTGGGCACTTGTTAGAAATGCAGGATCCCAGGCCCCAGCCTGACCTGCTGGATCAGAATCTGCATTCTAACCAGCTCCCCAGATGACTTGTATCACAGTCAAGTTTGAAAAAGCTCTGGTTCCTAAACTTGGCAGCACATTGGAATCTGGGCTCTAAGTGAATGCTGATGCCACCACTAGAGACACTGATGTAATTATTCTAGTGTGGGGTCTGGACATCAGAGTTTTAAAAGCTTCCCAAGTGATTGTAATGTACAACCAATTTTGGGAACCGCTGGTCTACTGTAGGTGTTTGTGGCAACTTCCCTTCCCATCAAAGAACTTTTATAGCAAATAACAGGACTAGAGCTGAGAGACCCAGGCAGAGGCCCCCAAAATGACCCGGGCTGTGCGGGGAGGGCCCATTTGGGTGAGTTGAGAAAGTGTCTAGCCTTGGACTGTGGCATTTAAGTGCTGGGAGGGACTTGGAAATATTACCTAAAACTCAAAGATGTTAAGTGACTTACCCAAGGTCCCATGACTATTCTTGGCAGAGCTGGGACCTGTGAGTGGGTGTCTGGGTCCCCTCTTGGAGCACTTTGTTGCTCAAAGTCTGTAGTATAGTCTGTCCCTTGGGGCATGGAAACCAGTGTCATGTGTGCTGTCATTAAGGGGTCATGGACTGAAAGCATTGGGCTGACTTTGGGTCCCTGTTGTGAAATCCAAGGTGTATCCAATTCTGATAAACCTTACGAAAGGCAAACAGGCTGCAGCTGACTCCGAGGACCAGATGGTTCTGAGGAAGGCAGAAGGGAAACCATTCCTTCTTGGAAAGCAGCAAAGGACCAGCAGAGGTAGTAGAGACTCTGCTCCCAAATTTGCTATCCCCCCATGCTGTGGACGTTAGTCAATCTGATTGTTAGCCGGGGCTTTCAGGGCAAAAATGTTGGATTTGAGGTTGAAATTACCTTTATTTACTTCCATCGATGCCCATCAGTGTTTTTCACTGAGTGGTTGAGACAGTGGGACATAGGGAATGTCAGGGAAAGAACATGGGCTCTGGAGTCCTGGGGACCAGGTTTGCGATCCAGCTCCTCATTAACTAGCTGTGTCCTTGGACCAGACACTCAACCTCTCTCAGCCTTCATTCCACATCTATGAATTGGGGATAATATTGATACTCATGATAATATTGACCTCATGTGGTTCTGGGAGGATCACATGAGATAATGTCTGTGAATGTATACTGTTAAGGGCAATGCCTCGGTTAGACAGATGCCCACGCTTTGTATACTGTTAAGGGTGATGCCTATGTTAGACATTGCATGCACGTGCACATAATGACATACTGTCTACCTGAATGTGAATGTGAACACATACTCACAGGTTCACGGTTCCTTATCCAAATCCCTTGGGGCCAGATGTGTTTCAGATTCTGAACTTTGAAGATTTTCAAAACTAATATGATACCCCATAATCAAGCACCTTAACATTACCACAGAGAAACGTGAACAGTCATACGAAATTGGATAAAGAATAAATGACCTCAAGTCAGTTCAGGTGTGGTTATGCCTCCTAATAAGTTAGGGAGAAATGTTCCGTTTTTAGAATGTTTGGGGTTTCAGAATTTTGGAAAGGGATTGTAGCCCTGTGCCATAAGAGCTACAATGTATGGAGCATAATGTCCGGTGTGCCTGGCACCATAGCTGGTGCTTCACAAGCTTTTGCTCACTTAATCCTCGCCACATCCTGTGAGGGTAGAAGGTGTTGTCAGCTTCATGGGGCGAGCCGTGTGTGGGACACTCCCCTGTGGACTTGGCTGTGAATGGCCACATTAGCCGGTAGAGTCGAGCTGGAGAAAATGTCCTTTCTAGGAGGACATCCTGACATGAGGCCCTGCCGTAGTCTGCTCACTCATATTTCTCCACTTCCCGAAACATATCTTTAACATCAAAGCGAGGACCACATCCCATTATCCCACTGATTCAAAGGCTGCTTTTGTTCTCTGTAAGATTTGCTTGGCCTTTGTCTCAACAGTTTAAGTTTGGCATTGCTTTTGCTCCATAGATGTGAGTGTGTGTGCGCCAGGCTTTGTGTGTCTGTGGTGTGTATTTGGGTGAGCTCGGTCTCTGGGGTAGGGTGGGGTGTGTCTGCCTGCCTTGTGTCTCTCTGCTCTATGTGGGTGACTCAGTGTGTCTACATTTTTGTGTGTGCAGAGGCCTGTGTGTCTGTGTGTCTCCGAGTTAGGGTGACCAGCAATCTTGGTTCCCCTGGGACTAAGGGATTTCCAGGACATGGGACTTTCAGTGGTAAAATGGGAAAGCCCTAGGCAAACGAGGATGAATTGGGCACCCTATTTCCAGTGTACTCTGACTATCTGGATATACATGCTGTGATTGTGCTTGATGCGTGCACTTCTCTGTGCTTTCTTATATGTGCCTGCAAGCTGTGGATGCATGTGTGTGTGTGTTTACTCAAGGTGTGTGTGTCCCTGTGTATCTGACTCTCTGTGCATGTGTCCCGTGTGTGTCGGTCCCTGTGTGTCTCAATCAGTACATGTTTGTATCTGCATGCTCTGAGATGTTCCCTGTGGGTTGCCTCTGTCTGTGTCTGTCAATCTCCCTTCCTGTGAGCCTGTGTCTGAGGGGGCATGTGTTCTCCAGAGCGGACACTGGGCCTTCTCCAGGTGGCCCTGTACGTGTGTCCCTGCTGTGGGCTTGTTGCCAAGCTGGCCCCTCCTGTGGCTCAGCTGCCCTCTCCTCTCCATTCCCACTTCTCCTTGATGCCTCTTTCTCATCCAGCTCCTCCCTCCCCTCAGGCCAGGCCCCAGCACAGAACCATTGCACAGACCATTCACTATCCCAGTCCATCCTCCCGCAGTGAGTGAGGCCTCGGAGACTCCACTGTGACCCTGCCACTCTATCTCAGTGCTCCGCTTTGTCAGCACACCGCGGTCTCTTCCCTACTTCCCAGGGCTTCCCTCTCAGCATCCTCAGTCTCTCTGTCTTTCCCAGTATCCCTCTGTCTCCCCAACACCCCATGCTCCTATAGCCCCTACTTTCCCCTAACCACTATTCTCAAGGACTCACCTCAACATCCCCTGTTCTGTGAATCCTTCCCTCTCTCCCCTAGGCAGAGTCAAAGATTTCCTCCTCTGCCCTCCCACAGTCCTGGGAGGGTTTCACCAGAGGCAGTGGGAGCAAAGGAGGAAGAAAGGGAACTCACCATTTATTGAGCCCCCCAGGTGCCAGGCATTGGGCTAGGCCCCATGCTGCACTGTCATTCAGTTCTTAGAACCATCCTGTGAGGTAGGTGTCCTCATGCTGCTTTTCAGGTGGAGGAAATAAAGCTCAGAGAGGCTGAGGCACTGGCCCAAGGCTGCACAGCCAGGAGGTGGTGGCACTGGTTCCAAAGTCCAGACTCCTTCCACCGGGCTGCCTTGTCACTGCCTTTTTTAACTGCTAGTGTGTACATCTGCCTGCCCCACCAGCCTGTGGGCTTTTTGCAGGCTGAGACTATGTCCAGTTTGTCTCCATGTCTGCAGTGCTCAGTGCAGGCCCAGGCACCTAGCAGGCACTCCATAAAGTTTACTGAATGAATGCCTGCTCTTGAAAATGACAACCTCAGCTTTCATTAGTCTGATTTATACAAGGGCTGAGATCCTCTGGGCTGCAAGGCTGGGGAATGGGTGGCTATAATTTATCAGAAAACACGACAACTGTTCCAGCTTTCCTTTCAGTGCAAAAGGAGAAGGTAAATTGATGGCCAACAGCCCTGCACCAGGAAGGGCCCCCATCCTTGCTAACAGTGCACAGCACATGACAGAGAGGCCCTCCAAATGTCCCCCACATGGGCCCATCCACCTGCTGCCTGGAGGTGGCCACAGGGGGGTCAGCTGCCTCTCATTGATCGTCTCACTCAGGATGCCAAATGGTGCCTTTGAAAGCCCATAAAGAAAGAAGCACCATGAGTCCCTGATCAATCACCTCTTGCCGCCCCTTGTGCGGCACGTGCGGGGCACAGTACAATGCCTGCTCGTCACGGGCACTCAATCACCACTCAGGATTAATGGTTTTTCAAATGAGAGCAACACCCACCTCCTTCTCCCTCATCCTCACGCCAGGAATCTCCAGGACAATGCTGCAGTGACCAGAGAAACCCCCAGCTCCCTGTGGCCCTCCTTAATCGAGATTGACGGATGTGGGGCGGGTGGGTCTATAGAAGCCCCCAGGGTTCCTGCAGGAGCCTGAGCCATCTCCTCCTGGGGGCAGATGGGCAGGACAGCTGCCTCAGCCTTCCCAGATGTCCAGGGGAATCCATTCTCTTCTCCCCATCCATGAGGCAGCTGGGTGAGCACTGGGAGTCCCAGCTGAGGGGCCACGGGCCCCAGGCCTCCACCAGGCATGGCTGTCAGACCGCATGGCCCCCACTCAGGACGGCTTTGGAGCATGAGAGCTGGGACACTGGCTTGCTTCTCCTTCTTCCCCTCAGTGACAAGCTCAGTGCTCCCTCTTCCTGCTGAGGTTGCCCCAGCCTGGGCTAGAGTGATGAGGACGGCTTTCCCGGCCTACGATAGGGATTACGTTAGTGCTGATAACTGGAAAACTAACCTTCATATTAAGCCCTACCGGGCTGCTGAGCGAGAGCGACGGCCACCCCGCATTCCTGCAGCACCGCACTTCCTGCCTCGCTGCAATCATGTCCTCATCTTCACAGTCCCGGAGGTCCTACAGGATGTGAATATTTAATTAATGTCCCTCTCCTGCTCACTGGAGTGTTTATAAATATGATTCATGGGCCGTATTGTTACCTCAGCTGAGCACTCCTGGCCCGCTTCCGTCTGCCAGCATCTCTCTGGCAGAGCCAGCTGTCTGGCAGCTTAACCCCTCCCATGTCCCCCAAGAGCTGTCCACACCCGGTGCCCATGCAGGATCCAGCATCATCCTGGGGGCCCTGGGCTTGGACATAGCCCACCTTCCCTTCCACAGAACCCAGGGTGGAAATCAGAGGCCACTTTTCACATTGCATTTGGACCAGTCAGTTAACAGGCCTTTGAGGAGGGCCGCCGGGAGCAGAGGCCTGAATCAGGCCAGTTGTTCTTGGGAGCAGGGAATGACCCCTCCCTCACCCCATGGAAAGGCATGACTCCTTCCCAGCCCCCACCTAGAAACAAACACACACAAGAAAACTGGACATCAATTACCAAGCGCCTTCCCACTGGCCTGAACAGGCGGGTGCCATTGTTCTAAGGGAAAAGCTTCAGACAGGGGAGCAGGAGACGGGGTCCTGGTCTGGCTCTGCCATTGTGTGCTTCCTGACCTTGAGTGGTTCATCAGGCCCCGGTTTTAACATCTGCATCATGCACACCATAATACCTATTCTATTAAGCTCACAGGATAATGGGGATGCTGGGGGAACCATACAGTTCTAGGTACATTTGAGAAATGTAACACGGTCAGAGCTGGGAGAGCTAACTGTCTCGCCCTACAGATGGGGAAACAAAGGCCCGGAGCAGGAAAGGGATTTGCTTAGAAGCACAGTCCAAGCTCGGCTAGCAGTGGATCTCTGGCTCTTAGCTAGGGACTTTTTCCACAACAGAATTCAGAGATGAATCCCTTTATTCTTTCAGCTCAGTTCCCAGGTTTGCTCCGTGATCATCACTACAGGGGGCTGAGGGAGGGCGTTTCTCCCCAAGACACAGTCCAGGCAGGAATTTTTTTGGTTTTTTTGTTTTTTTCTTCTGAAACAAGTGTCTTTATTGCTTAGACTGTACAAATAAGAAGAATGGGGAAAGGCCAGTGGGGAGGAGGGAGAATTGTCAGATAAATGATATACACACACAAAAAGGAAAAAAGACCCCCCGCCCGCCGAAACCAACCTCCATGGCACACCAGGATGTCTTTCTGCGAACTATCTACTACAGGATGTCGGGTGGGGAAATCAAAGCCGTAAAAACAAAATTCCAAACACCCGGAGATGTTGGGGGTCGGGGAGGGAGACAGGACAGCAAGTGGACCCCAGGCATGGCTCCCCGACTAGGTGAGCACCCCTCTCCCAGGGAATATAAGTGGGTTCACCCAGGGGGTGCTGCAGCCGTGGTTGGTGGTCCTGTGGTGAGAACCAAAGGCAGCTGGCCGTCTGGGCACGTCCTCAGTCTTGGGGTCTGTCATGGAAGACTGTCCTAAGCTGCCCCTACACCCCCCTGAGAGCCCAGGCAGGGATGACCTTGTGGGGTATCCATCTAACATACAGGAACAGGCCCTGAGGACACCACAGGATGGGCCTCGCCTGTCCTCACAGGGCTCATACCCCTCTATGGCCCTTCAGCCACCGCCCGGCTGGGCCTCATCTGTGCTCTCCAGGAGCAGCCTTCACGGATCTTCCAGCCTCCAAGGCAGTCTTCAGTTGGCAGCTCACAGATTTGACTGCAGCCTCCCCTGCCTAAAATCCTTCTGCCTGAAGCCCTTCTGCAGTGCCCCAGCTTCAGAATCGGGTCCTCACCCTGACCTCAAGGGCCTTCGTGATGTGGGTCCCTGCATCCCACTTTGCCACATTTCCCCTTGTGATTGTCCCCTGGAAACCACATGCCCTATACCCCTCGTTTGCTTTGCACTCCTCTCCCTTCATTCTGCCTGGCAAAACTCCCTTCTCACAAGTCAAAACCCAACTCAGCTCACATGTCCTGAACTTTGGAAGCTTCCTAGATCATGGTCTCTGCCCGTACGCGCCCCCTCCCCCCGCCCCCCAGCTTCCTGTCATATGCTCTCAGAGCACTTAGCCTGTTTATTTATACATCTACCTTCCCCTTAGTCTGAGAGCAGCTCTGGGTCCAGTGCCCAGCCCAGGGCGTGATACAGAGTGGACTTCGGTGATGTCCAATGAGTAGATAAGATAGTGAATGAACGAGAGAACTTTCTAGGCACGTTCTGAGGCTGGTTGCACATGTGCATATGTTTGCTTAGCAGCTGTTCTAGCGGCTGCACACTTCCCTCCCACTCCAAGCCTTTGTCTGCCCTACTTCTCAGGGCCAGGAGCCAAGGAGCCCTGGGAAGACGAAGTGGAAAGGACAGGGGAGGAGAGGGAGGGGTGGAGCCTGGAGCCCCATGCATCTGGAGCCCAGGCCCAATCATTGCAGCTTCTTGAAGTCCAGTGGGAGGCCCTGGGGTCTGAATGGCTTAGCAGGCTCCTTATCTATCCCCCTCTTCTGCGGGTGGGGCAGGTGGTAATGGTGGTCAGGGGGCCTTTGTCTAAGGCCTTTGATCAGTCTGTGTGTCTTTCCTTCCCCATGTTGGAAAGAAACAAAAATACGATCCCAGGAAGTTCTGGGGGGAAGCGCCTGGTTTTGTGAGATGTGGGAGGCACTCAGGATGGAGCTCCTCCCTTCACCCAAACTGGAGGTTCTTCTGGGCTCAGGTGACTTCATACCTAGGCTGAAGAGGCCTTTGCCTGCCTCCTGCCCTTTCCCCATCCTTGAAATGCCACCATTACTAATTCTGCCTTTGGCTTGTTCTTAACAAAGCTCTGATGCTTCTGTCTTCCCTTACCTGGATGCCTCAGAGACAGGGAGAGTGGATCTTATGAGGAGGTGAGGGTTCCCTGCCACAGTCATTTTGGGGGGCACAAATGAAGGATAGCAGTGGTTGGGTTGCCAGTCTTCAGGGAAGCCAGGCCCAGTGGTCATTAGAGCCATTCGCCCCTAGCCCACGAGGAGGGTCAGACTCACTAACTCATTAACGATGACCCATCCATCTTGTGTCTCTGCTCTGACACATCCATGGCCCCTGACAGCTGACACGACTGCCCTGGAGGCATTACCCTTTGTGTGGGGGTGGGGGTAGGGTTGTCGGGTGGGAGAATGAAAAGTCTGCTTGGGAAATTTCTTCAAAGCCACAGAATGCTATGGGTCGGGGGTGGCGCCTGTTGGGGGAGTTGTGCAGCAGACCTGGTTTGATCTGGGCTGCATCACTCTTGTGCCACGTGGTTTTGGGCAAGTCACTTCCTCTCTCAAGGAGCTTAAGCATCCTCCTCACTACAATTTGGAGACAAACCCTTTCCTTGTTTGAGTGTTTGTAAAGTTAAGTAAGACAGCGGATAGGAACCGTCAGCACTGCCCACCTTTAAGATGCCAGGATTATTACCCTGAAAATGGCTGCCATCCTGCTGTTCACATGCTGGGCTCACTTTGAAAAGCGGGCCAGGCTAGCCTGACCAGACAAGTTCACATCCTGGGACACAAGTCCTTGTGTGTGATTTATGAAGGGCCTTTGGAAACCAAGTCCAGGCATTGCCAACTTTCTGGAGGGAAACAGAAGTGATCAGCAATTGATGAGCTGTTTCATTGCCCAGTTATCTACGGTCTAGTTACCTGGATGGGGCTCTGCTTGCTTTTGTATAGATGTGGCTTTGGGTTGTTGAGCTGTTTTCTGAGTTTACTTACCCTGGACCTCTTCTCCCAACCCCACAGCAGCCCTCAGCAGTTCTCACAGAGACCCTCCAAAGGGCAAGTCCACTGCCAGGTATTAAGCTGTGTGGGCACAGAGAGGTTTTTCAGCTTTGTGTCTAGAGCCTCAGAGTCACAGATTCCCAGGATGGACTAGACCGCAGGCACCTAGAGGAGACCCTCTCATCATGTGTGCATTCTGGCTGCACCCCCAGGAGTGCCCCCCCCCCCCCCGAGGCAGTCCAAGCCCCTGAGGGCCAGTAGCACAGCCTGTGAGAAGCCCCTGCTCACCCACTTTCCCTGCTCGGCCCTGCCTTTGGGGGCCTAGGGCCTCAGCCGATGGCGGCAATACAGAAATTTCAGAGAGAGGCTATGGCGGTACCATGCCACCCCGTGCCGAGATTCCCAGCACCAGCGCCCCAACGCCTTCCTGATGGGACACATTTGAGTTCCTTCCTCCTCCTGGTTTCCTTTTGGGGGATCTGTTCTGGTCTGTCAATGTCCCTCTTTTTAAAAATATATGCACATGTTTTTTTTCTTTCGAGGCAGATTAGCCCTGAGCTAACATCTGCCAATCCCCCTCTTTTGTTCCCCCCCCCCCCCCGCCACACTGGCCCCCCGCCCACCTCCATGTCCATCTTCCCCTGCTTTATATGTGGGACGCCTACCACAGCATGGCTTGCCAAGCGGTGCCATGTCCACACCTAGGATCTGAACCGGCAGACCCTGGGCCGCCGAAGCGGAATGTGCGAACTTAACTGCTGCGCCATCTGGCCCGTCCCTGTGCACATGTTTTTAAAATTAAAATATTTTACAGAAAAATTAGAAAATGGAGAAAAGAAAAAAATCCACTGATTTTATTTCCTTCCAGTTCCCCTTCACATCTGTCATTGTATGATCACACTGTACATGTGATCATAACCATAATTTTTTTCTTGGTTTTATAGCATAAGCAGTTTCCATGCTGCTCTATGGTGTTCAATTTACTTTTTTTTAATTTTCAAAAATAATACAATGGGATGATTTAATATTATAGAGCTTTCTATTCTGTCCCGAAATACTAAATTCAGTTCAAGCGCAATCAAAATGCTAATAGGATCTTTCATATTTGGTGGGTTGGCTCTAAAAATTTATATGGAAGAATAAATATACAAGGATAACCAAGACAACTTTGGGAAGGAATAACAAAAAGGAGGAACTTGTCCCACCAGATGTAAAACATTTTCTTAAAGCTTTAGTACTATAAAACCGCGGGAATTGGCATAGGAGTAAACAAACAGATCAGTAGGACAGAACTGAGAGTCCAGAACAGTTTCATCCATGCGTATGTGGAAATGTGGTACATAAACAGGTGGCACTTCAAACATGATGTGCTGATATGATATTCAAACATTCCAGAATTAAATACCTGTCTCCTCTTCTCTTTTCCTACCAGCTTCAGAGTCTTCAGTGTGGCATCATGAGAAGAGACCCTAATTTACTTAACAGCACAGTCTCCTATTGGACATTTAGGACTTGCCCATTTTTTAACACTATAAGGGGCACTGCGACAAGCATCTGTGTCTTTGAAGGTTTTTCCCCTTCTGTTTTTGGATTATTTCCTTAAGAAACTGTCCCAGGAGTGGGAATCCTGGGGCAGAGGGTAAGGCCATGTGGTGGCTCTTGGAAGGATGCCCAAAATGCTTTCCCAAAGAGTCAGTCTTCAGTCATTTCATTCATTCCTTTGTTCACTTATGGAGCTCCTACACTGGTGTTAGGTCTGGGGACCCAGGTCAGACATGGAACGTACAATTCAGTTGGAGGAGAGACGTGGAAATGATGATCTTCAAAATCAGGCAAAGTGAAGTCACTCAGTGTGTCAGCACTTGGAGCTGTTTGCTGTGAGAGTCCAGAGGAAGGTTCCCCAGTGTCGGTGGCGTTTAGGCCAGGCTGCCTTCCCGAGATGGGTGTGGAAGGTGGGCGGAGGTAGATCATAGAGGGCCTCCAGTGCCAGGCCAAGGAGTTAGGGCTGTGCCCTCTATCCATGGGGAGCCATGGAGGATTGATGGGTGCTGAGTGATGTGTTCACCCACGTTGCAGCAGGCTTACTGGGGCAGCCTGGGAGCAGCTCCTCTGGCTTTGGGTCCTCCATTTCCTATCTCTGCTTTGCTGCTGGCTCTGCCTGACCCTCTGAAACAAGACACCCTCCTATATCCAGAAGCCAGCCTAGCCTCAGGCTCAACCTCTAAAAGCCCAGAAATGCACAAAAGCCCCATTCTACCCTCACTTGCCCCCTGGAACCTGCAACTTGTCTCAGGGTCATCAAAGGTGTATTTAGTTGGATCTGCACTGAATGGGGTGAGGGTGTCATCCTGGCCCTACTGCTCATTCCTGAAGCGAGCTTGGGCAAGTCCCTGGCTTTCTCAGGCCCCACCTTCCCCACCATAGAGTGAGGAGTTTGAATCAGCTGGTCTGAGAACTCTATTAACCTGGACTTAACACAATGCAAATGGACCCCCAGCCCTACAAGATCAAGCATCAGCCTTAACCGGAGAAGCACTGGCACAGGGCAAGCAGAAACCCACCAGACGTGTGCGGCTTCTCTGGGCCTCCTCTTCACTACTGCCTCCTTTCAGCTCTCTCTAGTTAAACTTGTTTGATCTGGTTCTGTTTGCAGAAGTGAACACAGGCTGCTTTTCACCCAACACCCAGCCCAGGTCTGTCCCGGGCCCCTGATGTCCCCCAGGCAGCAGAGGCCTAGTGACAGACAGGCCTCATTTATCTTTCTCACCATGCCCAAAGACAAAGGGCCTAATATGTGTGCAGATGGGCCTGCCCCTCCATCATCCCTCACAACCAGCAGCTGATAATGGGCCTCCAATGAGTCCCCTGTGGCCACCCTCTGACCACAGCGTGGCCAGGCAATGATGCATGCAAACACAGGGGCAGGATGACAAAGCAAACCTCTTAGGGGAAGGGAGTGGAGTGGGGAGGCACCATCATGGCCCCACGGCGAATCCCATAACTCATTTCTGACATGGATACATTACGTCTTTCAAAGACCACTTGCCCCTGGACACTGAGCTGCCAAATTAATTGACAAGAGATCTGCTGAGACAGCTACTACAGAGCAGGAACCCCCATCCCCAGAGGCCTGGCCCAAGGAGCCATCATTTTCTGTGAGGACAAAATTACCCACTGCCAGGCCAGAGCTCAGCGCCCTTCTGGGCTGACTGAGACCTTGGTCACTGCAGAGGGCCCATGCATGTGTGATTAAGAAAACTGGGCTCCAGCAGAGCTGTGATGTGCTCCAAGCACATAGCAGATTGGTGGTGGAACTGAGGCTGGAACTCAGGTCTCCTGACTACCCTCCCAAGCCCTTTCCCTCACTCTGTGGACAAGTCCCAGAGTAGGCTGTGGAGGGCTCTGAGGCCACAGTTGGGCCTGCCCAACCTCTGGAGGACAGGGCTCCAGCCTCTTCTCCCACAGAGCGAGGATAGGGCCTGGACCTTCCCTGGAGCCCAGGGCCTGGTCTCCTCCCTTGGCGAAGCCACAGAAGGCAACGTCCTTCTTTTTGTTTTTTGGTGAGGAAGATTGGCCCTGAGCTAACATCTGTTGCCAATCTTCCTCTTTTTGCTTGAGGAAGATTAGCCCTGAGCTAACATCTGCGCCAATCTTCCTCTATTTTGTATGTGGGACACTGCCACAGCATGGCTTGATGAGTGGTTCGTAGGTCTACATCCCAGGATCTGAATCCGTGAACCCTGGGCCACAGAAGCAGAGTTTGAGAACTTAACTACTATGCCACCTTGCTGGCAAGGTCCTTCTTAACAGCAGATAGAGTGGATAGGGTGGGTGAGAGAAAGGGTGGAGGGAGTGCCAACAGCCCAGAAGTCATGGTTGGCCACTCCCTGAAACCCCAAGGACTGGTAGTAGAGGGGCAAAGGGCTACAGATGAGAGTGAGCATCAGGGGCCTCAACTCACATCTTGGCTCTGCCGCCGGCCCACTGCAGGACCTCGGGTCATATCATGCCCTCTGTTTAGACTTCAGTTTGCCTTTCAGTGAAATGAAATTAAAGTAAGAACTGATGATTCAACCAGTAATCGCTCCTGTTTTTGGAGTACTTTCTGGGAGCCAAGCACTAAGTGTGGCACAGTTATCTTATTAATTTAATCTTCATAATGACCACAAGAAGAAGTTATCCCCCTCTTACAGATGAGAAAACTGAGATTCAAACAGCTAAAGTTGCTTCTCTCAGAAGTGGCTGAGCCCAGGTTAGAACCCAGCCTGACACCAAAGTGTGTGTCACTCTATTGGGCTGCCTCTGAGCACTCCTCTGGTTTAGGGACAAGGATAGAGAGGGCCAGGGAACAGGGAGGAACAGACTGCCCGAGGCCCAGCTCCACCCAGAAGGGCAGGTAAGCGTGGGTTCCAGAGTGGGGAGGCCCATCAGCCCCCAGGCCCTGGGCCCCTGGAGAGAAGCACATGCAGAGGGTAACAGTGTAGCTTCACCATTCTGAGTTGCCCTTCCCACCTCCCAGCAGGACAAGCTGAAGCCTCCTCCATTCCCCTCCTGCATCTCTGCCTCCAGCCCCCACCCCACGACAGGGACCCCTTAGCCCTTCCTGCAGGTTAGTTCCATCTTGGTGGTCTCACCCTGGTTGTTACGGCGATTTCAACAGCCCCAGGCACGGAGGCCTGCATGCTTTGGCTCTGACTCTGATCCCCACTCTCTACCCTTGCTGGTTACATGTCCTGGGGCTAGGTCATGGGACTAGGTCACCTCATGCCCCTTCAGCACCCTGAAACCCCACTGGTCCATCACTTGAGTGCATGTAACCCCAGTACTCCCCTCCCTTCTCTTTCTTCTCAGAGTGGCTTTGTATCTCCCCATCCCGGACCTTTTGGAAAAGACGCAATAGGAACCCATGATGGGGCTAGGGCCTCATAGGAGGATTCCTGCATGGCCTGGCCAAGGCAGTGGAAGACCACCTGGTCTTGGAGACTACAAGGGGAGGAGACAGTGTGTGAGGCAAGAGGGGTCTGACTGTAAGGAGAGTCAGCCTTAAGGCCAGAGAGGCAGGGCCACACCCCACACCCAGACTTCGCCTGGGTCTTACAGCTATGCACAGCAGAAGTCCCCAAGATCTGGGTAGGGCATGGGGGGCAGGGGGAAGATCCTGGTGTGGATTTGGCGGATGTTGGGGGGATTGGGGATTGCTGTGCTTAGAGCTCGTCCTGATTCTAAGGCTCCTTCAGCCTTTTGCAGCCCTCCCACCAATAACTCAGCAACAGAAGCTATTTCAAAGTGACTGGGGAGGAGGGAAGGCACATGGGTGTGGAGTGGGGAGAGCCTGGGAGGCTGCACTGTGGTCCTGGGGTCCGCTCTGCCAGCCTGCGTTTGGCTGTTCAGCCTCAGCTTGTGCATCCCCTGGGACAGGAGCATCACCCCTCGAAGGCAGTCCCTGCCCTGTGGAGCGGTTCTGCCTGTGAGAAAGACCATTCTTACCATGGGTCCAGAAGCCTCTCTATGGCCCTGCCTTGAGGTCAGAGCCCATATTCACCAGCTTGGGTCAGCATTGCCCTGCAGAAATCTATGGAGGAGACTCGGCACTCACCCCCACCCCCACCTCTCCACAGGTCTCTGAGGTCAGAGATGCTATTATTTTTTAGTTGTTCCATGGGCACAACCTCCTCACCCCACCCAAATACTGCCTTTTCTCTAGAGACCCTAATTGAACAGGACCCCTGCCCTCATGACTGAGTGTTCAGAGCTGATATGTACAGGCTGGGGGCCTCTTCTACTTGGTCTCCTTCTCCCCCTGAGTCTGCAGGAGCCTGCAATTGAGGTCCATGGAGGACCTGTGTCAGTTCCTCTACATTTAGACCTTTGTTCAGAGAACTCAGTTCTCCAGGCACAAGACACCCCCAATGGCATCTACTCGCCCCCAGCAGTGTGACGAGTTTTCAGACACCCCCACCCATCGAACACAGACTCCTCACTCATCTCCCCTGGCCCCAGACTTCTTCTAACACCCCAGGGCTGAGCAAGGCTCCTTAGAGCTGCTCTGTTCCACAGGCCTTCTTACTCCTCCAGAAACCATCTCTGAATTTAGGGGAGTGAGAACCTCATTAGCACACAAAGAGTCACCCCACTTCATCAAAATACTAGATTATTCTCAGTCATGGGCGCTTCGAAACTGTCCCCCTAAAGCAGAGCCTAAGACAAACACTCCCAGCGGGGAGCTTATTTAGGAATGTGACTGGGGGAGCAGGAGTGAGGGAATTGAGGGAGGGAGGTGAAACAGGGGAAGAAGAAAAAGCCAAAGCAAGGATGCATTACTGAGTTGGCCACAAGTGTTTGATCCTGTGGGACCTTCTGAAGAGCCTTGTGACAGGCGTCTCAGAACTGTCCCTCAGGGGACAGAGGGGAAACACTCCTTGGCTTCCACTCCCCATTGGTCAGGGCTGCCCCCCAAGCCATAATTCCCCTGCGCCTCTGGGGGAATGTGGAGCTGCTCTCCAAGCAGGAAGATAGAGGTAGAGATTCAGGGGGAGGGGAGGGGCTATCAGCTTATACTTGGGCTGAGCTGCTTGAAACCTGTGTTGACAGGACCTAACTGGACTAGGAGGTGAGGCTGAGAGGATGTGCAGTGATATGCAAAAGCCTCCAACATCAGAAAGAGTACAGTTTAATTGTGGACAAGGCAGCTCATGGCTAACGTGGCAAACCAGTGGCAGAACACCTTGGTCAAGAACAGCTGAGGTGGATGCAAAGGTCAACACTGGAAGGCACCCTAGAGGCAATGGTCTCACTGGACAGACAGATGAGGAACAAGGCCCAGAGAGGGCTCTGGCAGAGGCAGGCTAGAGGCTTTCCCTTCCAAAGAAATTCCAATGGTTACATGAGGCAACTTGGGTGAAATGCCGAGCTTCATGCGTGGCACACAGCTAGTGCTCAGAAATGGGAATGATAGCAACAACAACAATGACAATAATAATAATAGCAGCTTCTTATGTGAGCTTCCGTGTTCTGGCTGCTACACCTCCTGGGGTGCTTTTGGTATAACCGCACAAGTTCTCCATGTGCCTTAATTTTTCTGGTCTTCTTTCGCGCAGTGGCAGACAAGGAGAAAAGGTGGTGCTTTCAGCTGGAAACTCTAGCTCCATCACCAGAATGCACTTTATACAGTACTCACGTCCAGTGTGTGGCCTGGACCCCGGCTGTATCTCTCTGAGTTAAGGGCTGTAGGAGGGAGGAAGTTTGCAGTGAAGCTGTTCTAAAGCTACCTTTGGCTCCTTGAATGCCCTTTGTCCTCGAGAAGTGCATTCCATACAGCGTCCCTGGTGCTTCCCCAAGCTTTCTGACTTGGTGCTAATACCTGTTGGTCCTGGTAAGAGACTGTGCTTAAGGTGCAGAGCAGAAGAGATTCCCAAGTTCCACTGGTAAGCTCCAAGCAGTGAGTTCTCTTCCCAGAGCTCCTTTTGGTCCCTTGCCTCCCAAGTCCAGGCCCCTCTGGTCAGCATTTCCCTGCAGTCCTGCATCCTGCTTTCAATGCTTTGACTCCCCTGACCTTGTAAATAAAAGTCCCTGTATTTTCAGCTTTTCTGTAGTCCTTTACTCCAACCCCATTTTCCTCAGAGGACACCCCTTCCAGGCAGCCTGTGGGATGGACATTGCAGGGTATGCCCTCTGGGGTCAAGAGTGGCATCATCAGCAATATGTCAGACTCACTAGCAGTGTGCTGGAGATGGCACATACCAGCTCACTATAGCAGATTCTATTCAGTGGTCAGCAACATTATGTCAGTAACTTGAAATCGCCCATGGGAGCTATATTTACACTAAAGCAATTGGCATATGCTATGAACCAAGTTTAGTTCTTTTCCCTGAAGAGCCTGTTGGTAAACATTTACCAGCACTCCACTGAAACCCCTGCTCCTCCTCCCTCTGCTCCTTTGAGACTCTCATCATCCAGGTGGACCCCCTCCACCTTCCTCATCACCCTCACCTACCAACCTCTCCTATCTCATTCACTGCAGGCTGTGGCACTTGCTCACAGCTTCCCCACCCAATTCCCACCACCATTTGGGAGCCTGCAGCCTCCTCCAGGCAGACCCACCATCTTGGCCTTCCTGGCTCATCCTACTCTCTCAATTTCTTTGGTAGCCTGTTTTTGCAGCCTGACTTTGCTGCATCCTATGTCAGGTGGTAAATACCACAATGCCAAGAAAGTCATGGTGTGGGGCCCAGCTGCAGCAGAGTTTTATGCACTGCTGGGCTTGCCCAGCCTCTGCCCCTTCTCCCAGCATAGGGCCTGGTTCTCTCCAGCTGCACTTTGGCTCCCCTGAGCATGTGGCTCAGTCCCCCAGGGTAGGGTGAGTCCACTCCTGGCTCCTGCCCATTTCTGAGGGGAGTGGTCGCTGCAGGCTGTTGGAGGTGGGGCTCTGGCCCTCAGGGTCAGAGAGGCACCCTGCCCCGGGACTCAGGGCGCTTGGGTTCTAGACCCCATTCTGCCCCAGATTTACTAGGTGCTCTGGATTAACTTTCTGCTCTCTGTGTGCCAACTTTTCACTTCTATAAAATGGGGATATATAATTCCTAGACCTCTGATGTAGGGAGAATCAGACAGACTCGGGCTTTTCTGACTGGAAGGCTGATCTCTATCGAGGATGGTCTGGAGTCCTGGCAAGAGTCACTGTGAGCTCCTTGGCAGCAGGGATTCCATCTGATTCTTTTGTGTAGTCCCAGCCTGGCCCCATCCAGGCCAAGTCAGTGGACACCGGCATAGCAGCCATGGGCAGGCAGCGACAGCCAACCCCTGGCCAGCAGCTGGTGGATCAAAGAGAACTGAGCCACCCTAACAGTTGTTGGGTACAAGACAAATCGGTTCCCCAGGCTATGCCTGCAGGCTGCAGCCCTTCGGTCAGGTGTGTGAAAAGGGTGGGAGGGCCTCAGCTGCCCCTCCCCAGGCCCTCTCTTTCTCCTGTTCCTACCATCTGCTGTCCTAACTCCCTTGGGGGATCTCCCTGCCAGCACCTAAATGGATTACAGGTGAGAATCCCATAGCTTGGTCTCTAAGGCCCCAAAGGGTTTCCATCATCCTCACTCCAGGCTTTGTGGGAACCGCTGCACCATTCCAAGGAGCTTAGCAAGTCTTCCGTGGTACCCAGCTTTCCTCCTCCATCTTCTCATTGGGTGGAGAGCAGTGGTTCTCACACTTCAGCCTGCATCAGAATTACCCTGGAGGGCTTGTTAAAACACGGATTGCTAGGCTCATCCCCAGGTCTGTCGTGGAACCTGAGACTTTTGCCTTTTGGGCAAGTTTCCAGGTAATGCTGTTGCTGCTGGTATGGGAACCACACTTTGAAAACCACTAGCAGTTAAGGCCATGGTGTTACGACCGCCATTTTCTGGAGGAGGAAATTGAGGCTGGTAAGGCCCTTGCTCAGGGTCCCAGAATGGCTCAACACTAAGCGGTTACTGCCTCTGGTGTCTGGAGAAGCCCAGGAGGGCAGGTATCTGCTATTCCATCCCTGTTGGCAGACGCCAGGCAAATGGCTATGGACAGGTAGTGACTGCCACTCTCTGGCCAACACTGGTAAAGACCTAGGCTGGTGGCTCCACTGCTGCCACCTGCCTGTTTTCCCCAGACAGAGGCCAGCCCAGAGACCCAGGTTGCAGGGTAGGAAGCCAATTTCAGGAGGTTCCCTGGATCAGCCTCCCTGGACCAGCTGGAGAAGGAGTCGGGGGGGTCCCCTGTGGGTTTGGATATGAACCCAGACTCCTGTCTCTGGCCCGAAAATAGTCCTGCCCCAACCCTCTCAGCCACCCCTTTCCTTCCTGACCTCCTGTTTCCCACCTTCCCCTCTCCTAACACTGTGGAATTGGAAATGAAAAAAGAAATAGCCATCTCCCACTTCGGTCTGGCTTCAATCTTATTCTTCAACTTGCTGGCTAAGGGAACCTGGAGAAGTCACTTTGCCTCCCTTAGGGTCAGTTTACTTCTGTGTAAAATAATGTTAATCCCTATGCCATAGCATTATTCTGTGCTGTTGTGTTTCTCAGTGCGTGGCTCAGTTTGACAAGATATGTTTGACAAGAAATTTTCACATATTGAGGTGTATGGAGTAGCTATTCTAGTTCAAAACTGATTCGGCTTGAACTAAAGAAGCTTGGCTTATGGCTTATCACACGTACATTGTACATCTGTTCTAACCATTAAAGAGTGCATTAAACATTATCTCAAAGTAAAAGAATGCACTCTCAAGACACCCTGTCAGCCCCTATAGTCCCTTTCCTGGACATCAGGATCATGTTGACTTGCTAATTTGCTACTGAATACCTCTTTGAAACTTTGATGAATATGTTTAATGTATGTTCTTTGTTCTAAAAAGGTATAAAGCAGGGACCAGCCCCATGGTCGAGTGGTTAAGTTTGCGCACTCTGCTTCTGCAGCCCTGGGTTCGCTGGTTCAGATCCTGGGCATGGACCTACGCACATACCGCTCATCAAGCCATGCTGTGGAGGCATCCCACATAGAAGAACTAGAATGACCTGCAACTAGTATATACAGCTGTGTACTGGGGCTTTGGGGAGGAAAAAATAAAAGGAGGGAGATTAGCAACAGATGTTAGCTCAGGGCCAAACTTCCTCAACAACAACAAAAAGTATACCTTAAAGAAAAAGACAGTACCTACCTCACTACTATGAGGAGTAACTGATTTTTTTTAAAAAAATGTATAAAGCTGTACTGAAAATCATGCTTCTCTGGAATGCTTTCTTCCTTTGTGGAAACTCTTTCCTGGATTATAGTCCTCACCTTGGCTCAAGTAAAACTCACCTTCTCTCTCTTAACTATAGAACGGTTATTGGTTATTTACATCAATACATAGCTCTTCAAATGTTTAAAACCAAAACAAAAGTTGGGAGATACTAGGGTCTCCAAAGTGGGATTTGTGTACTCCAGATGGTGAGCAAGACCATCCACTGGGGTATAGAAAGAAAATATTAGACCTTCTGATTATTTTTATCTCATCCTTTTGAACTCTATTTTTGTGTTTGTTTTATAATATACGCAAATATATTAGCAGAATAGTACATACACATGATTTATAAATAATATACACATATTTAGGCACATGCTAAACATTTTTTAATGACACATATACATGGTCACTGCTTGGAGCGGGGGTGGGTCCTGTAACTTTCTAGAAGTTTCCTTGTGAGGAAATGTCCAGAGTAGGTCATATCTGGGTGATGTCTGGGAGTTGCCCTGGCTATTAGCAACTGCTATTCCATCCCTGTTGGCAGAGGCCAGCCAAATGGCTGTGGACAGACAGTGGCTGCCACTCTCTGGCCAACACTGGTAAAGACCTAGGCTGGTGGCTCCACTGCTGCCTTAGTTGTCCAGGGAACCAGTGAAGAAAGGAGACCTTGGGGCTTTCAGGGTCTTCCCAAGTGTGGGCTGTATGTAATAACATTTACTCTTTGAGTGTTTACTATATGCCAGATACTGTTCTAAGCACTTTACATATGTTAACTCTTTTAATCCTAATATCAGCTCTAAAAGGAAGGTACTATGATTATCCCCATTTTAGAGATAAGGAAATGAGGTCCAGTGAGGTTACATAATTTACCCAGAGCAGCCAAGATTGAACTTGCCAGTGCAACTGGTATTCTGGCCCTAGAGCCTGAGTTGTTTAAATCCTATTTGCCCAACCTGCAAACAAGAAGGGCCTGGGGGCCTTGATTATGCAGGCAAGGAGGAGAGAAGGAGGTGCAAGTTGATCCAAGAGTGGAAGACTCTTGGGGGGCAGAGTGAGGGGTGGCAGCCATAGAAGAGGGACACCGTGTGAGATACTGCAGCCTGCAGGAGAGAGGGCTGTGAGGGATCAGAATTGGCCACCTCAAAATATGCCTCTTTGGGGCTGGCCCCATGGCGGAGTGGTTAAGTTTGCATGCTCCGCTTCCACCACCTGGGGTTTTGCTGGTTCGGATCCTGGGCATGGACCTAGCACCCCTCATCAGGCCACGCTGAGGCGACGTCCCACATAGCAGAGCCAGAAGGACCTACAACTAGAATATTCAACTATGTCGGGGGCTTTGGGGAGAAGAAGAAGGAAAAAAAGAGAAGATTGGCAACAAATGTTAGCTCAGGACCAATCTTTTTTTTTTTTTTAAGAAAAGTCTCTTTGCCTTGATTATTTTCAGGAACAAAAGATAACCATAGGTAACTCTGGGTATTGACAGACTGTGAGGGTCCCAGCTAAGCCCATTCTTATCTACCAAACATTTGCTTTTCCATCTCCATGAAAATTGCCTTTCTCCCCTTTGAAGCCCCAAACCACTAGCCCCAAAACCTTCCTTCATCTTTAGCTGAAGATGATATTTAAGCTGGCAGCTCGGCCATTCTGGCAAGTTACTCAGCTTTCCTGGGTTTCTCCCGTGTTTACATGTTATAAAGCTTTATTTGATTTTCTTCTGTTATTCTGTCTTATGTCAGTTTAACTCTTAGGCCAGCCAAAAGGACCCAGAGTGGGTAGAGGATTTGTTTTTCTTCCCTACAGGGCAAATGGACAACAGGAAAGAGGAGAGCGGACAGTCAGCTGTGGGGGCCAGGGCGGGAGCCTGGAATGAACATCAGAAAGGCAGGGTGGGCAACAGCATGCCTTCGGGCAACTTGTGGGCCCACATAGGCAGGGTGTGTGCGACCTCTGCAGTGGGCCAGGATGCATGCATGGGGGCAGAACTGCATTGATGTGGTGTGTAGGCAGGTGGCTGGTGGGGCTTGTGAGCTGCAGCAGACTTGTGTTTCTCAAACAGCCACATAGGACATCAGCCCCACCTTCCAATGCCTGAAATAATTGTGTGCTGTGACATCTGGGGCTGACCCCACCCAGCTGCACTACCAAGAGAGCTGACAACAGCCTTGCAGGCTGGAGGCCTACAGAAGTTGTGAGCCCCTGGCCTAGCGACCAGCCATGCTGGGGACCTAGTCACTTAACAGAAAAACTGAAGCAGGAATGTGCTATTAGGCCTTGCAGCCAATTGTGCTGGAGCTCCCCATACCTGATAAAGTGACTGAAGGGACTGTAGCAGCCACACCCAGCTGAGCATTACAACCAGGTGGCTGGGATCAGCCTAGCTTCCCCCTGCACCTGCAGCAAGAGCAACTCTGCCAGAACAGAAGGACACATGTAGTGCACACAGGGGACACTCCTGGAACATTTAGAACTGTTGACAAGAGGGAGGCACACTGCTGGGCCTCATAAGGCATCTCTTACATAAGGTCATTTCTCTAAAATTGGGAGACATAGTCTACTTAATACATAGATATAAGCACAGAGAAAGAGGCAAAATGAGGAGACAAAGGGATACATTCCAAATAAGGGAGCAGCACAAGTGCTCAGAAAAAGAACTAAGTGAAACAGAGATAAACAATCTACCTGATAAAAAGTACAAACTAATAGTCATAAGGATGCTCACTGGTCTTGGGAGAAGAATGGATGAATACAATGAGAACTTTAACAGAGAATCAGAAAATATAAAAACGAACCAGTCAGAACTGAAGAATATAATAGCAAAAATGAAAAATTCACTAGAAGGACTCAACATCAGAGGAGATGATACAGAAGAATGGATCAGAGAGTTGGACAAAAGACTAGAGGAAATCACCCAAGCTGAACAGAAAAAAGAATTAGAAAGATCAAACACTGTCTAAGGGGCCTCTAGGACAACGTCATGCACACTAACATCTGTATTATAGGTGTCCCATGAGGAGAAGAGAGAGACAAGAAAGGAGAGAATCTATTTGAAGAAATAATAGCTAAAAAGTTTCCTAACCTAAGGAAGGAAACAGACATTCAGGTACAGAAAGCACAGAGAGCACCAAACAAGATGAACCCAAAGAGGCCCACACCAAGACACATTATAATCAAAAAGTTGAGAGTTAAAGATAAAGAGAGAATTCTAAAATCTGCAAGAGTAAGGCAACAAGTTCATACAAAGGAAACCCCATAAGGCTATCAGCTGACTTCTCAGCAGAAACCTTACAGGCTAGAAGGGAGTGGCATGATATATTTAAAATACTGAAGGGACAAAACCTACAGCCAAGAATATTCTACCCATCAAGGTTATCATTCAGAATGGAGGGAGAGATAAAGAGTTTTCCAGACAAGCAAAAACTAAAGGAGTTTATCAGCAATAAACCAGTCTTACAAGAAATGCTAAAGGGACTTATTTAAGTGGAAAAGAAGAGACCACAAATAGGAATAAGAAAATTATCCAAAAAAGTAAGCAATAAAATAACTGGTAAAGGCAATATACAGTAAAAGTAGCAGATCAACCACCTATGAAGATAATATGAAGGTCAAAAGACAAAAGTACTAAAACCATCTATTTCCATGATAAGAGGGTGATGGATACACATACACACAAAAGAGGTTAGATATGATATCAAAAACATAAAATGTGAGAGGAGGGGTGTAAAAGAGTAGAGCTTTTAGCAAGAGGTCAAACTTAAGAAACTATCAACTCAATATAGATTGCTTTATATGTAGGTCATTATATATGAACCTCATGGTAATCACAAATGAGAAATCTATAATAATACACAAAAAATTAAGAGAAAGGAACCCAAACATAATACTAAAGAAAGGCATCAAACTACAAGGGAAGAGAGCAAGAGAAGAAGAAAGGAACAGAGAAGAACTACTAAAACACCTAGAAAAAAAGTAACAAAATGGCAATAAGTACATACTTATCAATAGCTACTTTAAATGTCAATGGAATAAATGCTCCAATCAAAAAGCACAGAGTGACTGACTGAATAAAAAAATAAGACCCATATATATGCTGCACACAAGAGACACACTTCAGACTTAAAGACACTCATAAACTGAAAGTGAAGCAATAGAAAAAAATACTCCATGTGAATGGCAATGAAAAGAAAGCTGGGGTAGCAATATTTATATCAGACCAAATAGACTTTAAAACAAAAACTGTAACAAGAGAGAAAGAAAGTGTTATATAATGATAAAGGGAGCAATCCAACAAGACGATATAACACTTGTAAATATCTATGCACACAACATAGGAGCACCTAAATATAGAAAGCAATTATTAACAGAAATAAAAGGAGAAATAGACAGTAACACAATAACAGTAGGGGACTTCACACTCCACTTACATCAATGGATAGATCACCCAAACAGAAGATCAATAAGGAAACATTGGCCTTAAGTGACACATTAGACCAGGTGGACTTAGTAGATATATACAGAACATTCCACCCAAAAACTGCAGAATACACATTCTTTTCAAATACACATGGAACATTCTCTAGGATAGATTACATATTAGGCCACAAAACAAGTCTCAATAAATTTAAGAAGATTGAAATATTTTCTGACTACAGTTGTACGAAACCAGAAATCAACTACAGGAAGAAAATTGGAAAAGCCACAAATATGTGGAGATTAAACAAAATGCTACTGAACAATGATTAGGTCAATGAAGAAATCAAAGGAGAAACCAAAAAATACCTGGAGACAAATGAAAACAAAAACACGGCATGCCAAAATTTATAGGACACAGCAAAAGCAGTTCTAAGAGGGAAGTTTACAGCAAAACAGGCCTACCTCAACAAATAATAAAAATCTCAAATAAACAATCTAACAATGCACCTAAAGGGACTGGAAAAAGAAGAACAAAGTCCAAAATCAGTAGAAGGCAGGAAATAATAAAAATTTGATCAGAAATAAATGAAATACAGACTAAAAAAAAAAAGAAAAAAATCAATGAAACTAAAAGCTAGTTCTTTGGAAAGACAAACAAAATGAACAAAACTTTAACCAGACTCACCAAGAAAAAAAGAGAGAAGGCTCAAATAAATAAAATCAGAGATGAAAGAGGAGCAATTACAACAGACACCTCAGAAATACAAAAGATTATAAGAGAATACCATGAAAAGCTATATGCCAACAAACTGGATAATCTAGAAAAAATGGATAAATTCTTAGAATCATACAACCTTCCAAAACTGAATCAAGAAGAAGTAGACAGGGGCCGGCCCGGTGGTGCAGTGGTTAAGTTTGCACGTTCCGCTTCTCGGCAGCCCGGGGTTCGCTGGTTCGGATCCCGGGTGCGGACACGGCACCGCTTGGCAGCCATGCTGTGGTAGGAATCCCACATATAAAGTAGAGGAAGATGGGTATGGATGTTAGCTCAGGGCCAGCCTTCCTCAGTGAAAAGAGGAGGACTGGCAGTAGTTAGCTGAGGGCTAATCTTCCTCAAAAAAAAAAAAAAAGAAGTAGACAATTTGAACAGACCAATCACAGTAAGGAGATCAAAACAGTAACAAAAAACCTCCTCCAAAAATGAAAGTCCAGGACCAGACGGCATCCCTGGTGAATTCTACCAAACATTCAAAGAAGACAATACCTATCATTCTCAAACTTTTCAAAAAAAATTGAAGAGGAGGGGAAGCTTCCTAACACATTCTATGAGGCCAACATTACCCTGATACCAAAACCACACAAGGAGAACACAAAAAAAAGAAAATTACAGACCAATATCACTGATGAACATTGATGCAAAAATCCTCAACAAAATACTAGTAAATTGAATACAACAATACATTAAAAAGGTCATATACCATGATCAAGTGGGATTTATTCCAGGGATGCAGCGATGGTTCAACACCTGCAAATCAATCAACATGACACACTACATTAACAAAATGAAGGGTCATCTTAACAGGTGCAGAGAAAGCATTTGACAAGATACAGCATCCATTTATGATAAAAACTCTGGATAAAATGGGTGTAGAAGGAAAATACTTCAACATAATAAAGGCCATATATGACAAATTCACAGCTAATATCATACTCAATGGAGAAAAAGTGAAAGCTATCCCTCTGAGAACAGGAACCAGATAAGGATGCCTACTGTCACCACTCTTATTTAACATAGTATTGGAAGTCTTAGCCAGAGCAATCATGCAAGAAAAAGAAATAAAAGGGACCCAAATTTGAAAGGAAGAAGTGAAAGTGTCACTATTGCAGATGACATGATTTTATATGTAGAAAACCATAAAGAATCCACCAAAAAAACTTTTAGAAATACTAAATAAATACGGTCAGGTTGCAGGATATAAAATCAACATACAAAAATCAGTTGCATTTCTATACACTAACAATGAAGTAGCAGAACGTGAAATTAAGAATACAATCCCATTTACAATTGCAACAAAAAGAATAAAATACCTAGGAATAAATTTAAGCAAAGAGGTGAAAGACTCGTACACTGAAAACCATAAAACTTTGTTGAAAGAAACTGAAGAGGACATAAAGAAATGGAAAGATATTCCATGCTCTTGGATTGGAAGAATTAACATAGTTAAAATGTCCATACTTCCTAAAGCAATCTACAGATTCAATGCAATCTCTATCAAAGTTCTAACGACATTTTTCACAGGAATAGAACAATGAATCCTAAAATTTACATGGAACAATAAAAGACCCTGAATAGCCAAAGGGATCCGGAGAAAAAAGAAGAAAGCTGAAGGCATCACGCTCCCTGCCTTCAAAATCTACTACAAAGCCATAGTAACCAAAACAGTCTGGTACTGGCACAAAAACTGGCACACAGATCAATGGAACAGAACTGAAAGCCCAGAAATAAACCCACACATCTATTGACAGCTAATTTTTGACAAGGGAACCAAGAATATACAGTGGAGAAAGGAAAGTCTCTTCAATAAATGGTGATGGATAAACTGGACAGCTACATGCAAAAAAGTGAAAGTAGACCATTATCTTTCTCCAAAAACAAAAATTAACTCAAAATGGATTAAAGACTTGAATTTAAGACCTGAAACCATAAAACTTCTAGAAGAAAACATAGGCAGTACGCTCTTCAGCATCAGTCTTAGCAGCATATTTTCAAATACTATGTCTGATCAGGCAAGGAAAACAACAGAAAAAATAAACAAATGGGACTACATCAAACTAAAAAGCTTCTGCACAGCAAAGGAAACCATCAACAAAACGAAAAATAACCTAACAATTGGGAGAAGATATTTGCAAACTATATATCTGATAAGGATAAAGATACAAAATATATAAACAACTCATACATCTCAACAACAAAAAAACAAACAACTCAATTTAAAAATGGGGGCATCAGCTCCATGGCAGAGTGTTAAAGTTCTGCACACTCCACTTCAGTGGCCCAGGGTTTGTGGGTTCAGATCCCAAGTGTGGACCTACTCCACTGATCAGCCATGCTGTGGAGGCATCCCATGTACAAAGTAGAGGAAGATTGGCACAGATGTTAGCTCAGGGCTAATCTTTCTCAAGCAAAAAGAAAGAGGAGGGTTTGCAACAGATGTTAGCTCAGGGCAAATCGTCCTCACAAAAAAAGGGGAAAAAACGGGCAAAAGATTTGAACAGACATTTTTTCAAAGAAGATATACAGTTGGGCAACAGGCACATGAACAGATGTTCAACATCACTAATTATTAGGGAAATGCAAATCAAAACTACAAGGAGCTATCACCTCATGCCCGTCAGAATGGCTATAATTATCAAGACAAGAAATAACAAGTGTTGGAGAGGATGTAGAGAAAAGGGAACTTTCACACACTGTTGGTGGGAGTGCAAGCTGGTGCAGCCACTATGGAAAACAGTATAGAGATTCCTCAAAAAATTAAGAATAGAACTACCATACAATCTAGCTATTCCATTGCTGAGTATTTACCCAAAGAACATGAAAACACAAATGTGTGTAAAGATATATGCACCCCTATGTTCCCTGCAGCATTATACACAATAGCCAAGACTTGGAAACAACTTAAGGGCCCATCAAGGGGTGAACAGATAAAGAAGATGTGGTATAGGGGCCGGCCCCATGGCCGAGTGGTTAGGTTAGCATGCTCTGCTTCGGCGGCCCAGGGTTTCACCAGTTTGAATCCTGGGTGCGGACATGGCACCGCTCCTCAAGCCATGCTGAGGCAGCATCTCACATGCCGCAACTGGAAGGACCCACAACTAAAAATATACAACTGTGTACCAGGGGCTTTGGGAGAAAAAGGAAAAATAAAATCTTTTTTAAAAAAAGAAAAGATGTGGTATATATACACAATGGAATACTACTCAGCCTTAAGAAATGATGAAATCCAGCCATTTGTGACAACATGGATGGACCATGAGGGCATTATGCAAAGTGAAATAAGTCAGAGGGAGAAAGTCAAATACCACATGATCTCACTCATAAATAGAAGATAAAACAACAACAACAAACAAACACATAGATACAGAGATTAGGTTGCTGGTTACCAGAGGGGGAAAGGGAGGAAGGAGGGCAAAAGGGGTGACTGGGCACATGTGTATGGTGATGGGTGGTAATTAGTCTTTGGGTTGTGGACATGAGGTAATCTACAAAGAAATTGAAAGATAATGAGGTACACCTCCAATTCATATAATGTTATAAACCAATGTCACCTCAAAATAAAGGGAAAAAAAGGAAAGAAAGGTAGGGTGGGGTTCCTGAGATCAGGCTTTGCCAGACAGTGTTCTGAGGAGGCCCTTGAGAGCCCCACACAGGGCAGACACAGCCTGTGGAGTCCCCCCTCCCTCTGCCTGTGCCGAGCAGAAAGCAGAACCTTCACCTGCATCCCACTCCACACCCACTGATTCATGTTTTTTCTAGGAAGTCAAGTAAGGCTTCCTGGAACTGGAGCAGAGGCAGCTCTTCCTCCCAAGGAGGTGGTGAGCTCTCTGTCTTTGGAGGTACTCAAGCAGAGGCTGGATGATCCCATGATGGGGCTTTGTAGAGGGAGATAGATGTGCGATAGACCTATAAGGCTCCTTCCCCTTCTGAAATGCTCAGACCTGTGACTCTGAGTGGAGTGGAGGGATGTAGAGTGTCAGGCCCAGGACACTGTGGCCTTGCGTTACTCTGCCTGCCTCTCAGCCTCTCTCTGGGGCTGAGGCTGGCTAGTAAGTGAGCCACTCTCTGGGAACAGCTATATCCCTGTAGGGCTGAGCCTTTCAGGGCAAGCCTCCCAAATTTGGCCTCCTTATGATCTGCAGAGCTTTTCAGGGCAGGCTATACATCTGCGTTATTTCACAATTAGCTTGGATTTTCATTTGGTTTTATTCTGAAATCCTTCATTCTCTCCTAATCTGCAAGCTTACAACTCACAGATATTTCAATGGCATGTAGTTGCACTGGCAATCCTCTCCAGATTTGCTCTGCAAGTGGTGTTCAGGGAATCTGTGAACTTTATGGAAAATAGTCATATTTGAATTTTCCCTAACCTCTAATTTGAATTTAACATTTCCTTTAATTATGAATGTAGGCAATAAACCCCAGAAGTATTAGCAGTACTTGTAGTTTTGTCACCAATACAAATCACAGATATTTTCCTATCACATTACAGCTGTCATAGAATAATTTGAAATGTTAATGCTCATTGCTACTTTGAAATTACAGAAGTTATTAGACCTGCTGCATTAATAAAGAAGTATATATATTACTATTTCACAAGTATTTTGATAACTATTTTCATATAGTTGGTTTCCTTTGTAATCCTATGTGGTTTCTTTTTATGTATTTAAAAATATTATGTGAGACAGGATTCTTAGACTGCATGAGATGCCGAAGATGTCCACGGCACAGAAAATGCCAGGTATCCTTGCTTCATAATCCCAACACTAAGGCCATGACAATGACCCTGTGTGCCTGGTGCTCTGGGGGGCAGAAGAACGAAAGCAGGTGCACTACACATCCTTTTTGAATGAATGATTTGCAGCTCCTATCACAATTATAGAATTACAGAGCAGGAAAATCTTTAGAAAGCCCTTGTTGCAATGATTTTCAAATTTCTTGGCCACAACTCACAGCAAGAAATACATTTTCCTTTGTGACCCATTACCTGCACACGTGAAACTGATTTTTTATAAAACATGATGTACCTTTACTATGCACGATACGCTCTTACATCTTCTATTCTATTTTTTCTTAATCTACTCTATTTCTTTTTGAGAGATGATTAATTAAATTTTTCTTCAGAACAACTATTATGGCTTACAAAAATTGAGTTAATGCCCAAACAATTTGCTTCAATTGGAAAGTAATAGTAGCAGATTTGGAAGCAAGCTAACAGAAGGATGAAAGCCTTAGTATTCTGATAACAGATAAAATTAAAAGGCAGACTCTGGAGGTGGAGTACTTACAGTTAATGGGCAGAAAAAGAGAAAAAAAATCCACATAAAATCAAATCATGCAAGTTAAAATTGACATATAGTTGTAAGCATTTTCGACAGCCAATATTTTACTTTCTGTTTGGTGAGGAAGATTGGCCCTGAGCTAACATCTGTTGCCAATCTTCCTCTTTTTGCTTGAGGAAGATTGTCGCTGAGCTAACATCTGTGCCAACCTTTCTCTATTTTGTATGTGGGATGCCGTGACAGCATGGCTTGATGAGTGGTGTGTAGGTCTGCACCTTGGATCTGAACCTGCGAACCCTGGGCCACCAGGGCTGAGCATGTGAACCTAACCACTACACCACTGGGCCAGCCCCTTAAATTTTACCATTCTTAAAGTGAGAGTCTTCAAAAATACTTCTTTATATTCAAAAACTAAAAGTTAAAGTAAAGATGGCCCAATTATCCTGGTGTGGGAGAGGTCATGTAATCAGTCTATTTTCAAAACCCAGAGAAACCCACAAACTGCCAAAAAAATCAAAGGGGCAGATTGGTCAAAACTAAGGCAACTGGTTGTACAGGAAGGCAGCAAATCACTAATCATTTCACTGCTAAAATCCATTGCTTTGATGACTGATGTTAAGTCTTTTCTCCACTTTAGGAACCTGGGTCCCAGTCATTGCAGGGTCCACGTCTGTGTATTTGGTTCTGGAAAGTGCCTGGACACCAGGTTTCACTCAGCACTTCAGTAAATGAAATGAGAACTGCCTCCAGCTTGAAGACAAGCACCCCTGGCCTAAGGATATAATTTGTGCATTATTCCTTAGCTTCAGGGCCAAACGCCCACTGGTCAAATATATCCAGAATAGTAACAGGGACAGCTTGACTTCTGGGAGACGCCACATAAGACTTTTGACAATTCAGGCAGTCTTGAAGCCTGCTCACTTTGACTCAAACTTTCTAAACCAGTGACATGTACGGGATCCACTGGGGCTGGCTGGATAAAGTTTCCATGGACAGAGGTATCACTGAGAGAATTACTGAGGACCAGAGAATGGGTCCTGGGAGACTTGTGAGTGTAGTCAGCAAATTTCTGGGTCATATAGCCTCCCCAAAAAGCCCCCAAGACGAACTTTATCCAATTGTATGGATAAACAGTTGCGTGGTCTAACAGTCGTCTGAAATCATCATAGAACTCGAAAAGGTCCTAATAAACTAGATCCTGTGAAGCTCTAAGTACCAGAAAAACCAAAAAAGAGGACACGGATACTTCAGGGGGTTGCACTCACTGTTATTTTACTATCATCACCTTCTACTAGAATCTTTTTGGATTTCTAAACCAGTTTTAATCAAGAGAGACTGTAATCTCTCCCATGAATAGCTGGAACAGGGCTTACCCTTCAGGGGCCGCCCCTAGACATTTCACTCCTCCAAAGATCTTTTCCCAGAAACAGACTGGGCAGTGACCAGCAGCCAGGAGCCCCCGGGTAGATTTTCGAGGACAGGGCGCAGGCTTCCTCCTTTCTATCTCCTTACTTCAAAATACTGGTCAACAACCTACGAAATTGATATCTGTCACACTAATAGGTTGTGACTTGCAGTTTGAAAAACAAAGCTCTATTTCACGGATTTTAAAGCAAGAAAACTCTAGAAGTCATCACACTGGGTGGAATCTCAAAGCACAACAGGAGCAACCGGACGCCAGGAGACGCACCGCAGTTGCTGGAACCCAAAACTGCGCTTCGGGAAGCAGGTTCCCAGATGCTCCGCCTCTGGCGGCAACGAATGTGACCGGGGCGTGGCTTCTCCCCTTTTCTCCCCGCAACTCTCCCCCCTCCCCCCCCCCCCCCCTCCCCTCCCCCCCTCCTCCCTTCCCCCCACCTCCTCCCCGCCCTCGCGTCTGCCCGGCGCGCGGCGTAGCGACGGCAGGGGGCGCTGCGGCTTGGGGGGACGCCCCGCCCCTTCGTTAGCTCATCGCCGCGCGCCGCGGTCGCTCCGAGTCAGACGTCAGACGTGAGGCGGGCAGTGCAGTGGGTCAGAGCAGCGGTGAGTGGGTCCGCACGGCCGTTGAGGCTGGCAGTGGTTGGGGCCGCTGACAGCCCGGGCCAGAGGGCGGGTGAGCGAGGGTGGGCCCGAGGCTGTCTCTAAGCAGTTTTGCTCAGGGATGCTCTGGGCCGCGGGGCCGAGGGTGACTTCTGTGACTCCATTTACCCTGGCTGTCTCTTGGTTTGGGGGTCTGAGGGGAGAGGGAAGGCCCGTAGGTGGCCTCTCTTGCGTCCTGAGAATGTTCTGTGCAGCCTCGAGATGAGGGCTGGTTTCTCTGCGAGAGAGGTCTCTGTTCCCGTAGATGGAAGGACTGTCTTAACCAAAGTTTGCCAGTGGTGGGCCACGCTGTCTTCTTAGGTAGTGAGCTTCCCATCACTGGATGTGTAGAAGCACGGGCCCCGTTCTCTTTACGTCAGGTACCATGTAGTATTGTGGGTTATTGACGTGCCCGAGTACTTTGATAGAGGCTTGTGTAGTGTTCTTTGGAAACACTGAGGAGCGAGCAATGAATTCTGCCTGGGAAATTGGGGAAAAGTTTCCTAAAGAAAGAAGGTGGCAAAAGAGGGCTTTGGTGTCCTCTTAGCTTTGAAATTACCTGTCATAAGATAAGAGGCTGGTGTAAAAGGTGTTGTAGCCTGATAGCCTGTACTATAGCTTGTATCCACCTTCTGTCAGACTGACCTTGGGGAAGCTGCCTTAACCTCCGTCAGTCTCACTTTCCTTATCAGGAAGGTGGAGGTGATAGTAAGGATACTTACTAAATGGGAGTATGAGGGTTCAGTGAGCTAATCCATGTCTAGTACTTAAAACAGCCTGACTCATGGTACAGCCTCAAATGTGCACTCACTGATAGAAGCACACCTCTGTCTTGAGGAGGCTAGCTTCTTGGAATTTGGCTTCCTACGAGCCTTTCTACTCTTTTTTGTTTCTCGCTGTTGCTAAATGTGAGTCCGGTTGGAAGGGGAGAGAGCAGGCCTCTGCTTCACTGGGCAGATGGCTGGTGCCCGAGCAAAGGTTGGATGCCATTCACTTCAGCAAAACTGGCTTGAGCTCCTTCCTGTCTTTCCTACCCTGGGCAGAATTCTGTTCTTGGGCCACAAATGAATTAAGCACTACCAACTTGGTTGGGATCTTCACAGGCAAAGATTGTTTAGAAATCATTTGTTTTTTCTGTTTTGTTTTGGGGAAGATTAGCCCTGAACTAACTGCTGCCAGTCCTTCTCTTTTTGCTGAGGAAGGCTGGCCCTGAGCTAACGTCTGTGCCCATCTCCCTCTACTTTTTATATGTGGGACGCCTACCACAGCATGGCTTGTCAAGCGGTGCCATGTCCGCACCCAGGATCTAAACCGCCGAACCCCGGGCCGCCGAAGTGGAACGTGCGCACTTAACTGCTGCGTCACCGGGCCGGCCCGTTTTTTCTGTTATTCTTGGAAAACCTTCACAGCAGTGTTTTGGGGTTTGCAGATTTAAAGCGAGTAACCTGAACCTGGATGCCTTGGCTGTATGGTCTCTTCTGTCTGTGGATAGAATTGAGGGGGCCATGAACTTGGATGAGGAGGAAAATTGCATCCTTCTGTTCACTAACCTCTGAAAATTAACATTTCCTTCAATTATGAATGTAGGCAACAAATCACAGTATTAACAGTGTGACTTTGTCACCAATAGAAATCACAGGAATTTTCATATCTAGGATAGTGTGTAAGTTCATCATAGTGTTAAAATTATGGTAACTATTAGACTTGCTACTAGATCTTGAATTATAATATTGTAACAGAGTCACATGTTATGCTATCACAAATTTAATTTTCCTATTTTGGTAAACTTTTGTTTCAGCATACAGTGAATCCTCTTTATTCTCAGATTCCGTATTTCCGATTTAGTGCCTATTTCAAGCCCCAGCATCAATACTTGCGGTGATTTTGTGTTCTTTCGTGGACGTGTGGAAGGTGGTGAAGAATTTGAGTCACCTGACCCACACATTTTCAGCTGAACAAGGAGATGCTCTGCCTTCTTGCTTCAGCTCTCATCCTGTAAACAAGTGTCCTTTTTTTCAGTCTATTTAGTGCCATGATTTTTTCATTTTTGTGCTTTTTGTTGGTGATTTCGCTGTTGAAAATAGCCCCCAAGCACAGTGCTGAAGCGCTGTCTTGGTGTTCTCAAGGCAGGAAGGCTGTGATATTTCTTATGGAGAAAATACATGTTTGATAAGCTTCATTTAGGCCTGAATTATACTGCTATTTGCTATGAGTTTAATTTTAATGAATTACCAATGTATAGTAAATAAGATGTCTTAAAGCAGAAACACACATAAAACAAAGTTACGTATTGATCAGTTGACAAAAATGTTGTTACCAGAGGTTTGCAGAAACCTGTCCCAGTATTTCCCCTAGGAGCGATGGATTGGTATTCGCTGATTCATGTTCGCAGCAACTTTATAGAATGTAACTGCCGTGAATAACAAGAATAGACTGTACTTGGTTTTCTTTCTAATCCTATGTATTTTATTTTCTATATTTAAAAACATCCTGAGAAGGGGTTTATAGGCTTTACAAGGCTGCTAGAGGGGTCTGTGGCACACACACAAAAAACATTAAGAATCCTTATTATAGCCCTGAGAAATTAAATCTGTTCTTAAAGTAAGTTTGTGTTTAGCTGAGCTAAGTCTTTGAAGACTTTGATGTCTTTGGGGAGACTTGTCTATCCTCCTAGCTCCTGTTCTCTTTTGCATGCCTTTAGGCTCTTGTAGGCATTTTTGGCTGAGACTCCTGCATGGACTGTAAGAACCTTGCTACCCCATATTTGCTTGTTGAGTTTTAAATAAATAATATTTAAAATTAAAAGGGCTTGTGGTTTTATCTCTCTGAAGAGCAGCAAGGGATGGAGACTGGTCCCTGTGTGTAGTCAGACTTGTGGAGAAAAAGACATGGGATGGGTAGGTGTTAGTTGAATCCATGGGCTCCAAGGGAGAGAGAAGACCATACCACCTGGTAGGGCTTTTGAGGGGGATCCATAGAAAAGTGTCAGGACAACTCTGTGGCCAAGGGTTGCCTTATTTTCTTGGTCAAGGGGAACCTCTGTCCTGATGACAACCCCTTAGTGAAACCCTTTGTTGTTTCCACAGAGCTGTCTGGCCTTTAGCCCTTCATCCTTGGTTAAAGAAATGACCAACCAGGTAAGGCCTGTGGCAAGGGGAGCACATCAGTTGGTCTCTGGCAGGTGTGAGCCCAGCGGCTTGTCTGGGTGTGTAGTCGAGAAACTAGCATCTGATTCCTGCTCTGGTTCTAAAGAGCTGGCTGACCCTGGACACCTAGTCACCAGACGGTTAGGTGGCACTAGCAAAATGCACAACACTAAAATGAGGATTATTTTATCTGAGTCTTTATGACAGTTTACAGAGAGATTGAGGATGTTTAAAAGAATTTGTACACAAAAACAAGAAAGAAAGATCAGAAAAGGAGAAACATCTTTGTAATAAGATTAGGGACAAAGTTAACAGGTTATTATGCAGTGTGTGTGGTTTTATACAACTGCAAAAATTAAGCCGCAAACTGGACTCTGAGCTTCCTAGTGATCAGAGCAAGAAAACACATAATTTATTAGTCTCCTTTGGAGCAGGGGAATGGTAGTGGGGGAAGAGAGACTACACTTTCTTTAAGATCTAATATGATATGACTCTACAAATCTTGCATGAGCAGGAATTAAGGAGCTTGCAGGATTGTCAGGGTGATGGCAGGGGAGTTAGTTAACACAATGATGACTATATCTGCTGGAGGGCTGGGTGGAGAGTTGGGTGCCAGTGGGTGTTTTAGGTAGAGAATGGGGTATATCTGAAATGTGACCATTGGTTTAATGTGGCTTTTGTTCTTTTTTAGTACAGCATTCTCTTCAAACAGGAGCAAGGTAAGCAGCCTGTTTGTTCAAGCAGATTCACTTGTGAAAAACTGGTTGTCCTTGGTTTCTTTAAGATTTTTGTCGTGTTGACCAAACACGTAATTCCCAGGTATACTCACTTTGCAGAAGAATTGGCAGAGGCAGCTGAAAACAAATACACTTAAAAACAAACAACAACAACCCAAGCAATTAATTAGAAAGAAAAAACAGGAGTTTCATAATAGACTGGAAAACGCCAGGCTTGGAAGGCTTTCCTACATGAGGACGATGTAACTGTGAGCTTCCCAGCCACCAAGGTGAAAGAAGGAAACTTTGAGCCTCAGAACTTTGTTAATGCCCACTCATTTGGGAATGTGAACTTGAGCCTGACTCTGAACTCAGAACTTGCAACTTGCCTTGGGGATCTTTACTTGGGCTCCTCAACTTACAACAAGTGCGGGACTCCCGCAGAGGATCTTTGACCCTTAATGAAAGTGGAGGATATAACAGTGAAGTGAATTTCTGTCAAGGCCACTGAGTGTGGGGAGAGTTGGGGGCTGTGCAGCAGTGGTAGTGGTGGAAATGGGAGCAGGTCAGAGTTCAGTCTGGGAAGGTAGCTCACCAGTGATATTGGGCTGCATACCCAAAAAGGAGTGTGTGCGTGAACTATTCACACATGCCTCATATCTTCATCACAGCCTGGATGAGTTAGGTAAAGCCTGGGGAGATTTGTGAGATGCCTAATAAAAGCTCTTGCACTCTAAGGCAGTAACTTTTAGGTAGTCTGAAGTTTAAGCCAAAAGCATTCTTGCAGGTTAGCTGGTATGGGTACCTAGAAGCTAAACAGGCATGCCAGTCAGCTACCTTGTATGCAGCTAATGCTGTCCAGGTGGCACACCAGCAGGCTTGGGTCAGGTGGGGTTGTAAATGAAGCCATGATGCTGTATGTGACTCACAGTTGTTGAAGTTTAATGCCCTTGTAGTCACTTGTTGAAAAGGTGTTCCTGGAGAATTGCTGCCAAGCATGAATAAAGCCTCCTTGTGCACTTGTCACATTTATATACCTGTACGAAGTCTGCAGACCTGCTAGTGTGGCCCACGAGACACGCAGCTTGCAGACTTAGAATTTAAGGGGGACTTTAGTTAACAGAGAGATTGTATTTGAATCCCATCTCTGCTCCTTCTTAGCTTTTGACTTTGGGTAAAGTACTAGGCTTCTCTAAGTCTCTGATTCCTTGTCTGTAAAATGATGATCATATTAACAGTACCCACTTCATTGGGTTGTTGTGATTGAGATAATACTTATAAAAGGACTAACGTAATAACTGGCTTTAAGCATAGTAGACGTTTGTGGCAAAAGGCAGCTCATGTGTGGAACCTATCTCAGGTATTTATTTTCAGACCTGTATTGTTTACAGTTGAGCTCCCTACTGATTTCCAAAGATCTCTAAGAGAGAACTCTTATCAAGTTTAGGTCTCTTTTTTGGGGGCGGGGGAGGGTTGATTTCACTTGTTTCAGTCGAGCAATAGCCATTCCAGACTGCTGTCTGCCGGACAGCATGCCAGAGTGGAAAGGACCTTGGATTACTCCCAAACTGTCTCCCCTCCTGGGCAACCTGTGATTTGGAGCAACTGGCTTCTTCAGAACCTTCAGTTTTCATATGTGTCGCCACAGTGTCAATAAAAGCTGTGTAGGAAAGCACTTTGCAAAACAGTAAAGCAGATATAGGTGGATGTTACCTCCGAATTATTGGAACAGTATTCCAGCTTCATTTTCTCATATTCAGTTTAGAAAATGTGTGAAGACTTTTTAATGAAGGACTTTCTATTCTAGCTCATGACGATGCCATATGGTCAGTTGCCTGGGGGACAAACAAGAAAGAAAACTCTGAGACGGTGGTCACAGGATCCCTGGATGACCTGGTAAAGGTCTGGAAGTGGTGAGTGTCCTCTCCCCTAACATAAAGCCTTGGAAATTGGAGTTTAGGATTTTGCCTCTGGGCTCTCAGGTTGCAATAGGGAAATGTTAACTGTTTTCTAGGTAAGAAAGCAATAGCAGTCTGGTGGTATAAAAAGGCAGCTTATTTTTTCTCTTGTTTTCCTATTATTCAGTATTAAAGCACTATAGTTAAAAAAAAAAGTCCCATGATTAAAAACTTGGCTGCATTTGATTTTTTACGGCTCTTCAGTTCCTCTTTGATTCTGCGTTTCGCAGACCACTCGTAATGCATAGTCACAGGAACCCAGACTTTCAAATGCCAGCTACCAAGTGTTGTGTGTGAAGAAATCCATTTCTCTGTCCCCCATTCAAGGCGTGATGAGAGGCTGGACCTACAGTGGAGTCTGGAGGGACATCAGCTGGGTGTGGTGTCTGTGGACATCAGCCACACCCTGCCCGTTGCTGCATCCAGTTCTCTTGATGCCCATATTCGTCTCTGGGACTTGGAAAATGGCAAACAGATAAAGTCTATAGATGCAGGACCTGGTAAGAGTTTTACTTATAGAGAAGATAATAGAAATTCACGATCTCTTTTCAGAACATTTAGAGATGGATGTGTTTTACAGTTCAGAGTTTTTCAGGTTTAGAGGGGTAATATGGGTGCGTAGACTATGTTATGTAATACCTTCAGTGGGGCAGGGGCTGCACTCTAATCAAACACTGATATCTCTGCAACTAAACGTGAGTATTTATACTGAGAGAGAGAAATAGAGGTTATAAATAGCGTTCTATCAGTTCAGGGCAGGTTTTGCTGCCAAATGAATTTTGGAACTAAATTTTTGAAAAAACTCGTAGTTTTGAGAGCCCTTTGGATTTCAGAGTTGCTGATCTGGGCTTGTAGACCTGTATGGGTGGCCCAGAGGCCCTGTTCGCCGCGTTGTGAATTGCTCCATTCACTGCCTTCTGGAAGTCCAGAATATAAAGCACCATGTTTCCGTAGATCTGTATTGTGGTGATCTCTACTAATTACAATTAAAGCGCCTGATTTTTAGTATATGATAGATACGAAATTTTAAGAAACGAATTTCTTGATTTTTAAAAAAAATATTGTAGGACAGTGTAATTTTGTCCATCAGCCTTGATAAGCATTATCTGGGGTAATGGGAGTGAATGATTTCAGTGCCCTGGATTAATGTGGAAGAAGCAAGATGACATTTCAGGATTCCTTTTTTAGTCTTGTAAATGACTCCACAGCATTCATGAGCTGAGCCTGTTTGGCCAGAATGGGTGGGGACCGCCAGAGGACGCAGAGAGCCTGGCACCTCTCTGGCATACCCCTTTGTGAGTTGATTACAGAAGAGCTGCTCAGGTGTTTTCTTAACATAATTCCCTTGATTGGAGCCTCAGATGGATTTGCCTCCCACCAGTTATGCTGAGTAGCCACCTATAGGCCGTCCTTATGTTGGAAAGAATGATGGTCCCAGGGTTTGTAAGGAGGCTAGGTTGTCTGGAAACTGAGTGCATTTCCCCTCATAGGCAATAATCTATGTCTATGATTCTTACTACTAGAACTTTTTTAGGAATACACATGCCCAGTCCCTATTTTGGATCTACGGAATCACAGTTATTGGGGTGTGTGGGCTGGGATATGCGTGTGGAAAAAGCTACCCAGACACTCTGACTCCCAGGTGATTGTCTTTGCATGTGCCTTTGCCCTGCTGACATCGCATACAGAGGACTCGGGTCCCCAAACCAGCCCACAAAGTCTTTTTAGGACTCTGCTATATAGATGAAGAGAGGAGGAAGGGGCAGATCTGTTGCTGCCTTTTCATCTTGGGCCCCTAAGCCCTCCCTGGACTCATGATGCTAAGGTCACTGCATGGTGGTTGTGACCCAGGGCACACCACATTGAAGAAATGAGTGCTGGATTGGTTCCAAGGAAAAAGATGGTGTCTGCATTAGCTTCCCTTCTCTGACAAACCGTTAACTGCATGCTGGTTCCACATGCACCAAATGGTCATCATAAAGTTTACTGTTAGAAAAAAGATGCTGAGAAGAGTAAAGGGGTTGGGTTTATTTATTTATTTTTTTGGATAGGAATCTGAATAAAACTATACCAGCCATTAAACAGCAGTTACTTGGTTGTGTAATAAAAGCAAGCATTGCTACTGACAACTGAAGAGCAGCTGAATTCATCTGAAGGTAAAACTGCTTTGATAAATCTAATGAATGTAGGGAAGCGGACACTTGTGTTATACCTGTCTTGAAAATATGCATGGAGAATGTGAACTACCACAAAAGAAAGAGAAAAAGAAAAAAGAGAAAATCTCAGATCCTGAAGAAGAAAGTGAGGAAGTAGAAGAAAGTGAAGATGAAGGGGAAAACCCTGCATTTGGCACCTCAGCCAGGTTGTAGCTTTCCAGCAAACCAACACTGAAAAAGATGGAAGGTGAGAGTAAAGGGGCCTCTCAACATTAGATGATTCAAGCTGTCCAAGAGTAAAGAAGAGCGGCTCTTTCAGGATGAGGTGGAACTTAGTGATTAAAATAAGTATTTATTATACAAATATTAAAATAAAAAATCTTAGAGTGCAAGGTTTAATTAAGGAATAAAAATTGTTGCTTCTATTTTGAGCATAAGGACATTTCATATTAAAAGTTGTATATTGTAAAACAGTTAATAGGGAAATGTAAAAACAATTTAGAAGTGTCATTTTATTAAACTTCAAGGAACAAAAATATTTTCTAATAACTATTATTCCTTTTAACAGCAAATTATAATAGGAATAAGAAAACATGATCCTGTTAGAACAAGTGCTACTGTCATTCAGGAGTAAGGATAGATACTAAAAGGCAGCTATTTGAGAGACTGATTCTAAAAGCTTTTTCAGATCTTGATTAATTGAGCACTATTAAAGTTAATTTCATTTTTAAAACATTTCATAAGAAAAATGATAGAGCTAAATGATTTATTATCACTTTGAATATGTGTGTGGAAATTTTCAAGAAGTTATTTTAAAACTCAGCCCGGTATGTGGTGCTAACGTATCTGTGTTCCCTGTCTCCCGTGAGTCAAGCTCATGGAGCCTTCCCTTCACTTTCCCGTGGGCTGAGAAGGGCACGACCTAGGAATGAGGAGAGTGACTCGGGAAGGAGCCTTTCTCTTCTCTCCCTTTGATCTGACAAGCACGATTCCTGGGCAGATGCAGGGGGGAGCTGGACTTAGGGCATGTTCCCATATAAGAGTGGGCATGGGCAAAGGGACTGTGAGATGGCAGTGGAAAGGCAGTGGACCTCAAGATCATTCCTTAGCCTCTATGCTCTGGCCTCAAAGGCTCCCAGAACTCTTTGGGATTGCATCTCAAGGGCAGAGATTCCTGTGTAGCTGAGAAAAGAAATGTGAGGATACCATCAATGGTCCAGATGGAAATATAAAGCGCATGTGCTTACCCAGGGTGCACATGAGTCTGGAGACCGTTACATTCCAGCTGAAGAAGCACTGTGATGCACAAATATCATTTGAATAGAACTCTGAAATTAACTGAGTTGTGTGGTGTCACTGAAAAACTAGGGTTTTGTTTGTTTGTTTTTAACAAAGATTGCCTCTTTCCAGTCCTTACTCCTGCTAATTTGTGGTAAATACTTTATCATATTACAGTTTAAATAAGAGTATTTCTGGTACATCTTCATTTATTTACAGCTTTATTGAGGTAAAATTTCACTTCTATAATTGCACTGTGAAATTAACCCATTGTAAACTGTAGTTCAACAAATTTTAGTTAATTTCTATGGTTGTACAACCATCACTGCAGTTCAGTTTTAGAACACTTTCCTGCCCCAAAAACTTCCCTCGTGCCCATTTATGGTAGTCCCTGCTCCTACCATCAACCAACCACTGATGTTTGTCTCTGTAGTTTTGCCTTTTTGAAAAATTTCACGTAAGATAGAATTGTCTATCTTCATTCTTTCTTTAGCATAATGTTTTTGAGGTTCCTCAATGTTGTAGCTTATATCAGTGGTTTGTTCCTTTTTATTGCTGAGTAGTATTCCATTATAAGGATGTACCACATTTTGTTCACTTACCAATTGATGGATATTTGGATTCTTTCTAGTTTTTGACTATTATGAGTAATGCTGCTATGAACATTCATGTACAAGTATTCGAGTGGACTTATGTTTTCATTTCTCTTGGGTGGATATCTAGGAATAAAATTGCTTGGTGTTATGGTGTTTGTTTTCACTTAAGAAACTGTCAAACTCTTTTTCATAGTGGCGGTACCGTTTTACATTCCCACTGGTGTGTGAGGATTTTGGCTTCTCCAACGTCCTTGCTAACACTTGGTATTGTCCTGTCTATCTATTTTTATTAAAAATTTAAGAAGCCCTTAAATTGGTAAAGAACTAGCATCTTTACAACAGTTTTCTGAATCAGGACACTTTCTCCAATTTAAAAAAAATGTATCTTTTGGTAAAAATTTTTTCTTACTGTATTTTTTTCCTTCTTTTTTCGGCTCAGTGGATGCCTGGACTTTGGCCTTTTCTCCTGATTCCCAGTATCTGGCTACAGGAACTCATGTGGGGAAAGTGAACATTTTTGGTGTGGAAAGTGGAAAAAAGGAATATTCTTTGGACACGAGAGGAAAATTCATTCTTAGTATTGCCTATGTAAGGAAACATTGCTCTCTTTTCTCTCTGGTTCTTCCAGTTTACTCTCCCAGCCTGTTGAATCCCTTGCTGCAGGTCTGCATTGGTCTTGTCAGGCAGCTTGCTGTCTCACTGGCGTGGTTTGCCCGCTAGCCAGTTAGACCTGTGGCCAGCAGGAGGTTTGCTTGTCTTTGGTGGGGATGGCTTAACAATGTGGAGTCTCAGATGTTCTCCATATGTTCTCTGCAGAGTCCTGATGGAAAGTATCTGGCCAGTGGAGCCATAGATGGAATCATCAATATTTTTGATATTGCAACTGGAAAACTTCTGCATACGTTGGAAGGTATGGCTCATCTTATTTTGTGCAAACTGGGTTGTCAGATCACATAGGAAGAATTATTCTTTCGTTAAAATGCTACTAAATGGCAGATGAACATTAGATTTGCAAAGTATCAATCTCAGTTGGAAATCTGAAATGCCTCCAAGTTTTAGTTTTGTCACTGTGGTTTCACCGAGACATGAGTTCTTGTACCAGTGTTAAATGCTTGTTTCAGTGAACAAGATTCCTTTTTGTTAATAAATCTTAGCTATATGAGTCTCATTTCTGTCCTGTTTGCTTCTAGAGAATTTTGTGATTAGAAAACAACTTTTATTGTTGATAATTTGATGATAGATGAAAGTGCTGTGCCCACCCTCTGCACTGGTGGCCTCTGGGCAGGAGCACTGGGTACTAAAGAACAGGCGTGGGGTAGGAGGAGGGCTTGTACTATGTATTCTTCTGTACTATTTTGAATTCTAACCAAGTGAAGGTGTTACCTCCTCAGTGTATCCTTTACCCTACAACAAAGGGTTTGGTAGGGAAAGAGCATCGTCTTTGTTCAACCATACAAATCAGAAGCAAATCGTATTTCCACGTGTGGCCATATCTGTAGCAGAGGAGTTTTTTCCTAAGCAATGTGTGTTGAGGTCCAGCTGCTCCTCAGGGAAGGGAACTGAGGAGAAATGGCTCTAGGAGGAGGGGCCTAGGTTATGTAGAGTCTCTAGAACATTAGGAGGAAGGGCCCAGTCAGTACCCTCCCTCTCTTACTAAAGCATCTGGGCAATCCAGATCAGTGACTTATGCTCGTTAAAAGGGACATAGTGAATGGGAAGCCCATCTGAGGCGATGGGAGACAGTGATTCACCAGATTAACAAGGGCCTTTGTGAATTTCAGGCCACGCCATGCCCATTCGCTCCTTGACCTTTTCCCCGGATTCTCAACTCCTGGTCACTGCTTCAGATGATGGCTACATCAAGATCTATGATGTGTAAGTTACCTGATGAGATTCAAAGCGTCTCACTTAATACCAATGCTTTGCCCCTTATTGTTAGGAGGAGTCCAAGCAAGTGTGCTGCTCCCTCTCCTGGGTCTAGTAAAGACTTCTGTTCAGGTCATGGCAGACACTCTTGTCCCCCCAGTCTTTCCTCCCTCATTCAGCACTCCTCTCTTTGAGCTTAGAATGTCATGGAGGAAGACATGCATAGGTTACCCGGTAGGATCAGAAACTTGCTACTTCTTCTCAGGTATCCTGTCTCTTGTGGGGCTCACAGATTTTAAATTATTTTGGGTAGGTAAGTAGTGTACAGATAAGGAGATGGAGCCATGGGCTGTAGCTGGCCTGGAGTAATGGTAAAAAATTAGAACATGTGTTTTCTAGGGGTAGAGCTATACTAACAAGCAGGCACTCCTCTGCCCTAGTTAGGGAACTGTCAGTTTATAAGCTGCCTCACTGCAGGTCTAGATGAGGGAGCCTTTTGTTGTTGGTTTTTGACCACAGGTATAGAAGTAAGTTAATCATTCTCTTCAGTTCACGGCTCTCAATTGTTGTAAGCCTGTGCAAGGCTCCTTTCACTTGTCATTTCCTCCGTCATTCTCAGTTCCCAACTTCGTTTCCCTCTGAGGTCCCCCCTATAATGTGTTTGATATGTGTCTTTGATACTTTGACTCAGTACTGTGATAAGTTTGCCTCTGGCTCATGGCTTCTGAATGCAGCATCCTAATCCGGTGGGTGCATGCATCATAATTCTCATCACCCAGCGACGGGGGCTGCAGTTGCTGCCACCTGCTTGTGCCACAACCGTGACATGTGGCATGTCCTTTTATGGGCCTGTGAGAGTTTTGCAGGAGTTTAAACTTGGAAGTAGGAATACTGCTCCTAGCCTACTGCTGGCCGCTTTGGGAGGACAAAAAGTTGTCAAGTAGACGTGGAATTGGCACTGCAGCTTTTGGAGTGAGAGCTGAAGGAGGTGCTAGGGTCCAGGACGGAAGATGTCTCTCTAAAGGTGGCTGCTTGCTTGTCAGTAGCAGAGCTCATATAAATAGTAGCAATTCCTAAAGCATCCAGCTTTATTTTATTTTATAAGGCTTTCATTGCCACTATTTCATTGATCCTCCCAACAACTGGTGAGGTAGCAGCACAGATTAGTGACCCCATATTGTGGGTGAGGAGCCCAAGCTGAGGCAGTGATTTGGCTGAGGTGGTGAAGACCCCGGACTTTACCTGCTCATGGTCCCGCTGCACTCCACCTCTCCTCGTACCTAACTGAGGTCCACTCTATTCTGCCGGGGTCTGTTTTCAGGGATGAAACTCCTGACCTAAGTCAGGCCTTTGGATTGTTGTCCTGTCGTAGATGATTTGATTTCATTTTTTTAAGAAGTGAAAGTGGCTGTGGTAATTACACCTGTCTTATTCTTGGTTAGGTTAAAAATGGTCTATCCAAGCCACATCTCTTATAAAGAATACATCTTGATACCTTCCTTGAACATAAGGCACTTTTCTTGTGTGGAAAGAGTGCAAGTGCAGGCAGGGCTCAGAGCCTGCTGCTTCCTGAGATGGTTTGCTCGCCCCTGCTCCTTCTCCATTTCCTCATTTTAGGGCTTGGCTTACTGAGCCTCTGTAGTGGGGTTCCTTTATCTTCAGCTTTTAAGCTCCCCCTTGTTATGGATCTTATTCTTGGCTCTTGGTGGCATTAACACGTTTTGAGTTAATGCTGCTATAAAAATTCTCTCTGCAATGTGTGATGCTACTTGATTGAAAAGGGAATTTTTAATATAGTAATACCGTCAGTACAAGGAGAGCAGATTTGGTCCAATTAAACGGGCAGAATTAGTAATGTACTTTCCACTTCAGTGATGGTATTCCAGAAGTTTTGTTTGACACTTTCCCGTTTCAGACAACATGCCAACTTGGCTGGCACACTGAGTGGCCATGCATCCTGGGTACTCAACGTTGCGTTTTGTCCTGACGACACTCACTTCGTTTCCAGGTACTTAAGATTCTCAGCAATTTCTAAAATGCTAGGGAGACGAAGATGGTGGTCTTGTATGAATTGCCTTAAAATTGGAAGATGGTGTGACCCTTTTTATTCAGGTAGCTTTTGCTTTCTGTTTTGAAGTAGTTAAGTGAGTTGTCCTTAGCTGGAACAAGGGCAGAGTCTTTTGAACAGTTAAGCTCTTAGTTTTTCCTTATAAATCTAGGCTTCTACCTACAGTTACTTCAAGGGATACTTGTGTTTACATATTTAAAATATGCAAATCTATTTATAATTGTGCTTTTTAGACCACAGTGTTATTCAGACCCACAATGGCCAAGACAGTTGAAAAACATGAGATGGACAATTGCACAGAGGTTTACAAAAGCCTCTGAGAGCCTTTATTTTGAAGCATTAACAGGCTGCCCGGTTAAATACATAAAGGTGTCTGAGACTTCTGATGAGAGCACTTAATATCTGGGCCAGGCAGATCAAAATTTCAGGAAAATGGCTGCTCCCTGAGTGGGAAAAGCCACCTAGTGATGCTGACACCCTGGCCACCTCCTGGGGCCCAGGTCAGCCACTTGTGCATTCAGGCACCAAAGGGGTCCTCTGAAGGTAGGCAGAGTGTAGGTGAGTGAAGGGGTGTGGAATTTTTGGTTGGATTCCTTACAACTTCAGCCCAGTCTGAAAACTGTTTTCTGACACTGATGTTCCCTTTTTTAAATAGTTCATCTGACAAAAGTGTAAAAGTTTGGGATGTTGGAACAAGGACTTGTGTTCACACCTTCTTTGATCACCAGGATCAGGTATGGCATAATTTACATTTTAACTCCTTTGTCTTTGGATTGCTAGTATTGTCTGATCACTTTTCCTACCCTGCTGCTTGAGTTGTCAAGACTGGTAGACCCCTGGGGCTGAGCCGCTGACTGCTTGGGTGTCCATCCAGCCAGTGTTCCTGGGCACACTGTCCAGAGTACAGAGGCTGGGGACGTGCTGTCAGCCTAGCAACCCATGAGGTGTGATGTCCCTATGTAGGCCAGAAAACATGGTGCTAGCTGCACAGCCTTTGAATGCCTTCTTGGGAAAATGCTGCAGCTAGTGCCTTGGGCATACCTGGGGCCCTTTTCTGGATGTAGCCCAGCCAAGGCTGGCTCGAGAAGGACCTTCCTCCTCAGAAGCTTCCATTGCTTAAACACAGTCATCAGTTGTCAGTTTTGGAGCTGTCCAAAGAAGTGTGATGTAATTTTTTTTTTTTTAATATACTTGAAGCCAGAAATTCTTATACGTTGTTTGGTGACATTGGTAACTTTTGTTTTAGTCTTTAAATTAGGAAAAGGAGGCTCTGTACTCACAAGTGTCTTCATCTTTGCCAACATGAATGTGGAATGGTAAAGGTGCTCTAGTGCAGTGCTTCTCCATCTTTAATGTGTACAGAAATTCCCTGGGGATCTGGTAAAAATGCAGATGCTGCTTCCGTAGGTCTGGCATGGGGCCTACAATCTGCATTTCTAACAAGCTCCAGGTGAGGTCAGTGCTGCTGGTCCCAACCACTATGAGTAGTAAGGGTCTTGGGGGGACTGCCAGTATAAAAAATAAAATGCTTGTAGCAGTATAAAGTTGGCTTTTAATATATTTGGAATGTTTTTATGATGATCTTATAGATTTCCCCTCTTTGGAATGCATCTTAAAGTTAACTAACATAATTTTTCATGCTTTTTTACGTTTAATCTTAAATCATTGCCAGTAAGGTTGAGGGGATTTAATCTTGACATTCCACTCCTGGATTTAAACCCTTTACCCAGGGAGTAAGTCCTGGCTGTCTGTGTTGACAGACACAGTCCTGTGTCCTTGTTTGAGGATCAGAGTGTGGTGCTGTCTCAGAGGAAGATGTTTGGAGTGAAGGTGAGGCTATCACCTGGCCCAATCACAACACTGAAATCAGGGCTAGAACACCTGACTCAAGGTTATGGTGTCAGGCTGAGCTAATGAAACTCTAACCATGTCAGTTCTGTCTGGGAAGAGGTGTGAATCTGTTAATTCAACACATAGCAAATAAAATCAATGATCCACAGTGCCAAGTTGTCTAACTCCTGGGGACAGGTGGGCTGCACAGGCCCTTAATAGCAAGAGTGACAATTACTGACTATAGGCAGGTGGGCTCGAGGAGTGAGGTGGGGAGCACAGTTTGCAATTGTCCCTGTAGGCAATGACCTCAGGGTAGTTTGTTGTAGGGCCTTTTTCTTCCTGGAAACATGAGAACTCATGCTGGTACCCTGCGGATTCCATCTTCATGGTATTAGGTCCTTCCTGGATTCTGACCCTTTCAGAGGTTTCTAGATATCTTGATTTGTGTTTAGAAATGAAATTTTCTGGAGTATCCGAGGTGAAGGGAGTGATAATTAAATGGTACTAATGGAAGATGCCTGGTTAAAGAAAAGGCCCCATTCTCTCTGGTTCAGAAAGCACAAGAAAATCCTCATCCCAATGTTTTTCTAGATTCAGTATAATGAGAAGAGAGTAAGGATGTTTTTTCATAAAGGCATTAGTAGAACTTTTTTTCTTTTTATTTACAGGTCTGGGGAGTAAAATACAATGGAAATGGCTCAAAAATTGTGTCTGTCGGAGACGACCAGGAAATTCACATCTATGATTGTCCAATCTAAACATCAAAGTCTTACAGGCTAATGCTGCAAAGAGAATGTATAGATTGATCATGACATTCCTTACCTTTCTAGCTTGTTTCAAAGAAATATAGCATTTATTGTAGCAAAGACTTAAATTTTGTAGATACAATATAAATCTTTTCATGTTTTATTGGATCTGCTGTTCATACTTTAACATGAAGTGGTTTTTTTCTGTTTGTTTGGATTTTTTTGCTGAGGAAGATTAGCCCTGAGCTAAAATCTGTTGCCAATCTTCCTTTTTTGCTTGAGGAAGATTAGCCTTGAGCTAACATCTGTGCCAGTCTTCCTCCAATTTATACGTGGGTTGCTGCCACAGCATGGTTGATGAGTGGTAAAGGTCCACACCTGGCATCTGAACCCACAAACCCGGGCCAGTGAAGCAGAGTGCACCAAACTTAACCACTATGCCGTGGGGCTAGCCCTAAAGCGTTCTTACTGCAAACACCTGTGTTCTTGAACATGCTTCTTTTTTCATTTGCTCTGTTACTGGTAGAACAGTTGGAGGAATTGGCATTGTTATGTGAAAGTGAATATTTGCCTCAGAGGTGAAGAGATCCAGGTACTTACTGACTTTCCAGCTTAGAAATACGGGCTCACTTTTCCAAGGGATTGAGTCATGTAGAAGCTGTGATAAGGAAGCTAATCTATTTCAGAATGGGGTCCTGAAGGAAACAGGATATTTGGGTGGGAATGTCCTGTAGTCCTACCTCTCTGGGCAGCCTTCTATTTGATATAGTAAAAATGTCCCTGCCACACTCTCTTTTTGACCCAGTTAATTTTAGAGAGGTCTATAACTCACTGGGTGGATACTGCTGCCTCAAGGCTCAAGCCTACGCCTACTATGGTGGAACCCCAGCCCTGCCCATTACCCAAGACTACCTGTACCTGTTTTCTCTTCAGCAGCCCCGAGGTGTGGTCTGCATGTGAATGGGAAAGGGGTAAGTAGCTAACACTCTGAAGCTCGTTGCTTTTTTATGGATCATAACTTCATATGCCTGTAAGTCAGGTCATGTGCTTTTCCTCCAAACTCTCCGTCACCCTTAGAACAGCGCCCATGCTCTTTACCATAGCCCTCTGCTTCTCTCTCCTGCCTCTAGGCCTGCTCACCCCCCTGTATCCACATAGTCCTTGCCATTTCCTCTGCCTGGGATGCTCCTTCAGAGGTCTGCTCACTGCGTTCAGGTAGCTGCTCAGATATCAGCTCCAGGTAGAGGCCTCCCTGTCCCCTGCCACCCTTCCCGGTTACTCTTTTTCTTCATAGCAGTTGTCACTGCCTGATGTTTGCATTTGTCCCCACCCCCAAAATATAAGCTCCATGAGGGGGGAAACTTTATTCCATTAAATCAACCAATGTGAGGCAAGCTGACACTTAACACTGTTCATTTGAGCTCAGGAAATTTTAAAAAACCTACAGCCATTTTTCTCTCATTCCAGCTCAGTTTTAATTTTCAATTGACAAATGTACAGGTGGAATAAATTTTAAGCAACACCCCCCCAAATTCCATTTACATGACAAGGAACTGAATGTAATTTTGCCCCATCATCAACTACAGAGCAGTTCTCTAGCAATAATTTATTAGAAAGTCACAGCAAAGAAACAAAACACCCTGGAGTCGTGGTCCATTTGTAAATTGATTTTCACATAGGCTTAGCTGGAAGAATAGGTTTTATGTCTATCCTGACCAATGGTCAAAGGTGGGCTCTTTCTACACCTATCTTGAGCAAATTCTGCCCACCCACTAGCCAGCAATGTTCTGCTGGAGGCTGGTCCACCAGAAGGCGTACCCTACCTGCCGTGGGTCTGATCTGTCCTTTGACCCTCCACCCTCCTAGGGGAGGTCCCTGGTCTGAGTCAGACTCTCAGGTTCTACAACCAAATAAGGATGGATCTGACAGGTGGCCCCTGCTTTAATTCAGCAGCTTAGAAGGTAGCAGTTTTTCTTCATGACTGTCTTGGAAGAAAAGGAGCAGTAATAGCTAAAAGTTGAGGTAACCCTAAGTTTAAATTGTAGTCTACCTGCCACGAGTAGAATAATGACTAATATCCCTCCATACGCGCTATCATTTACAGTGGTAGTCCATAGACTGTGATCTATAGTGGAGCTCTGTCAGTACAATTCTCACCAAAACATTATCACCTGAGCAGCAAGGCCTTTGTAATATAGCTGTGCAACGAGAGGAACAATCCTTTGGAAGGGAGTTGAACCTGCGAGAATGAGGTGGAAAACACTGAGAAGTTCTATGCCTTTCCAGGCCCTCAAGTCGCCTGGGATCACTGGTCAGGCAGGAAGTTGGCTGTGCCGTGAGGCCAAACCACCAGCATCCTCCCATGACTTATGTTGCTGCACTGAGGCTGCTGGGGACACAGTTTTCTTTACAAGCAAGCACTTTGGTGGGAGAGCACTGCAGAGGTTGTCAACAGAAAATCATTAAAACCACAAAGAGCAAGGTACAGGGTTACAGGCAAATAGTTATGTTGGCATTTCATTGAAAACACTGGTTTGTCCTCGCCATAAAGCTTGGAAGGTTCAGGAAGCTTCCAAGAGAGATGATCAGACACACTCACACCCCATTCCAACCACTCAAGGGCACAGAACAGTGAACCAGGCACTGCAGCCAAGTCCAATCCACAGATGTGCTTTTATTCTTGAGGAGGATCATCTAGAATCTAGATTCAGAAGTGTCACATCAGCAGCCCTGAGATCATGCCCTCAGTAACTCTGCCATGGGAGGAACGGAGGGGAGAGAAAGCAGAGAGCTAGAGATGGGCCAGGATGCCCACTTGGTGCCTGGAGGTTTGCTAGGGGGCTGAGTGCTGCTATCTGGGCTGTGCTTTATCGGTGGAACTGAATTATGGCAAAGCCACTAGAAGCACAAAGTGTCAGTGCAGTCACTGGCATCTCAAAAGTATCCCGAAAATTTAAATAAAAAGATTCCATATGCAGACTAGAGGTGATTTACACTTAAAACATTTAAGTATAAATTAAGCTTAACTTACAACCAAAAGAAAAAGAAAACCAAAAAGATACTCAGCAATTGAGAATGCTGAACACATACACAGGACACCCCAAACACGAGGCCATTAAAGCGATGCCATTTTCATTGTGCCAACTTTACATTCATCGTGTGCTAGTCCAGCTGGGTCCCGCTGCACTGGGAACATCACGCCGTCTGGCACTGCACTCCGGCCCGGGGCCCATCATCGTCCTCCTCATAGGCCTCCCTGTGCTGGCGCCAGTTCTGCTCACTGGGATTGAACTCTGTCAGCTCCACCTGATCCATGTCATCTGTAATTCTCACCTTCTGTCGAGGGGGGAGTAAAGCTTCCAGCTGAGGAAGCTTGTCTGGAGAAAGCCAGTGTTTCTCAGGAAAGATTACCTGTAAGGGGTGAGATGAGAAAGAATGGTATTTTTTTTTTCCCTTCCCAATTAAGGCCACTTACTATGTCCCATGAGAATAAAACACGTGAACTTACTAAAAACTGTATGATCAGAATTCCTTTCTCCAGAGGTGCTTTGTAGATAGGCATTCCTTCATTTCGCACACATTTCAGGTCCCCGTGCTTTATCACCTCACCTGCCGCAGAAAAGGTTTAGTTATGAAACACAAAGATGGAGGGAGGCCTTGAGAGGTCAGTCTCCCTTTTGGGAGAGCCTAGGGGCGGGTCCTGGTATGGCAGCGGGCAAAGGAAGGGAAAACATAGCATCTGACCAGAAAGCTGGTCCCAGCCAGAATGATCCCTGTCAGAGGTCCTGTCTGGGTGAAGGGGATGAGGGTGAGGGGTCAGGGAGCGGAACTCTCGGGCCCATGCTCTGGGCTCCAGCAGTGTGTCAAGGAGGCAGCATGCTGGAGCCTCCATCACAAGGCAGGATGGTTTAAAAAAAAAAAAAAAAAAAAAAGTGAGCTAGGAATCAGAACACTCAAGTCTGGGTAAGTGGGGCTAATACCTGTCAGCCTGCTGCTTCACGTCATGACACGTATCTCCACCACGAGTGGGAGGAGAATATGCTCAGAGACTCAAGCAGAGCTTAGAGCAGGAAAGGGCCTCAGAGAAGTCCAACCAGCACCCACCTGGCAGGAGAGCCTCCTGTGGCTGCTGGCTGTCTCCATCAATAAAAGGTACTTCCTCACATGCAGCTGAGCTGGGGTCAGTCTAGCTTGCACACAGGAGTCTTACACCTACACTTTTTCAAAAGGCATCCTGGGAGTTTAGACCCCCAGAGCTCTAAAGTTCCCCCCCACGTCTAAAAATATTCCTTCCAAACATGAAAAGGAAAGGAACAAAAGAGTCTGAAAAAGTATGCTCTTCAGCTAAGTAATGACAATGGACAAAGAAAGAAAGAAATGTTCAGGAAAAATAAGATGGGGAAGGGGAAGCTAAACACTCATTTACTCAGCAGCCCACTCCCCTGGGTGAAATCTCTCAAGAGGAAATCTTTAAAAGTATCTCACAGGAGTTTTTAAAATAAAGTGTGCCGAGCACTCTCTCTTAGGGGGTCATTCTATGCAGGGCCGTGACTCAGACGCGACCCTCAGAGCTACTGACTGCCGGATGGGGCCCCTTAGCTAAATGGCCCCAGGCTGCCAGGCTTCTTGTGTTCTTAGTATTGTGGGGTTTTTTACATAGTTTTTCTGTGTCTCCCTTCCTATCAGGTGTCACTTCTTGTTGCTCTCAAGCACAACTCCCTACATTACTGCTTCTAAACTGGGGGCTGAGAAACCATGAGAGCAAGCATGGAAAACCACTTGTAAGAGAAGGAAACCACTACGAGTCAGGCTCTTCCAGGAGCTAAGTATTGGGCATCACACCCTTGGGCAGCTCCTAAGGCACTTTTTTCATTAATCTCCTAATTGTCAGCAAGGCTCAAGACAGCCTAAGGGCCTCCGGTGAGGAAGGTATTTCAATAGCAGAAGAGAGAAGGGACAAGAGAGAAGAGGAAATGAAGGAATGAGAAGCCAAAACAAGAAAAGAAGATGGGGTGAAGGAAAAGGAGAGGACACAGAAAAGGACAAATGAGCAAAAAGAAAGAACACACACACACAAGAAATCTCCAGCAGGTTTTCTGGACACCTCGCCCTTCCTTAGAGCTAAGCAAGGAAATGGGTTTCCCGGGGTTTACACTTCCTTCCCTCTGGGGCTCACTTCCTCTCTTCCGTCCTTGGCTCCGGGGTTGCCTGTGGCTGGGATCGGAGTGCAAGGCAGCAAGGGGCGCTGGGCTCACAATCCCACAGCAGGGCCCTGCTCCAGGGAGCTCTGCCACACTGACCCAAGGCCTCAGCCCCCTCTAGGCCAAGGATGAGCTTTCCCAAAGAAGTTACACACAGATGCTGCCAGCTCCTGCTCCCAGAAGGGCTGGAATCAGGACTGAGACAATGTTAGGGGGTCCTGAACACAATTGCAGGGGGTGCCGGGCACACACCTACTCACAACCAGTGGCCGAGGGCTTTGAGTGAACTGTGATCCTCAAACTTTCCTACTCTAGAGCGGGGGAGGAAATGGGTACCCTGTGAGGTCTATGGAATGGAACCTAAAGGAAGGTGTTGTATTTAAAGTTTTCCTGCAAATTCTGCATTATACTACAGTGCATTCCCCAATCCTTAAGTATATGTATATAAACACACACACAGGACAAAAGGAAAAAATCAAATTGGGTTAAATGTTGACAATAGGCAAACCATATATGGGTGGTCCTTGGACTATTTTTATTTTTACAACTTTTTGTTAGTTTGAAATTGTTCCCAAATAGAAAGTTTTAAAAAATCTCTGATCAAGGCTTAGATATATAATTTCATTTCATATTATGTTCAGAAAAGAAAGCAACAGAAAGAGCCAAAGAGGAAAGTAGCAGAGGAAGAGAATAAGGCCAGAGAGGCGAAGAGGAGAAATGGGCAAGAGGCAGGAAAGGTCTGGAAGGTGGTCAGGGAGGTGAGGTGGCCACTGCTCACGCCACTGGACTTCAGAGTCTTATCACCAGCTACCACTGCCCTTGGACAGGCTTATTGGCTGGTTACCTCCCCCACAACCCCGAAACTGCCCCTCTAGCCTTAAACCTCAGATGCCCATGGGAAGTTACTCCCTGACCCCGAGGCCAGGGCCACCAGAGCAGCACTGTGATGAAGTCGAGGCTGCCTGGGTGGCTTAGCCACCACCACATTCTTTGACCTGAACAATTGACCTTACGTGTTACTCAGAGGCAGCTTCAAGTCAAGGTCCCTAGCCTGGCCTTGCTGCCTTTTCCAATTTGCCTGCCTTCCCCTCAGCCCCTTCTAGGCAGGTGCTCTGGTGCCCACATGGTCCCTCGACTGCAAGTAAACCCTAGCCCTCCTGGGAGCTGGAAGTCTGGGAGCTATACACTCCTAACAGGTTCTGGCCCTTGTGAACCCTTTCGGTCCAGGGGCAGCTCTGTCCAGCTTGTGTGGGTGTGTACAGACAGGCAGCTCTCTGGACGATTCCAAGGATAAACTGACAGGCAATATCTTTTTATCAGGAAAATTCTTTTTCTCTCTTTTCTTTTCTTTTTTTTTGGTGAGGAAGATTGGCCCTCAGCTAACATCTGTTGCCAATCTTCCTCTTTTTGCTTGAGGAAGACTGTTGCCCAACTAACATGTGTGCCACTCTTCCTCCAGTTTATATGTGGGATGCTGCCACAGTGTAGCTTGATGAACGGTATGTAGGTCCGCGCCCAGGATTGAAACCCACACACCCTGGGCCACGGAAGCAGAACATGCAAACTTAACCAACTACACTACTGGGCCAGCCCCAGGAAAATTCTATCTTAACATGTCTCTCATGAGTAATTGACAGCACAGAGGATAGAGGAACAGGTAGGTGAATCAGCACAGATCACCACTTGAGCTCCGATTATCAGCTGTTTTCTTTCTTTTTTAACTTTTAGATTGGCACCTGTGCTAACATCTGTTGCTCATCTTTTTTTCCTTCTTCTTCTCCCCAAAGCTGCCCAGTACATAGGTGTATATTCTAGTTGTGAGTGCCTCTGGTTGTGCTATGTGGGACGCCGCCCAGCGTGGCCTGATGAGCGGTGCCATGTCCGCGCCCAGGATCCAAACCAGCAAAACCCTGGGCCGCAGAAGCACAGCGCGTGAACTTAACCACTTGGCCACAGGGCCAGCCCCTCAGCTGTGTTTTCTTATTAAACAGAAAGAAAATTTTAAAAATTTAAGTTTAATTGGCAGGTTCCAGTTAGAATTTTAAAACCCTAAGATTCCTGTGTGAGGTTCTTCCCCCAACTCTGAATTTTTTTCCGAGGAGAATATAAAAGAAATTCATAAAATTCTTAGGAGTCAGTGGTGATGACTTTAAATTTAGAGAAAATCAAGTCACGCTAGCTTGTGTGACAGAAGTCAACCTGAGATATGAAACCAGGCTACCCAGCCAGTAGCAGTATGTCAAACATACAGATCAGTTACTACGAAACACATTTGAAACATTACCTGCTTTGGACGTAATAACAAGGATTCGATCATCCAGCGTTTTTATCGTCTTCTTGAAGCCACAAAGGGCTTCAGAAAGCTGAATTTTCATTTTCATGATCAAGTCATGGCCTCGTCTCTGAAAGACACTATGATCCTTCTGATCAAGCACAATTATGACATCACCAGGCTCCAGCTCAGGCTCCTGATCTCCTTCTCCATGAAATAGTATCTTTTGCCCATCTTTCATACCTATGAAACATCATCCCTTTCTGATTAGCCATTTCTCTTAAAAACAATACTTTCTACAAAGCTGTTGAAGAAGGCACACAGAGTCCTTTGGAGGTTCTTTATTCATCAAGCCGCCCAACCTCATGCAGGCATGGGGATGGGAGTGGCGGCTAGAATTGTCACCAAGAAAGAAGCCATGCTTCCCTCAGCATAACGAGGGTCCTCAGCATGAAGCATGATGAGTGCAGAACAAGGCCGACCCATGACAGGTTCACAGCACACTCCCTGCCTGCCTGGGCCCTGTGAGGCCACAACTGACACCACAATGCCATCATGAAGTGACCGCACCCTGCCCACTGCACACAGTGCATGGCTCTGGGGGCTTTCTAAGACATCAGTGTGTACACACAGGAAGGGGGGAGATGTGTTTACACAAGAAGTCCTGTAACAACAGCTGGGTTGGTTTGGGGGTTCATTCGTGTACTCTGGTTTCACCTCTCAGGCAGGAATATTCACTGGATTAGGAAGTCACGGAATAATCAGGGACTACCTGGTGAACAGCTAAGACTGGAAAAGGCCTTACAATGACGGCACCAGGCAAGATAAATAGCAGGGGAAGGCACTATATTTGGGAGAATCCGATGCAACAAAAGGGAAATGTGTGGAGAAAAGAAATGTGCAGCTACAAAGCCTTAAACGTGCTCTTATGGCCAATGAGCGATAAAAGCTATTAGAAAGACGTCTCCAAATGACTCTAAAGAAATGATTTGAGAATGGCAGGAGAGGACAGTTAACCAAAATTAAGATCAAGTGACTTTCAGAGCACTGGAAAACCTTAAAGAGAGGTCGTTTTTGATCTCAAGGAAGCAGACCTCAGCAAGAAAGCTTTGGCAGGTGATGTGGGATGGAAACAAAGCCAGGGAGGGTCAAGAGACAACCTGGAAATAGGAGGAATTTACGGCACATTCTAATATCATTTAAATACCTGCTGTCATGTATCTCATTTCCCTGATACCTAGCCTGTGTGCCCCAGGATTAGCACCCCGGAAGCACTTCCAGCCAGAGTGGAGCGCTGGTTCTGCGCAGCCTCACCTTTCTCCACATGCACTTCGATAATCTTCTTTTCTCGGATCACCTTGGTGCCGCTGCAGCTCTCACAGCGGTCCTTGGGGTTGATGCGCTCGCCCTGGCCCTTGCACTCAATGCACATGGTCTGGATCTGCTGCACCATGCCTGGTCCGATCTGCTGGATGTGAATCTGCATCCCTCGCCCCTTGCACAGTGGGCACTTCTCTACAGATCCCTTCTTCCCACCAACACCTGCGAGGAGGGGAGGCAGGAGTGAGAGCTGTGCTCGCCCCTTAGAAGCACCCCTACTGGGTGCCACAGTAGATGGGTAATGAACAATTAAATCGGTTTGAATTCTGACTATTTAAAATCATCAAAAGCAAGGTGGAAAAAACTGGATGATTCTAGCCAAGCAGATAATATCCAGATGTTAACATGTGATCTTAAACATTTGTGTTTTGGGCTGTGCCATGCCAAATTCATTACTTGAGCTTCATTAACTGTGTTTTCTTCCACCCCAGGATGGAAAAACACCCATGCCTACAGGTGACCAAGCAGGCTGTGGAGAACTGGAGGACACAGCCCTGTCTACAGGGGTGGCTACTCAGCTCAGCCAATTCTCTGTGGGACAACGTGGGTCTGCGGTCACCAGATCTGACTTTTCTTGAAAAATCAGATTAAAAAAAATTATGTTAACTACATTTACATTTAAGTCAAGGGTCAGTAACCTACGGCCAGCTGCCTGGTTTTGTAAATCGAGCTTTACTAGAACACAGGCACATCCATTCATTTATGTATTGTCTAGGGCTGCTTTTGCACTAAGAGTTACACAGTTACAACATAAAGACCACATGGCCCACAAAGCCTAAAATATTTACTATCTGGCCCTTTACAGAAAAAGTCTGCTGACCCCTCAGTTGGGTGAACCGTTTTGATTTTTATATTTTTAAAATAACTGTCAACATATTAAATAAATGTGCAGTCCAAATAAAAAACGTACATGGCCAAATAAAACAGATTTGGCCCTCAAGCCACCTGTTTGTAATCTCTGTTTGACTGTCACATTTGAAAAGATAAATTATTTTTCTCTGAACTGTAAAACAATCACAATTGTTTCCAGATCTAAGGAATCAGAACTATGAGATTCATCCAAAAATTAATTTTTACCTTCACATTTCTCACAAATTACATTTTTCTGGAGGGCCAATTTCTTTGTGACTCCATTATATAAATCTTCAAGAGTTACAGACAACTGATGTACAACATTCTTGCCTTACCAAGGGGAAAAAAAACCAATTAGTAACATTGTATTGAATACACCACTGCACTAAATACCACCCACGAGACACAGCGGTCTGAAGCCTCCAGAGACTCAAAGCTGTGCCTGTGTCCTTCATTCCCTTCCCTGCAGGAAGCAATGCTTCTACTCCACTTGGCCCATCCTCTGGCCCTCTGTCAATGATGAGAACTAATACCCTCCCTAACTACGAGCTAATTATTCAATCATGTAGAGAGATCAACAAAAAGCCTTTCCACCTTTATTTTCTAAGAACAAATCTGAGGACAGAGAGATCTCTGAGAAGACCTAAGGCAAGGTTAACCAATGGAACTGGTTAACTAGGTTTTCCCTACGAAAGGAGCCCTTTCCTCACAGATCAATGCACGACAACCATCTCTGGACCTTTAATTGAAACTCTTCCTTGAGCACAAAAGGCTCTGCTTTTTGAGCCCTTTCGTGACTTGTGGCCAAGTGGAAACTCCTCCATCGGCCTAACTCTCGTCTGTGCGTTCAGGGCAGCACACCTCTTGTTCTCAGGCTGGGTGTCTGTCCGCCTGGTGCTGTGCCAGCCTGTCAGGGCCCACAGCGTCAGGGCCCCCGCTGCTGCCCATAGGGCTCTTGCAGTCACTCAGACAGATTGTCCTTGTTTATCGGCTGTCAACTCTGAGAGACGACTTCATTAAGGGCATGAAGTTGATTGTCTCAAGACAGTAAGAGAGCTGGGAAAGAGCACACCCAAGGTGTTCAGAACGTCCATACCGTCAATTACGTGAGCAGGCAACACACCCGGACAACAGGGCAAGGATTTTTCCCTAATAGACACTTTGTGATTTTCAGCACACTGTGTTCACAGAATTGACAGCCAGGCTTTTTGAAGCTCAAAGTCAATTATAATGTGAGAACAAGAACAGCCTTATTTATCCAGGGGCCTCTCGTTGACCCAAACCACCCTTCTTTAACTCCAATGCAGAGTTTATTTCTTCTGATCTTATCTAGGACTATAGCAAGCTTGGTTATCTATCTGGTTTCAGGGTCCAAAGCAGATTATCAACAGTAAACTGGACAGGGGGAAGAAGGCTATTAGAGACCACTGATGACAGTGAGAGGTGACAGCTCATAGCCTGACAGGAGGTGAGAGGTAGGAAAATTAGGAGGAGCACAGCCCAGAACTCAACCAGTGGCCTGGGGCATTCAGCAAGGGCGCAGTCCCTCACTCACCTCCTGGGGATGAAGGTGCTCATCATAGTACATTCTGAAGAGAGGTAGGTAGGTTCTTTTACAAAGATGTCCAAACACAAAGGGGTAAACTTTATCACCTAGTACATTTCCCCAGCAGGCTCAGAAAATGAGGCCACACTGCACACTGCAGAGAACCAGCCAAAAGTAGAGCCTGTGGGCCCTGGCCCAGGTCAGGAGGCGCGAAAAGCACTCTCGACAGAGGCACCACCAACAACCCCAGGAGGTCCATCTATGTATGTCCGTCAGGACACTCATGGGCCTGACCCCAAAAGAGAAAGAGAAGCAAGATGAACTTGATCTTCCTCCATTCTACTCACCACCATTTGCCCCTTTCTCTGTGGTGTTTGAAGGGGGTCGGGTAATTGCTAAATGCGCTAAGAGATTCCAGGCAGCCTGGATACTAGACAAGGATGAACTATTTAAAGCTACTGATCCCAAAACATGACAACTGCACGATTCACCCTGATTCCAATAACATGTATCATTTGGAGACTACGACGTGCTTACAGGTCTTTAAAAGCATTTACCTCTTCTCTCTCTCGCCATCCGTCCTCCGCCACCAAAGAACATGTCAAAGATGTCCATGGGTGAGGAGAAGCTGGGGCTGCCTGAGCCGCCTTCCTTAATTGCCTGTTCACCGCCCTGGTCATAAACGTCCCTTTTCTTTGGATCTGAAAGTACTTCATATGCCTGAGATATGAGTTTAAACTTAAAAGAAAAAAAAACAGATTTAAAAAGAGAGAGAGGGAAGGTTTGAGTTCTTTTATTAAGCAAACCCACCATAAGAATGTTACACAATAACGGGTATTCCACACCCAACTCCCCAAACTAGCTGGTCTATACATTATCTGCAACCTGATTTTTCCATTTACTCCCCGTGTAAAGTGGGAAACAGAGGGCAAACACAACTAAGGGACTAGTGGTAGGGGCTGCAGAGAATGAGGGAGCGAATGCAGCAGGGAAGGAGCGTCCCCTGCTCTGCCTGCCGTGGGCAGGAAGACGTGGAGTGGAGCTGGGACACGGCCCAAAGCTCTACAACTGGAGAAAGGCGGGGCCTCCCGGGTGCTGCTCCTGCTTTCCACTCACAGGGACTGCTTCACTAGTTCACCCGCGTGAACTTCACCCGCAGACTTCTCGTGAGCGCCTATCCACGCACAGGCTGCAGACTTCGTGCGCAAACCTGTACTCCTGATCCCCGCACCGCAGTCCTGCCCCTCCCAGGGTCTCCCCCATATCTCAGCTACTGGCCACACCAAAACCTCATTTCCTTTCTCCCTCACATCTCATGTCAACAAATCCTGTTGGCGCTACCTTCATATGTATGTCTCCAGTACCCTGAGACAGACACAATACCCCAGGTATCACACTCCTGCCAAAAATGTATCACTGGAATCCAACCTTAGGAAGCAGAAAACCCAAAGTGAAGGACATTCTGCAAAACTACAAGACACGAAAACTAAATGAAACGTGTGACCCAGAACTGGCTCTTGCACTAAAGAAAAAACGGCTACAAAGGACATTATTGGAACAATTGGAATAATGTGAATTTTTTTCTCGGTGTTAAATTCTTTAAATTTGATCATTGTACTGTGGTTTTGTACAAGGAAGTCATTCCTAGAAGAAACACGGTGAAGTATTTAGGTCTGAAAGGTTATGATGTATGCAACTTACTCTCCAAAGCTTTAGCAAATAATAATAATAATAGAGGTGGATAAAGCAATGTGGCAACATCTTTACAACTCGTGAAGCTAGTGAAGGAAATGCAGCTATCCACTGTCCCACCCTCATCTTTTCTGTAGGTATATGGAAGTTTTAAAAACAAAATCAGACCACTATAAAATATCCAAAATTCATCCCTTCTCGTCACTACCACCATGCCCGTGCCCTGGCCGAGGACCACCTCTTGCCTTGATTACTTCAGTAACCACCTCAATGGTCTCCTATCTTCTGTCCTCACACCAGCTTTCAGTCTGTTCTTCACACACCAGCCAGAACAAGCCTGTTATCATGTCAATCCTCTGCCCCAAACACTCCACGGCAGCCCATTTCGCTGGGAGTAAAAGCCAGCCCTTACTCTCATCTACAAGCCCAACCTCTCTGCCTCCATCTGCCTGCAATTCTGTTCCAGCTCCACTGCCTCCTTGCTGTTCCTCAATCCCACAGCACTTAGAGCTTAGAGTGTATCCCCACTGCTCTGTCAGCTCCGTGAGGTCAGAGCTTGGTCAGCTTTGTCCACTGCTGTACCCCTGAGCCTAGAACAGTGTCCGGCACGTGGAAGGCACTTGAAAATATTTGTTAGGTGAATGGCCCAATTCTAGGAATTCAGAAATAAATAAATAAGATAGAGTCTTGGTCCTCCAGGGGTACAATTTAATCTGAGAGACAGATGTATATATACACATCCTATGATGCAGGATCTATAAAACATACAGAAAAAAAGGGCCATGAAGATACAAACATGGAAACTGATGGAGATACTACAAGTAATACAAGTTTTCTCTTGTATTACAGATCCCTGATAGAGATCTAATAAGTAACTAATAAATAATAGCTAATAACTAATAGCTAACAAATAACTGGGCAATTTTAAAAATTAAGTTTTAAGGAGGCATCAGATTCATACCCAAGGCAGTCAGATCTTTTGACATGTTAATTATCACGTCATTTCTGCAAAGAAGTAGGGATCACTCACTCCTTCCCCTTTCCACAGCAGAAAAATCAAAGTATAGGGATTACATGACTAGTTTAGAAGATCAGAAAACAGCTAGGCCAGGCTGCCCCCAGAGTTTCCAGGCCTGTCTGTAGTTCAGGGACTAGGTAAATATGCTTCCCGAGAATGTCCACTAGAAACACTCACCAAATACCCTGGATACTCACAAGACACTTGAACTTAACAGAATTAATGATTAATCTAAGGAAGAAAAGGAATGGCCTGTTACTTGGGTTATTCAATCAGAGACCAGATCTCACATGGGATGGGGGCTCCCACTACCACTAGTGGGCCCACCTACCCCAGAGCACCAGCACTCCAGAGTCTAATTCAGCTTCCTGCCTGTACCCCCCCATCAGAGATTAGCGCTCTAACCAGCTCACCTTTCAAGAATGTGATAATTTGCCACAGGACCTTGATGAGATTACTATCTGGCTGGAAAAAAGGGCTTTGGAGACTATGTAGCATCTTGGAAAAGTATTTGTGTTAAAATATTAAGTGGTAAGAAAAAAAAAGTATGTACCAGAAAGACCGCGTATGATCACCTGGGAAAAAGCATGGAAAGCAGCACACTGGCAGCAGTTAGGGTGATGTGTACTTGCTGGGTTGTCCTCTGTATTGTGACATTTTCTGTAGTGTTAAGCTCTCTTTTACGATTTTTTTAACCTGAAAATCTATCATTCAAACTAAAAGTTACAGTGAAATTGGCCAAAAGACCAAATCCGTCTCAAAAGCCAGTAAGGGTAATAAGTAAGAATCCGCCCCATCACTGTCCCTGAAAGGGACTCGCTTACTGACCCACTGCCCGGACGTCTTGCAGAAAACCAGCCACAGATAAGTACAGACTCCATACTGAGCACCTGACAACAGACACGGGCTGCCCACTGCTTAGCAACACAGGACAACAGGGCACAAAACAAAGACCAACACCCCAACAGCCTTCTCAGTTGTCCTGGAGCAAGGAGGGAACGGATTGGCTTAATCTATTTTTGAAGAGACATTAATAATACAGTGACAAACTCAGGAGGGAAAAAAAAAAAAGATTCCATCCATGACAGATAAAGCGGACAAGAACCACACACAGACTGGGACAAAAACAGAAAGGGCTACACTGTAACACCTAGTAGGACCAAAAAGGAGATATATGGTGAATGAATGAATGAATGAACGAATGAATGACTCCTCTCCAGGGAAACTTTATAGCAGAGTTTCTATAAATTGAGTCCCCAGTCTCCTCAACCCCTTTGATTTCCAATCCAAATTTCTATTGATCCCCAATTCCCCCCACTTCACCACAACAATTTCCCTGCCAAACTGTGCCTTTTCAGGGCTCTCTCCTCCTCCCACATAGAATTCTTTAAACTATATATCTTCTGGTGACATCTCCATTCATTCAGCCAGCATTTTAGCACCTTCACGGCACAGCTAGGCACAAGGCCTGTGAGTGGGCCAGAGGGCCGTAGTGCCCACCCTGCTTACTCTGCAGTGGGGAACACAGGCATCAAACAGGAATCGTAATAAGGCAGCATGAGGACTGGGCCAGCGGTTCAGTCTGTGGGCCGGAGGCAGACTCCTAGAAACAGCTTTAGCTGAGAACTAAAGTAAAGGGTTGTATCCCTTCATGGGAGGGAGGGAGGGGAAAGTATTCCCTGCAGGAGGCTCACACAACGCCCCTCCCCCTCCAAATGAGAAGGACTGGCCAGACCTCACCACCAAGAGCCTCACTTTTGTGACACTAATCCAGTGCCTGGCTATAAACAAATATTAGTTTAAAATAAACTAAACAATGTGCTCAGATAGCTATATACAGGGTGACACCTCCAGAAATGTAGTACAGGTCAAAACCAATTTAAAAAAAGCTTCAGAACACCAAAAGCAGATTCACTCCAACTGTACACACACAGCCACGAACTCACTCTTGGAGACAGCTATGAGATCTGACCTGAGACCAGGGTCAGAAGGCTTTCCCACATGCTGCCTTTAGCCAGCGTCCCGAAACATGAAATCAGAAGCCTGGATGCACTCTCCTTAAAGGAGAATCTCAAACACAGGCTACCATGAATCACCAACACCACATAGAAAGCCAGTGACTTTAAAAGTAACAGTAAGCCACCCAAATATAGATGAGAAAGAAGGCAAGTGAGTAACAGACAAATGATCTTACAGGAAAGCATTTTAAACTTGTGACAGCCACAGTCGGCACATGTGGCTAAATATAAACATTCTATCACTGTTGCCACCAAGCCGACCTTCCTTAAGCAGCTTTCTCCAGCTTGGAAAAGCTATCGCAGACAGGTATTTTGATATTAGTGTCGTTTCCAGGGCTCTAAATGTTAGATGGGTGATCTGTGACTTCAAAAGTGGCCTGGGTGTCAGCTAATACTGATACAAATACAAAATCACCACCTCCCCCAAATCATCTGGGACATCAAAAGTTTCATAAGAAAATGGCAACTGAAAGGAGGAGTGGAAGGCCAACAAGCTTTCCGAAGCATCAATGTCTGACCCTTCAAGTCACCTATTCAGGTGGGTAATGAGCCTCCTTGAGAATAAAAAGCAGGCTTGACTGTTCCTGTGAACAGAATGAAAAAGGTTAATTGAGGTTTCTATTATGAAGAGCATTTTTCGGCCTAATATTGATACTTAGGATCAACGGTGGGTCATCTGTCACAGAAAACCTGGAATATTCAGGTAAAATGATGCGTCAGGTTAGAGATCCCCGGGTCCCTGCGTAATAAAGCAAATGTGGTCATCCAATGTCTCACAACCTTCATCAGGCAGGAGATAGGCACAGAGACCAAATCCAGTCGATCGTTCTCAAGAGGGACACTAGGTTTGTCCCAGGTACTAGCTCAGGTTAAAGAAACTCATCCCTAAGGTTTCTGCATCAACAGTGAGTGTGAGCGCACAAATCATCCAGTGCCGGTCGTTCCCAGCAAATACACAACTTCCGGTCGCGGGTGCCTCGGTTTCCCGGTTTGCTGGCTGCCTCTCCTCCAGAAATGCCCGCAAACCCTATGAGCAGTGGGCGCGTTCCAGCCCCAGCCCTCCCCGGCGGTCGGCACACACCGAAGGGACCCCAAGAACACTTGCAGACTGAACGGAGGAATGAATGGGCTGCGAGGGGCTCACGAGGGCTCCAGACCCCCGCACCAGCCTCGATCCTCTCGGGCGAGCCTGGGCTCGGCGAAGTGCCCTCCACCTGCCCGCGCCGCACGCCCTCGGCCTCGGCCACCCCGGCCGGGCCCGCGGCGCCTGGCGTCCGCCGCACCAACAAACGCAGCTCGGGGCCCCCGAGCTCCCGGGCTGAGAAACCGACGGCGGGCCCCGCGCCGCCCGCCCCGGCCCGCACCTTCTCGCCCTCATCCGGGTTCTTGTCCGGGTGGTACTTGAGCGCCAGCTTGCGGTAGGCCTTCTTGATCTCCTCCGGGGAGGCGCTGGGCTTCACCCCCAGGATGTCATAGTACTGGGTCTCCTTCACCATCTTGTCTCTGCGGGGCGGGGCGGGCGAGGACCGTCAGCGCGCCCCAGACGCCGCCGCCGGGCTCCCTCCCGCCGCCAGCCCACGCCGGGCCGACCTCCGCGCCGGCGCCGCCGCACTCTAGCCGCCGGCTCCTCCGCGGCGGGTTTTATTCGGCGCCGGCGGAAGGTTCCGCAAGGAGACAGTGACGCCACAAAGGCCCAGAACCTTCGCGGAGGTTCCGGCGGCGCCTGGCGGCGGCAGGTCAACGCGCGGCCCCCGGTTCGCCGCCCGACCCCCCGACGCCGGGGTCCGGCGCGACCCCGTCGGCTCACCCGCTGTCCTCGGCCCCCTGCTCCTCTGGCGGCCCGTCCGACTCCCCGGAACTCCAGCCCTGCCCGCCTCCCCGGGCCATGTTGGGGGCTTTGGAAGGCGGCTTCGGCGTGGAGGGCGCCCTCCGACGACCGTCCCGCCGTCCCGTGGCCGCCCCCTTGCCCTTCCGAGGATCCGTGGGGCCAGCTGGCTCGAGGATCGGGTGGCCTGGAGGGCAGCGTCGGTGGGAACTCTGCCCCGAGGAGTTGGACTGGGAGAGCTGCGTCCAACGGTCCCCACCCGGCCTCTCCCTGGGGGTGTGGCCGCCCTCTGTTGGGTCACCGCTGGGATGCGCCCTGAGGCCTGCCTTGGATTGTTGCATTTTTTAGGGGTTTGGAGAGGGTAGGGGTCTTCCACTGTAATGAGGCCTTGTTTCCCGGGCCCCTACAGCTGCTGGCACTCCCCGGGGTGTCTTTAAGACTGGGGTGAACCTAAGACCTCTAGACATGTATAGTGGTGCTTTGCTGGCCCCTATTATGGGCCCACGGTTGGGACTCCTGAAGTCCCCCAAGGGTGAGCAGTGGTATCCCCCAGGTCTCCCAAGGGTGGGCAGTGGCCCCTCTTCTCTTCGAGGTGGGAAACCGCCTCCTCCCCTCCGCTCATCTTTATTGTGCCAATCACCAAGGCTGGACCAGGCTCGTGGGCCGAGTGTTGTGCACAGCGGGTGGGGCGAGTGGCTCTGGAGCCCGTGACTGTGCTGGATCACCCGGGACGCTGCCTGGGAGGGTTCAGTAACAGATCCCCGAGTTCCCTAGGTTGTGTCCAGCTACCTGTAAGTGCTCAGAAGCCATGATCCCTACCCGCTGCAGAAACATGGGCGTGGAGAACAGCGTTATCACAGAACCGCAGGCCCTCTGCTCTAGCCCAGCCTTGGCGTCTGCTGCTGGAACAGTTTGTCAGAGAGGGGAGGCCGCTGCTTACCTCTCTGGGATCCTTTGGCCTTGTTTTGGATCCTGTGGTTGAGGTAGTCACTATCCCTCCTCCACGTGTTCAATGTGGGGTGGGAAAGGACGTTTAATGTCCAAGAGAAATTAAATTGCTCATTTCTGTTTTAGGAGATACTGCTTTTTTCCTTTCAATTATGCCTCTTTAGATCTGTAACTTTTGGGCAGAGAACTCAGAGCTGGAGGTCAGGAAGCTTGGATTCCGTACCCAGATGTTATTAAGTATATGAGCTTTAGCCGCTCTGAACTTGGTTCCTCATCAGCGGGACATGGTCATTTGCCCGCGTCCTCACAGGGCTCTTGCAAGGATTGAGTGGGATGATGACTGTGAAGGCTTCTGTCACAGTGGGTTTCAAAGCTGGCCGCTCAGAGATCACCAGGAAGCTTCTAAAAATCCCTACGTCCAGGCTGCACCCCGGACCAGCTACATCAGAGCCTCTGGGGACAGAGCCCAGGCATCTATTTTTGAAGCTCCCCAGGTGATTTCAGCGTGCAGCCAAAGCTGGGAAGCAATGTCCAGCACCACACTCTTCTCCAGAGTCAATACTCTGGACCAGTGAGATTGGCAGGATGGGGATATGTGAGTGGTCAGAGCCTAGAGGCGTAGAATGCAGCTATGAACTCTGGAATCAGTGAGACCTGCATTCACACCCCAGCACTGCCACTTCAGGCTTGTGTGAACCTTGGGCAAATGACCCAGCCCTTCTGAAACTTAGTTTCCTCAGCCTTTTGATGGGGATGATACTGACAGTTTCTGCTTCCTGACCTTGGGAGGCACCCAGCATGGAGTCTCAACACATGTCGATGCTTTTTTTTTTTTTTAACTCTCGCCTAGGCTAAAGAGGCTGACAAAGATTCTCTCCTTTATCAAACTCTAGCCAGACCCCTCTGAGCCCTCTTCTGGACTAGGCCTCAACCTTGGCCTATAATGACTTGAACAAACATTAGCATACTTTCTGACAGCTTGAGGCCACATCTCTAAGATGACTCTAGCCGTCCTTTAAAATGCTTGCCTGAGAAAAGTCAAGGCTGCCTAAAACTTTTCCTGTTTGTTTCAGCCAGCACCTGAGCATCAGGCATCTGTCTCCCAGGCTCTGTGGGAGGATAGAGTCCTAACTTAACTATTTGCCAGCTAGCAGACAGCTGGCCTAACCACATTTGCACTGACCAACTCTTTGTGATTCTCAATTCCCTGTCTCCACTGAGCCCCACTGACCCCCCTCCCGACTCTCTCAGTCTTCCTTTAAAACACCCAGTTATTTCTGTACAAATTGAAGTTGGGTTCGGTTCACGCTGCACTCTTTTCCATGTTGCAATAGTGCGTTACTGATGGAAGCCTGTCCTTACCACTGTATCTAGTGCCAGCTTTGTTTCCCTTGGACAAAGGCTTTGATGATCTAGTACGTTGTTTCCCAGAATTATACATGGGAGCATCTGAGGCTGTACACAGACATTTCTTACTTTATCAGTTATGTGTTTATTTTCATGGTTGCCTTTTCTGTATTGCAACCCTTATTGCAAGTGGCATTGGTTTTCCAGTCACAGTAAGCAATGTAAAGTTTCCTTTTTTATAGGTTAAGAAAGGAGTACATAAATAAGGTAAATAATACTTGTAAGTATATGATAATACAGGTGGTACAATGATAAAGCAACAATGGTGGTACTTGAATGACTGAAATCAGGGAGATACTGATCCAATTCTACCACCACACTTTACAGCTGAGGAGACTTTTAGATGAAGAGGCAAAACTACAAGGCATAAGATGGGCATTGTCCCTGACTCCCCGTGGCAGACTCCCTCTGTGATCTGAGGGGAAGGAGAGTCTAAGCAAGAACAGAAATAGCTTCTGCAAAGGTGGCCTGAGACAGGTTCTCCCTGGAGTCTACTGAAGAGGGAGAGCCACATCCGACGGGAGGGAAGTCAAGAAGGACCCTGTGGAGGAGGGGCAGATGCCATAGACCAGGAAGGGAGAACTGTGTTGAGAAGAGGTGAGAGGGAGGGAAGCCATGCTGCAGGGACAGCAGAATAAAGGCAGAGAGCACAGTGCTAGGATGGAGGAAGGCACTGAATTGGGCAAGAAGCCGACATGGGTACAGTGGAGTCCTGAATGTCTTAGGGAGGAGTTTCCTGCTCCTCTGATGGACCCTGGGAGCCATTGAAGGTCTCAGAGCAGGAGCTACATTCTGGGAGGGATAATCAGCAGCTGTCATCAGGGGCTGGGTGGGTCCGTACCTGCTGGGAGAGGTCTGAGCTGGCCATGCAGATTAGAGGGGCCAGGTTGTTGACAGGGTGGCCCAGAGACAGGATGTAGAGGGAGGAGGAAAGCCCTGAGGAGGAGCCCTGGTGACCATCTGCCTTTAGGAAGTGGGAGGAAGAAGAACAGCCATCAGAGAGGCAAGAGGAGAAGCAGGAATGTGGAGAGGAGCCAAACCATGAAAGGTCAGAGTGGGGAAAGGAGCAGATGGGACAGTGCCCAGGTGGCAGAGAGGCCAGGAATAGAGGAGCTAGTGCTTTGAGGGGCGGTCACAGGGTTTCTCCAATGAGAGGATGCTAATTTGTTGGCCCCCAAAATAGCAATTGCTACTCCAGGCCGTTGTTTCAGTATCACGAGGGACTTCTGCTTTCCTGCCTCTCACTGGCTGTGTGACTTTGAGCAAATTACTTTACTTCTCTCTGAGCCTCAATTTCCCCCTCTATAAAATGGGGATAAGAACACCAACTTCATGGGGTTATTATAAAGATTAGTGGAGACAGTGTGCATAAAGTGAATAACACATGCCAGAAGAGGACCAGTCTTCACAAGATGGAGTTTATTGATTTCATCAAAACAGATAGTTGGTGCACACCTGCTGTGTGCCTGGCTTGGTGTTGGGCACCCACAGTACTGTGCGGGCTTCAGGTAGGGCCTGCCCTTGAGGGGCTCACAGGCTGGCTGTGCCCAAACACCTGAATCCAAGCACTCTGGGTATCCCCCAGCGGGCCTATGTTGTCAGCACTCTGGACCCAAGGACTCGTATTGACATAGTTGACTATTGTCCCCTCGCTTTAGCAGACAAAGCCCAAGCTTCTGGCAATGTTTCTGTGGGTTGGGACCTGGTCTCCAAGAGCCCACTTCCTCCTGAAGCTCAGCCCTCACCCAGAGCTGCTGCCACCCAAGGTCGGGGTACCTCTGTTTGGGGAGGAAGAACTAAGAAAGGGAGGGAGTGGCCTTCCTGGTGCATATTTGTACTTTACAGACAGCATTCTGGAGGCTTCTCATCAGGCCACCCATCTCATGAGGTCACACAGCCCAGAGAGGAGACATCCATTCATCCTTTGGGCATGTCAATAAAGCACCTTTTGTGTCCCAGCCCCTTGGGAGGTTTTAGAGCACACCAGACAACAGACAGGGGAACAGATTGCACTCTTGCCTGCACAGGGCTCACGCGGACCAGCCAGGAAATAAACCTCTAGCTATGCACTGTGATGACAGCCACGAAGGAAAACTATTCTATGGAGTTCTGGGTGGTCAGGGAGTTGTGTGTGTGTGTGTGTGTGTGATTATGTTGAAACCTGGGGGTTGAGAAGGAGCCTGCCATGCAGGGCCAGCGTTAGAGAGTTGGAGGCACAGGCAACAGCATGCGTGAAGGCTCCAAGGCGTAGAAGACCTTGGCCTCTTCCAGGAACCAGAAAGGAACCAGTTTTTCTGGAACAGAGATGGAGTGGAGTGTGGACCATTAGGCAGAGCTGGAGTCTTCAGGGATCCAAGAAGACCCGAAATGGCTTTAAGCAGTGCACTTAAAAAAATTGTAGTATATTTATGTTCCATAAATTCCATATATTCCATTTCTTTTTTTTACTTATTTCAGCAAAATCACTATGTTGTTATAAACAGCAATGTTGCATACTTTGAGTTCTATTTTCAGTAATGCCAGATTATGAAACATTTCTTGAGTCATTGTAGCTCTTAGTCTTAATTTGGAGACACTTTGCTCTTCTGAGGCGTAGCAAAATTCTCAAAGCAATTCTTAGATTCAGAAATAAATGATGAATTTTATGCATCATGCCCACACATTATAATGGGGTGACATAAGATAAATGAGTTGCTGTAGAAATATTACAAATATTTTAATTTCATTGTGTAATTGTTATCAGTTTTTAAAAACAGCTTTATTGAGATAATTGACATACAATGAATTGCACGTATTTAAAGTGTATCATTTGATAAGGTTTGATACATGCATATACGCTTGAAACCATCACCTTAATCAAGGTAGTGAACATATCCACCACTCCCCAAAGTGTCCTCATGAGTGAGTGTACATTTGAAAGATGACCCACCCAAGCTTGGAATGGCTGCAGCTGAGCTGGGGCCAGAAGCCCGTTCTACTGTCTCCTAGTTTGGTTCTTCCCAGGAAATAAACTCATTAGCACCCTTGGGTGTGATGCTGGTTCTGCCAGTTCCTTGCTGTGTGACCTTGGGCAAGTTGTTTAACTTCTTTCCCTCAATTTCTCGTCTGTAAAAGAATGCTTACTTTGTAGGGCTGTGAGGAGTATATAATGTTATATATATGATTACACACACAAACATATATGAATTATACAATAAAAAAAGCCTTAGGACAGTACTTGGCACAACATGAAATAAATGTTGGCTAATGTTGTTATTTGACGCAAAGAGCTCTGTAAATGCATCTGCCTAGAAGTATCACATTTGGAAATACAAAAAAGCCCAGTAAGATGGAAGGCTGAAACATCTTTCCCTTCTCCAGGGACATTGAGCTGAGACACCTTAATGACATCACTGTTCTAGGATGCCCTGTGTATCTCGTAAATGCTACACTTATTTAATGGTTTCTTCACATCTTTCCAGGCTTTGGCTGGTCCTGTCTCAGCAGTAATGGTCCATGTTAAATTGTTCCTAGCAAATTACAGACTATTCCAGACCAGGAGGGAGGAGTTGGCTTCACCCTTATAAGGATACTTCATCTCATCCTCTCTCGCTCCTTCCCCACTACCGAAGGCTGTGGATATTCCTCAGAAGTCTCCCAGATCTGTCCCCTGCCTTAAGACAAGCCCTCATCATCCTTGCCTAGCCCCTCTAATCACTCTCTTTCTATGCCAGTTACTTAAGCAGAAGCCAGATTATGAAATTTTCAGAAGCCCAGTTCTCTTCAAGTCACAGCCCCGCACTAAAACCTTTGATAAATCCCTGAATAGAATAATCAAATCCAAATTCTTTCCCTTGGCATTGAAGTTTCTCCATAGTCTGAACCCAGCTTATCCTTCTTGGCTCCAAGTCCCACTCAGAACTCTTATTTGCACTGTCAGAATAGCGCAGTGCTGTTCACCAGCTCCGGAGGTTGGGAGAACAAGCCTGGAATCTGTTCAGGGGCAGAGAGACACCACAATGCTGTTATGATGATGGTGAAGTAACATTTAAAGAAACATATACATCTAAGTAGCTGGCTTTGAGTTGTTCCTAGAATGGGAACCATCTTTGGAAAAATACATTGATAAGCAGTTTAGAGAGGTGTTTGCAATTCTAAGGGCAGGGCCTTGAATGTTGATGGCTAAATTGCTTGGTGTGCCATGGGGGAGGGATTTTTGCTTTGAGGAAGGAGTGTGGAGGCAAATGAGAAGCGAGGAGGGAGAAGAGCTGGTGAGATGAAGAGCAGCTTGGACGAGGCGAGCTGTCAGCTCCTCCATCTCCTTACCTCCACCCGCCCCGTCTTCAGTGTGCTAAATGCACCAACATTTGGCAGCATGTGTGAGTGTGTGTGTGTTTGTGTGTGTGTGTATGGCATAGGGTAGACCTGGAAGGAGGGGCTGAGCATATTCAGAGGAGGCCACAGGCTTCTCAGCCTCTGGAAAGGCGTAGAAATTGTGGACAGAGCTCTGTAGTGCTACAGGCTGTCGAGTTTGAGCCTATTTTACCAACCCTTGATGATTATCTGGTTCCGTTTATTATTGTTATTATTATTGTTGTAATTACAAAAAAAAGAAAATATCCTCTACAAAGATACTCCCTCCTGGGAGAAGCACAGAAGAAAGAAGAGCAGAATCTTGCTGCAAAAAAAGATCCTTTAGAAATGGTTGCTTGGCAGAAGTATATCTTTCCTTTCTGGTTAGCTGACAAGTGGTTTATGGAACAGGGCCCTCAAAACATCAGGCTCTAAACAAAGAAATAAAAATGACCAGTAAATTTAGAAGTTCAACCTCACTACTCATCCAAGAAATGCATATTAAAACAGCAGTGTGATACCATTTTTTGCAGGTGAGGACCAGGAAAGGCAGAGTCAACAAGGAAACTGCTGGTCGCTGTGCTGTGGAGAGAGTGCCACATCCCCTGCTGCAAGCCTCGCAAAAGGAGGCCAGCAGGGCCAGCAGGGGCCAGATGACGGGCACCCCGAATGTGGGTCCAGTCCCACTCCCAGCATCCACAAAGAACAAATCCCTACACACTCAGAAGCCAGGGGTCAGACCTGGGGGTCAGACTCGGGGAAGGGACCGCTGTAAGCCCAAAAGAGGCCAAATTTTTTAGTTTTTAGATTTTCATAGTACTTTAATAAAGTATAAATTACATAGTAATTTAGTAAAATGTAAAACACAGTAAAATGCACAAAACTTAAGTGGACTGCTAGGTGACTTTTTACGTGTGTATACCCATTTGACCATCACCCAGATCAAGACATGGAATATTTCCATCACCCCAGAACGTTTCCTCATTATTCTGAGTTCTATCTCCACAGGTTGAGTTTGCCTATTGTTGACCTCCATGTCCATGGGACCATACAGTATGTATTGTTTTGGTCTGGTTACTTTTGCTCATCATATGTTTTTGAGATTTATCTATGGCCGTGTGCATATGAGTAGTTCATTTGTATTGATGAGAAGTATTCTGTTGTATGAATAGAGCACAACTCATCCATTCTCCTGATGGACGTTTGCCCTTTCCTGTTTTAGTCTATCATAAATAAAGCTACTGTACAAATCTTTGTGTGACTATGTGGTTTTATTTCTCATCGGTGAATGCTTGGGAGTGGACTTACTGGGTCATGGAACAGGTATATGTTTAACTGCTAAAAACTTTCCATCGTGGTTGTACGATTGTATACTCCCACCGGCAGTTTGTGTGAGTTCCAGTTGCTCTGTATCTTCGTCAACACTAGGTTTTATCAGTCTTTTTAATTTCAGTCCTTACTGGTGCATGTGTACTCATATCTTGTGGTTTTAATTTGCATTTCCCTGAGAACCAACCATGCTGAGCACTTTTTTATGTACTTATTGTTTCAAATGCCAATTAGGATGTGTCAAGGACCAAAGAAATCATGGAGGGAGGTCCCCTAAAGACGTAACACCTCCAAATTGGGGAATAGGAGGTGAAATGTACGTTTGTAGGCTTTTTCTTTTCTATGCCTCTTGCTGCTTTTTATGGGCTGTGGGTTGTTTTGGTGATGGAGGACTGTGGAAGTTGTTCTTATGTCTTGGGGGGCTTGACACATAGAAAGCTTGGCAAGACTTTGCTGCTCTGAGTCATCTTGGACTCCACATATCTTCTTTCCCTGAGGCTTCCAGGCAGTTCCATTTACCAGATCTGCTCTGACTTCCCTCCATTGCTGTACAAACCCTGGAATGGCTCTGGCCCCTGGCGTAGGGAGAAGAGCCAAGCGGAGTAGGACTGACATAAACGACAGGGTCCCAGCCTGGTAACACAGTGCAGTGAAATACATAGCATAAGGGATTGTGTTGTTGACTGTCCACACCAATCCTCTTTCCCAATGTCCTTCAGAGAATTGTCTCTCCTTGGGGAGGGAATGGAGCAACCCCGGCAGAAGGAAAAGCCTGCCTCCCCCCATGTTGGGGTTATAGGGCCAGATTCAGCCTCTCCTGGCCCTGGTGAAGCCAGGGATGAGGGCGTTGCTTGGGCTTCATCAACCAGATGCTCTCTTCTAGCACGCTGGATCTCAAGAGAGTGAGCCTAGGAGCTAAGGAAGAATTCTTGGCAGCTGTGATGGAGGTGGAGCGGTGGTGGCCTCCCTGCCTGGCTACAAGGCAGTTGCCATGTTTGTTACTTTCTGCTTCTTGGCTTCCTGGAACACCTTGAGGACTGCTCAGTCTAAAGGCCAGTGCCCCAGCATCCTGTCAATTCTACCAGTCCTCCAACAGCCTTCCTGTTAGGTGTGGCCATGTCACTGAATTCTGACTAATGGAAAGTGAAGGGACGATGTGGACAGCACTTCAGGCCCACAAAATCCTCCTGTATAATCCTTCACTCTCTCTTCTTCTGTCTGCTGGCTGCATGTTGACTGGTGACTGAGGGAGCCATGTGTTGAATGGTGGAGCCACCCACACTCACCAGGAACAGCTGTCTGGGGCTTTATGGAAGCAAGAAATAAGTCTGTGCTGTATAAAGCTATTGCAATTTTGGGATTTTCCTAACACAGCAGCTAACTGCACTTTAACTAATATAGGTCGTCAGAGCCAGTTTCTGTTGCCTGCCACCAAAAACTCTGACTGAAAGAATATATTCGGTCATTATGTATCTAAATCTGAAGGATATACGCAAAAATACCAACAATCGCTATCTCCAGAAGATAACGTTTTGGATGATTTTATTTTCTTAGTTTGCTTTTCTATATGTTTCAATTGTTTTTGTATGAACATATGTATATGTATGTTTGTGTGTATGTGTGTATATAATTAGAAAAAAGTCATTAGGAATAAGCAGATTTGGATTCTCTGAGAGTCAAAGTAGAGGAAACACTAGTCTCCACACAGGTCAGGAAATTCAGAGAACCCATTTGATTAGCAAAAGCAGTGATCCTAGGCCCCTAGAGTCTTCTTCTCTGAGCTACACTGCCCCCACCCCAGCAGTTTCTCCAGCTGTCCCTCATACGTCAAGGTCCTTCCCCATTCCCCAGGACCCCTCCTCGGAGTCCTGTTTGTCGACAGCCCCTTATAGAGTGGGGCGCAGAATGAAAGGTTAGACCTCCTGGTGCTTGCTGTTAGCACATCAACAAGGCACTAGGAGGGCTACACAGGGGGGTTGAAGACGGGCACCCAGAACACTAGCTTGTGCTCTGCTTCCTACTCTGATCCTTCCTCCAGCCCCAGCCTCCCAGGGCCTCAAGGCAGGGGCAGGCCTGAGTTCCCCTGGGTAAGGCAAGGCCCTCAGGATGCAGTCTCTGCACCACCTGTAAAGGAGGGCTCTGCTCTCCAAGGGCTCCCTGGCCACCTCTATTTTCTTTGTTTAGTTTGGATCAGCAAATTGTCAGACTGATCAGATGTCTTCTTTGGCCTGGTCCAGCAGGAGACCTATCTAACTTAGGGACCCCACCAGGTATAGGGAAAGCAGCTGCGCCTACCAACAGCTGGGCACTTTTCACTTCTAATCTTCACACCTGCCCAGCAGAGTGGGTACAATTGCCTTTATTTACCAGTGAGGACACTGAGACTCAGAGAGGTGAAGTAGTTCAGCCAAGTTCACACACTACTAAGACGGGGACCCTTCCAGAACTCTAACCCAGACAGAAGGATCCCAAAACCCGCTGTGTTCTTTCCAGTCCACCACACACCTGCCTCTGCGGCCAAGGTCAGATAACTGGGCCGCTGGAAATGGAGCCAAATCCTTGCATGACCACTCTAACAAGGAAACAGGAAAACATCTCCAGTTCCAACAAATTCTTGGATTCTCCCTTTTTTTTTTTTTATAATATATATATATGAGGAGTCAGGTTAGCTACAGTTCAAGCAGTTTGCTACGTTTCTGCAAAAATCATACAATCCACATAAATGCCTTCCCAATTTTTGGATGAGGAAACTGGGACCCAAAAAGGGGCCACAGGTTGGGTCCCGTAGCATCTTAGTTCAGGCAGGTTAAGGCCAGAACCCAGGCCTTCTAACTCCCAGCCAATGTCCTCCATGTCATATAGCCACCAAAATACCCTAGTCACTGCATGTGCTCATTCATAACTTTTTAAAAATTTTTTATTTATTTTTATTTTTATTTTTCCTTCTTCTCCCCAAAACTCCCCAGTACATAGTTGTATATTTTAGCTGTGGGTCCTTCTAGTTGTGGCATGAGGGACCGCCTCAGCGTGGCTTGATGAGCAGTGCTAGGTCTGCACCCAGGATTCAAACTGGCGAAACCCTGAGCCACTGAAGCAGAGCACGCGAACCCAACCACTCAGCCACAGGGCCAGCCCCTCATTCATAACTTTTAAAATAAACTTATCACTGCAAAATAATGTACACATATAAAATAGATCAGGAGTATACAGCTCAATGAATTATCACACAGTGAACACTCCTGTTTTACCCCTGTCCAGAATTAGAACATTACCAACACTCCGGAGGCCCCCTGTGCCGCCTCCCAATCACTACACACTCCCCTGCAACTAGGGCAACCCCTATCCTGACTTCTCACATGTAGATTCATTTTGCCTCTTTATGAACATTTTATTTAAAAAGTTGTCTGACATAAATGAAGTCATGTAATAGGTATTCTTTTGTGTCAGGTTTCTTTTGCTCAATATTAAGTTGGTAAGAATCATCAGTGTTCCTGGGTTTAACAATAGTTCATTCATCCACATTGCTGTTCAGTGTTCCATTGTGTGAATATGCCACACTTTAGCCATCAATCTACTGTTGTCAGGCGTTTGGGTTGTTTCCAGTTTGGGGCTGCCACGAGCATTCTAGAGGATGTTTTTTGGCGCATGTATGTTTATACTTCTGCTGAATATACCCCTAGGAGTGGAATTGCTAGTGGATTGGGAGTGGCACTTCTTCGCCCCTTGTGCCTTCCCCTGACACACTCCCCCTGCCAGTGGAGGCTCCTACTTGGTGCTTTGAGAAATCCACTGTGGGCCACCCCCCTCCTTGTTGCCCATGAGACTCTCAGGTTGCACAGTGGAGAAAGGGCTGTGGGCAGCAGCAAGTACAGACTTGCTGCAGCCAAATGGCTGCCCCGGCTGGCTCTGGCACTTCTGCTGAGACGTGCTGTCTTCAGAGCTGTTCAGATAACTGTCTTTTCAGTTAAGCAAAGGCCCTGCAGCTGCCAGTTGGGAACTGGTTCTGTTCAGGCTGTCAGTTAGTGATAATATGCTCATCTTGCACTGGTGTCTAACCCAACATGGGGGCTAGAGTGACCTCTGATGACACCGTAGCTACACCCAGGGCAGGGGCTGTGTCTCTCTCTTTTGCCACTATCTCCCCGTGGCTCAGCAACGTGCCTGGTACGCGGAAGGTACTCAGTAAATATTTGTGGGATTAAATCCAGCTTTCTAAAATGCCAATGGGACAATGTTGCTGAGAGTCTCAGTGCCGCACACTGTGCTCAGCCTAGAGCCATCTATTCATTTTTGTGGCTGCTGTAACAAATTGCCACAAAGTTAGTGGCTTAAAACAATGTACATTTATTCTCTTCCAGTTCTGGAGGCCAGAAATCCGAAATGACATTACAAAGCTACAGTAATCAAAGCAGTATGATATTGGCATAAAAACAGACATGTTGATCAATGGAACAGAATAGAGAACCCAGAAGTAAACCCATGTATATGTGATCAATTAATTTATAACAAAGGAGGCAAGAATATACCATGGGGAAAAGACGGTCTCTTCCATAAATGGTGTTGGGAAAACTGGACAGCCACATGCAAGAGAATTAAACTGGACCACTATCTTAACACCATACACAAAAATTAACTCGAAATGATTAAAGACTTGAGTGGAAGACTTGAAACTGTAAAAACTCCGAGAAGAAAACATAGGGGATAAGCTCCTTGCCCTTGGTCTTGGAAATGAATTTATGGCTTTGACACCAAAAGAAAAGGCAACGAAAGCAAAAATGAACAAATGGGAGTCGCACACACAGATGACGGCTCTGACAGGCGTCGCTGCTCGGGCTCCAAGCCTGGCTCTATCATCTGCTACTTGTGTGGCCTCAGGCAAGTTAACGTCTGTGTGTCAGTCTATAAAATATCGTCTACAAAATAATAATAAAAATTAAAAATAATAAGAAAGATGGTTTTATAAGGTTGTATGAAGATTAAGCCAGAGAATGTACATAAAACACTTGGGCGCAGAGCCTGGAATACATAAAGGCTTGATTTAAAATTGTTATTGGTGTCCAAGACTCCCCTCCTAGCTGGGCTGTAACTCCTTACAAGCAGACCAGGGTTACCCCTGTGCCCCTAAAACGTCCGCCTGGCACAGTCACAGGTGTTCGTTGATCTGCGTTGAAGGGATGAAGGAATGAACACATGGCCATATTTATTTGCAATCATCTAGCTGAGTGTGTGACTGGACCCTTGGAGCCAGCAAGAAAAGCAGGCTCCCATGGCCCCAGGCTGAGCAGAAGTGGCAGTTTAGCTCTCAGTGGCAGGGATAAAGTCTACACGAAATATACCAAAGAAAGTTGGAAAATGTAGGGTTATCCAGGAAGGCTTCCCAGAGGAGGTGAGTGTGAGAAGCCTGGAGTGAGGAGAGGGAGGGGGATGTCCGGCCTCTCTATCCGGGCTCCCCACCCCTCTGCCCCTTCACATTCTTTAGCCTCCCAGGGCCTGCAGTGTGCATGTGCCTTTGAATGGTGGCAAAGCCCTAAGAGAAGTCAGTTATAAATGCTGAGAAGGTCCCTGGGGATGAGATGGCTCGTCTATGATCCAGGGGTCCTCAAAACAGGCCGATCACGGCTGACTCCAGCTGTTCCCAATCAGCCAGGGTCGGGGGCTCTTTCCCCCATGCCTTCTTGGAGGGGAGGTTTGAGGGTCTGTCTGGGTTCTGCCTCAGGGAGACCTCGATAAAGAAAGGAGCTCCTAAAGGCCTGCCAGGCAAGAGTGGTCTACTGGGGTGATCAGATTCCTGTGTGGGAAAAGAAAAGGAGTTTTTTTTTATCTTGAGCAACACTACAGGAAAGCGTGCCGATTCATTCAGCTGCGACTGTCCCCTGCATTGTGGGAGGCCCTTGAGAACTGCTGAGCTCCCTGCCCAGAGCCAGTGCAGCTTCCACACGCCCTCATCATCCTCTGGCTGCAGATGGTTCCTCCGAGCTCTTGCCCACAGTTTGGCGGGCCCTCGGCCCTGGGGACGTAGGACAAGGTCAGAGGTCAGACAAGCTGGGCTCTTGTCCCACATCTATAATGGCTGGCTGTGGGGCCTCAGCATGTCCCAGCCCTCTCAGAGAGTCCCTATCGGCATGATGGGGTTCTAATAATGCCTCCTGGCAGGGCTGTCCTGAGGCACACATGAACCTGGGATGTGGATGCCTGGCGTGGCTCGGGGCACATGTGGCACCAGGGCAACGTCCCCTCCTCCCTTATTTTAGAAGGACAGGCTCCCAGCACCATTAGGCTAGGAAGGAGCCACACATACCTGAGAGTGGACTTATCTGGGCACTTTATTTCTTCCCAATTAGTGCCCTCTGGACATGAAGGAGCAGGGGCTGGGAAAGGAAAAAGTCAGCTAGAATCTGAGAAAGCCTCAGCCTGGTTCTGCTAAAGATGCCTGGCCTTAGAGGTTTGTCATTCAGTAAGACACGGGGTTTGAGCAGGGAGCACATGCTCCATGCTTGGATGTCCAGCCCCCGTGATGAGTAGCACTGACCTGCCCCAGCCTGCCTTGGCCCTGGATCCTGGCTGCCTGGGACACTCGTCAGCACTCTGGGGTCCTGGCTGGTTGTCCATGCTCCCCATTCCCAGCCATGCCCTGGGGAGGTCACAGAGGCAACAGCACAAGCGGAAGCTGGAGAGGTCCCCAGACTCAGAGCAGAACCCCCACCCCAGGCTCCCTGATACTGGCAGTCTGTGCCAGAGGCAGGTATTCCCCAGCCAGCTCCGAGGCTCAGAGAGAGGGACTTGTGTACCCCTCCTCCCGGTACACTCCTCTGTCCCTGTCCAATGCCACAAGCCCTTTCCATCACGTTGTCCAGGCTGTTTCCTCTCTGGGCCTGTTTTCTCCTCTGCAATGGGAGCAGAGGTCTGGAGGAAGTGGTCTCCAGGCCCATCAGGTCTGACATTCACCGACCTCACCTGACGTAAGTGCTCGCAGTGTTTTGGAATAATTAAACTTTTGGAGCACCCTTAGCCTCTGCCGAGGTGAGGCTCCTAGACACAGGTGTGCGTGTCAATGTAGTCACTTCACAGACAAGGAAACTGAGGTTCTGAGGCGGGAAGGCCACAGCTAGGGTCATGCAGGCTAAAACCAAGCCATGCCCACTCTCCAACTTCAAGGGCAGCCAGCCCACAGAGGGTGTGGCCTGGGTGGCAGCAGGCATCCTCAGTCACGAAGCTCTGTCCCTGACAAGAGCCCAGGAGAAAGTCGTCCAAACCTCCATTCTTCTCATGAAGATCCACCCTGTACCAGTGCAGAGAGCTCGCTCGGGTCCCAGGGCAATAAAAATTCTCCACACTGACTCTTATTGAAAGCTTCCACACTGCTCTAAGGGCTTTCCGTGTATTTAACTCACCACAACTCTCTGAGATAGGAATTATTATCACTCCATTTAACAGATGAGAACATTGAAGCACAGAGAGGTTAAGTAGTATATTCAAGGTCACGCTGCTTATTATCCCAGGTTTCTCTAAAAAACAGAGCCCATGGCAGGGCTTATGCCCGAAGGCTTTGTTCAGAGTGCATCCTAGGGCACAAAAGTGAGGGGGGAAAGGCGATTAGGCAGAAAAAGGAGGAGAGCAAATACAAGGTAGTGAGAGCATTCCTGAGCAGTCCACTGTTTCACAAGAGAACAGAGCTCTTTGCTCTGTCACAGAGGACATCTCAACAGACCTGTGCTCTGCGCTTTGGACCGTTCCCTGAGGGGAGAAAGGAGAGAAGATCCTCCTGCCTCCTTCCGATCTCCTGTGTCTCCACAGGAGGGAGCCAGTGTACAGTGAGGAATGTGTCACAGGGAAGGAGGGCAGAGTGCCAGTGGAAGCTGTGAGGCCATCCAGGTGGCAGACCAGATCCAGGTCCCAGTCTGCACCCCTCGCCCTCCCATATTTAGTTGTTAACCCGTCTTGGAGTGCGTGAGTCATTTTCTTGTCCTTTTTGCCTAAGCCGGTTTCAGTTAGGGCTTCTGCCCCTTCCCACCCATAGTCCCCAATTTACAGATGAGGAAACACTCAGAGACGTGAGGTGACTTGGTCTGGAGTGTATAGCTAATCCAAAAACTAGTTTGCTCAGCCTCTCCCCTGTACCTTCTGGATCCTGAGAAGGCAGGCAGGTCATGCCGCCCTCCATCCAGGTCTCTCCAGGTGAGGGAAGAAGGTGGTCTCTCCACGGAGCCTAGGCAGGCCTCAGGTTTGCTCCATTCCTTCTCTTCTGCCCTAATTGCCTCCCTTAAAGGGTTTGGTCCCAGGTGGCCCCGTTACCCACTCCCAGCCCCGTTCCCACTTGTTAGAATCCTCTACACGTCCACGTTCTTCTGCCCCTGCTCACAGGAAAGCTCTGCCCTGGTGGCCTAAGTCTCTGAGAATTCGAGCCCCTGGGAGAGGGGATTGAGCCTCAGAAATCCCTGGGTTCTATCTATAGAGCTGGAGGAAACTCAGCTCTGATCCTGGGACTTAAACTTCACTCATTCAGTATAGAAAGGGACCAAAGAGGACGTGGATGCAGCCCAGGGCCACAGCAGCCTCAGGTGCACAGGAGTCTTGTAGCTAGGCCTTGGGACCCTGTGTCCAGGGTACACTGTGGTAGCTGACAGAGGTGTCCTGGGGGCGGATGAAGGAAGGCAGTTTCTGGGGGTGAAGTGGTGATGGCGAGATCCGTGGTTCTTGGAAAATTTGGCGGGTGGGAGGCACAGCGGCCAGCAGGGGCAAGCAGAGGCCTGTGGTTCTTCTGTTCTCCCGAGTCCTGGACCTGGATGCTGAGGCCTCAAACCAGAGCCCCAGGATGCAGCATTTCAAAAGTTAAACAAACAAAAAAAATGATATCCTCTAGTACATACATATGGTAACAAAAATTAGCCTAAAAGAGCAGATACTGAAAATATACAGCAACGCTCCCACTGCCCAAGCCCCAGAGGTAACTTGTTTTTTTAACCATTTCTATTCTTAACACCTCTTTCTTGAGAGGGTTCCACAGGTTTAAAGCACACGATTATCTCTCTAGGTCTTGACTTATCAAACACAAGCAACATAAACACGTATGGACCACGATCGAGCTCGTTGCACTGAGCTCCTCTCCCTGCCTCTTTCCAGTGCTTGATTGTCGTACCTTTGGTTCTATGATTTGCTTCTGTACCTTTGAACAGTGTATTTACATGCCTCTACTTCTTGTTCCATCCACTTTTCACAGGATCTGAGAGCCCTCAGTGTAAGATGAGGATCTGAGCGACCCCTACTCCCATTTACCTCCTGTCTTCTGTCAGCCGTTCCTTGATTTTGGCATTGTTAAGATGAATAACACTTATATTCTTGAATGAAAACAAAATGAAAATTTCCCAGTTTTTTCTTTTTCTTTCTTATTTTTGAGGAAGATTAGCCCTGAGCTATCATCTGCCACCAATCCTCCTCCTTTTGCTGAGGAAGACTGGCCCCGAGCTAACATCCATGCCCATCTTCCTCGATTTTATATACGGGATGCTGCCACAGCATGGCTGGTGAAGTGGTACCATTTCCACACCACGGATCCGAAGTGGCAAACTCCAGGCCGCCAAAGCTGAATGTGCACACATAATCGCTGCACCACTGGGCTGGCTTTTTCTATAGCAGATTCCAAAAATGTCCTATGACAAATACTATAGGTGGTACATGAACAAACATTTAAAAATAATTTTATACTAATTTTAAAATTATTAGGAAATATAAATATAACGAGTCCTTCAATTTGTGATTTCAAAAATCTAATTGCTCAGAATGAAGATGGAATCAATTTTTAAATTTCAGAAGTGAGTTGAGGTGAAGAAAAATATGAAATGACATACAATTCCAGAGGTACGTAGATACAGCAAAATCGTGAAAATGGTTAGGAAATTGATTGGAAAACTTGATTCTCAGAGTGGAAAGCCAGTGAACACAGCAACCGCGTTGCTATGACAGTATGTATCAGCCGCTGCTGAGGCAAGTAGCCCGTGGCAGTCATGCTGCCTTCTCTATGGGCTGTGCCACAGACCCTGGGCTATGCAACAAATGATATGCCAAGCATCGTGCATGTGGAGACTATTTTCTTCCAACTGGTTGTAACAGTCATGCCACATTCGTACTTGCACCATGGTTTATTTTTGAAGTTGTTTTTCTTAGTATTCCTGATCACCTTTTTTTCCTTGTTAACCAGACTGTATATCTTCAGGTTGAGTCATCATCTCTATCACACTGCCTGTTACATGGAGTCCCCATTTTTGCCCAGAGACACCCAGGAACTGTTTCCAAAAGGAGCTGTTTATTATGCCCCAGTGGCGGAGGTCCACGGCTATACCATGACTGCACCCATGGGTCACAGGTCATTCATTTGAATGAATGACAAGTGTTTCTTGAGCACCTGTTCTCTGCCCAGCACTGTTCTGGAGTATTGTGGGTAGAGAAGGAGCTGAAGAGACGGAAGTCCCTGCCTTCCGGGAGCAGGAGTTCTGGTGGACAGACAGATGATCAAACACACAGCATACAAGAGCCCAACGATGTCAGGGCAGGGAACATAAACAGAAAGTGGGTGAGGAGTACCGTGGGGGTGGTTCTGGATGATATGGTCAGGGAATGCCTCGCTGACAAGTAATAGCTGAGTAAGCACTGAGGAAAGTGAAGGAGAGAGTTAGCTGATACATGGGGACAGCGTGTTCCAGGAAGAAGGAACAGCCTACGCAAAGGCCCAGAGGCTGGAGGAACAGCAAGCAGGCCAGTGTGGTGGGTAGGGGCCCAGGAGATGTAGGAGGTGAGGTCAGAGAGGTGATGGGAACTGGAACATAGGGAGCCTTGTGGCCCAATGTAAGGGACTTCGGCTTTTATTCTGAGAAGGGCAGCCTTTGGACGATTCTGGCAGAGGAGCAATGTGCTCTTGGACTTAGTTGTAATGGCCTTCATGGCCTCATCCCTATGCAGGGAGTCCAAGACCCCACCCTGCTCAGGGCAGCTCACTCAAATCCAGGACTGGAAGGCCATTCATCCACGGCTGATGGAGGCCAGGGGCTCCAACCTCAGCATATGCCGTTCTCTGCATCCCTTCCGGTCTCCTACCATTTCCAGGACTCCTCATTCTACCTTTGCTGTCCTTTCCCCAACCCCGTTTTATCCAATCCCTGGCAGGGGAGAAACTGGCTTTGCGTGCACATTTGCATTATCTGGTTCTAGGTCAGCAGCTTCTTGGAATCTTTGTTTCTGTTTTAGCGTGGACCAGCAGAGGAAACTTGGTTCCCACAGGGCACCAAGGGACAGAAGGAGGCAGAGAAGTACGCAGAAAACCAGGTTATTACCACAAGACACAGCAGTGCTACCAGGAAGCTGCTACTAGCAGCCAGCTCTGTCCTGGGCACCTGCCCAGTCTCCCAGTTCATCTCTGTCCATGCAAATAACCCATAACCATTCCATAGATAAGAGAGATAAGGTGAGTTTTACTGGAGTCAGAGTGAGGACAATAATCCAGGAAGGCCTTTTCCGCAAAGGAAGAAAGTGCTCTGGAGAAGCACAGTTTTCAGCACAGTCTTAGACCTTTCTAGAACAAAGAACATACATTAAATTAAACATGCCCATGAGACATACTCATCAGTGTCAAAGAGGTATTCAGTTGCAAATTAGCGGGTGAACAGGCCCCTCATGTCCAGGAAAGGGAACTTATCTGCAGGAGTGCTGATGGGAGCCTGGGGCAGAGCCTGGGGTGGGGCGGGCTCACTGCCTGCTCTGAGGAGGGGGACTGCCCAGGCCTTCTTGCCCCTGGTGCCCTAGAACCATCTCCTTCTCTGTGGCCTGCACTGGGCACTCTAGGGCCTTGTCACTTTCCTGGGTAGCCTAGGGCCCCGACTACCCTCTTCCCTCCAGACTGCTCAGGAAATGTGCCTGAGGGAGCTCTTCTCCAAGTCTCTCCCCAGGATCTCCCCCTCTGAAATCGTGTCTACCCAAATTGACCTAATTTGGAAATTGGTTCTTTACAGATGTAATTGATTAAGACGACATCTTACTGGGTCAGGGTGTGCCCTAGTCCAATGACTCGTGTCCTAATAAGAAGAGACATGGACCCAAAGAGGGAAGACAGCCATGTGAAGACAGAGGCAGAGATTGGAGTGACGCATCTACAAGCCAAGGAACATCAAGGATTGCTGGCAACCACTAGAAGCTAGAAGAGGCAAAGAAAGGCCCTGGTGATGCCTTGGTTTCAGACTTCTGGCCTCCAGAACCTTACGAGAATAAATTTCTGTTGTTTTAAGCTCCCTAGTTTAGGATACTTTGTTCGGCAGCCCACGGGGAGATCGCTGGTATTCAGAAAAAGCCCTCTATTCTCCCTGCCCTACATGCGTTTCCTAGATCTGTTTATAGATGCCTGAAAACCCACCATTAACACTTTTCTTTCCTTAAGCTGAAGAGAAGGATCCACGGGTATATTCATGCCCCTGGGCAGTCAGGTTCCTAGGTCCCCTCTATCATGCTTGCTTCAGTGCAAATGCTTCTGTCAACTATATAATAGTCCTCAGTGTGGGAGTTGTCTCTTTCCTTCCCCTAGACTGGGGCTCATTGAAGGCAGGAGCCACGGTCCTTCTCAGGTCTCCAGTTGCCAGCCCTGGGCCTGGGGGAGGTGGGCTGATGGGTGAAATCCCGAGGCTGGAGCCCGCTGACGGCGAGGTGAGGTTGCAAAGCGCGGGCAGTCGGGGTCATTAGCTACCAGAGGATCTGGGTCCAGATTGGTGCTGAGAACCCCTTGTGCTCCAGTGTGGCCTTTTGAAGCCAGTGAAGAGGTTTTCTGGGGGGCCCAGAAGCCCTGAGCCCATTGGCCAAACTCCCTGGGAGAACCGGAGCAGATTTGCATCAAAAAGAACACTGGCTTCATTGAAATTCTCCTCATCTTTAGTGAAACGAAACCAGAAGAAAAAGAAAGTTTTAATCCTGAACAACTTCACCGCTAAGCAGTGTTTTGAGCTTCTAAAAATAGAGAGGAAATGGGCCTCTTTGGGCTACTCCAGTTGCCGCCTCCCCTGGCCCATGCCCGCCCCCACGGCCCACTCAAGGCCAACCTCTTGCGCAGTGGAAGACTGAGCTCTCTTCAGCAGATGCCCACAGGCAGATGCCACGCTATTCTGGAGCTGGAAGCAGCTGCCCCCGCCCAAGGACCCCAGCATGCCAGACAGCAGAGAGGCCCCTCAGGAGAGTCGGCAGGATGCAAACCTACGGACCACCCAAGAAAACTTGGGAAGCAGGTAAGTTGGCGGTGGGGTCTCTGTCCACTGAGCCTGTGGGCCAAGTTCTGGATTTGACTCTGCTGTATGAACCTGGGCAAGCTGCTTCCCTCTCTGAGCCTCAGTTTCTTTCTTCATCTGGAAAATGAAGGGAAGGGTCTGAATGGCCTCTAAATGGAATAGGCACTGGACGGGCACCTGTGTCATTTGGAGCTGCTACTTGGTGTCTCCTCCCCTCTGTGGCCAAGAGGGTTCAACTGCAGAATGAGTCACATCCCAGGGACAGGAGTAGGAGCCGCAGTTTTTAGTCAATAAGAATGTTTCTCTGTCTCCTCAAGGGGGCCTTTGGCATTTGGAGTCAATAACAGACAAGGACAGGGGAGATCCGGAGGGTCCAGCTCCAGTTTACTGGGTGACCTTGGCAGGTCCCTCCCCCTCTCTGGGCTGCAGCCTCCTTGTCTGTACATGAATGCAGTGGTTGAAGTTTCCCCAAAGCCCTTCCACTGTGTATACCTCTCTAACCTCTGTGTATACCCCTCTAACCTCTGTGTATATAATCCCTATGATTCAGAAGAAGCAGTTTCCATTTGTCAGACATTCACCAGTGCCCACTGGGCCTGGGCCCCGTCTGTCCGAGAAGTGGGGCCAGATGAGAGGGTCAATAGGCCCCTTGAGGTAAGCTAGATGGGGCTCCCAGGGGTAGATGCTGGATCTTCTCTGGGTACCGGTGATCTTACCACGTCTCCTCGTCCCTGGGGCCCAAGGGCTCAGGAAGAGGGGAGTCAAGGCACTTCCACCTCACAAGGCACTCATAGGCATGCCTCAAAAGCTCAGCCCTTGAAAATAAGAAAGAAAGTCAGCTGGTTCTCAAGTTTCCCTGACCCCGGGAATGAGGGGCCAAGGCGGAGGTCAGGAGCCTGGTGTGTTTTGAAGTCCGTATCTCTTAGGCCCATGGTGATAAGGGGAGGCAGAGGGTCCTCTGTGCCCAGCAAGGGCCTGGCCGTTCTGGAGGAGGCTGAGTACCTGGGCTCACAGAGGCCTGGGCCTGCTTTGCAGATACCATGAAAGGGAGGCAGCTAGACTGGGGCTGAGACTCAGCCTAGTGCAGGGAAGGGTAAGGTGAGGTGCCCGTGGGGGAAGAGATGGCTGAAAACCCAGAGCTGGAGGGCCGGCCCCTCTGCTTTCTTACTTGATGACTTTGAGTAAGTTGTTCAGCTTCTCTGAGCCTCAACATCACTCTCTGTGCAAATGAAGACAAAATGCTTGACCCCCTACTGACTTTGCAGAGAAGCTGGGCAGATTCTATCAGCTGGTGTGTATGAAATGCTTTCAAAAGCACAGGGGCTGCCACTCCTACAGGCACAATAACCCTGGGGGACTCTCTTAGCATCAGGCTGGGGGGCTTGGGCCTTGGGTTCCTATCCAGCCCTGCTCTAGACCTACTCTGACCCTGGCAAGACACCCTCTCTAAGCCTCAATTTCCCCATCTATCAAATGGGGAGGATAATGCCTCCTCTCTCAGCCTTGCAGAGTAGCTGTGAGGAAAAGACTTTGAACCCTTGTTGAACGTTGTTCTAAAGTTGAGATGGACACTGCTGCTGCAGCCCCTCTCTGCTTCTCTGCCCCTCCAGGTGGATCCTAGCAGCAAAGGGTTCCATCTCAGGCTTGCCCATCTGGCCTGCCCTTGTAGCCACAGGCAAGCCACTAGTCCTGGGGGAGGGTGAGCCTGCAATTCTCCAATAGCCTGAGAGGGGCCTGCCCTTCCCCCCTTCCCTTCCCACTGTTGCAGAGAGGGGGACTGCGGGGGCAGGGAGGGGAGACAGAGCCAGAGGAGGGTTTGCACACCAGCCTGACCCACGTGAATTCCCTTTTGTGCTGCACCAGTTGCAGGGCTGGAGCCGAGTAGTATGGGCCGTGTCTAGAGGGAAGAAGCCAGGCCAGGGCCAGGAGAGATGGAAACTCCTGGGCTGGAGCTGGGACCGGTCTGGCACTGATCTGGCAGCTTGTGCTCTGTGCCCTTTGAGGCCGCGGCATTAGACTATGCCATCCATCAGTGGCACCCGTGTCTATCGAGTGTGTCCAGAGCCCCTGTTAAACTATCTGTCCAGTAGAGACACTAGCTTCTTTAAGCCTGAAGAAGTCCAGGCATATGCTGGGGCCAGCCCCGTGGCATAGTGGTTAAGTTCGTACACTCTGCTTTGGTGGACCGGGGTTCACAGGTTTGGATCCTGGGCACAGACCTATGCACTGCTCATCAAGCCATGCTGTGGCAGCATCCCACATACAAAATAGAGGAAGATTGGCACAGATGTTAGCTCAGGGCCAATCTTCTTTACCAAAAAAAGATAGGCATATATTTAAAGAAGCCACCAGAAGTTTTCCACCATGGTTGTACTGTCCCCACTAGCAGTTTCTGTTGCTCCGCATCTTTCTCAACATGGTATTGTTACTCTTTCTAATTTTAGCCATTCTGGTGGGCAAATGGTGATATCTCATTGTGGCTTTAATTCTAATTTCCCTGATAATGATGTTGAGCATATTTTCATGTGCTTATTGGCCATCTCTATATCTTCTTTTATGAAGTGTCTATTTAAATCTTTAGCCTATTTTATAATTGGGTTCTTAATCCTTTTATTATCAATTTGTAGAGATTCTTCATTTTCCTAATGGTTTCTTTTGATGAGCAAGCATTTTTTATTTGATAAAATCCAATTTATCTGATTTTTTTCATGGTTGGTGCTATTGCGTTCTCTTTAAGAAATCTTTGCCTATACCAAGGTCATAAAGATGTTTTTCTATGTGTTCTACTAGAAGCTTTATAGTTTTAGCATTTACATTTAGGTCTATGATCCATCTCAAATTAATATTTTCTTTTTTTCCACGTTTATCCAGTTATTTAAGTGCTATTTGTTGAAAATAATTTTTTTTTCAGTATTAAATTGCTGTGGCTTCTTTGTAAAAAAGTCAGTTGACCATATATGTATGGGCCTATTTCTGGATTTTCTTCTGTTGAGCTATTTTCCTTTCTCTTTTCTTTTCTTTTTTTTTTTTTAGATTTGGTTGCCTTTGTGAGAAGGCTTGAATCTTTAGAATTCTAGCTTTTTTTTTTTCAGGAAGATTAGCCCTGAGCTAACTACTGCCAATCCTCCTCTTTTTGCTGAGGAAGACTGTCCCTGAGCTAACATCCGTGCCCATCTTCCTCTGCCTTATACGTGGGACGCCTACCACAGCATGGCTTTTGCCAAGCAGTGCCATTTCCGCACCCGGGATCCGAACCGGCGAACCCCGGGCCACCGAGACGCGGAAGGTTCGCGCTTAACCGCTGCGCCACCAGGCCAGCCCCGGTTGAACCGTTTTTCTATCTTTATGTCAATACTGTACTATTTTTATACTAAGTCTACAGCTTTATACTAAGTCTTGAAAACAGGTGGTGTTGGTCTCCAACTTGATTCTTTTTTTTTCAAAGACTGTGTTAGCTGTCCTAGGTGTGTCAGACAGCCTCTACGGTGCTCCTCAATGATTCTTACCTGCTAGGTTCCTGTGTGATCCCCTGCCGTTGAGTGCAGTCTGACTTAACAACTGCCTTCTAACAAGCAGAACATGGCAAAAGTGATGGGCTCTCACCCCAGAGATTTGGTTACAAAAGACCACGCTTTTATTTTGATTGCTCTCCTTCATCTTCCTACTTGCTCGCTCTGAGGGAGAGGGCTGTGTGGCAAGGACCTGAGGAAGACCTCTGGCCAATAGCCAGTGAGGAAGCAAGGCCTTCAGTCCAACAACCTGCAAGGAACTGAATCTTACCAACAACCACATGAGTGAGCTCAGGAGCAGATGCTCCCCGACTAGAATCTTCAGATGAGCTGGCAGCCCTGGGTGACAGTTTGATTGCATCCTCATGAGAGACTTAGAGCCAGAGGATACCTGTTATGTAACAGTAGTTTACCAATACACTAGCACCTTTGTATTTCCATGCAAAATTTGGAATCACCTTGTCAGTTTCTATAGAAAAGACTGTTGAAATTTTGATTGCAAACGAACTGACTCTGTATTTCAAATTGAGGAGAATCTTCTGATCCATGTATATAGTATGTACTTCCATTTACTGAAGTCTTTGATTTCTCTCAATTACGGTTTACAGTTTTCAGTGTAGATGTCTTGCACACTTTTTCTTAATTTTTTCCCTAAGGATTGTATGGATTTTGTTGCTTTGTAAATTGTTATTTAAATTTAATTTTCTAATCATTTGTTGTTGGTATATAGAAATAAAACTGATTTTTTAAAATATCAACCTTGTATCCTGTAATCTTACTAAATTAATTTATCAGTTCTAGTACTCTTTTTAGATCCTCTAGGATTTTTTGTATACGCAATTTCATTATCTATTAATAAAGGTAGTTTTACTTCTTCCCTTCCAATCATTTTGCCTTTTAATTCTTCTTGCCTTATTGCACTGGCTAGGACCTCCAATATAATGTTGAATAGAGGTAGTATGAGTGGACATCCTTGCTCTGTTACTAATGCTAAATATATTTAGCATTTCTAGTGATGTTCATCCCTTCCTGTGGATTCATGTTTCCATCTGGTACAGTTTCCATCAGCCCCAATAAATTCCTATAGCATTTCTGGTAGTGAAAGTGTTCTAGCTATCTCTTGCTGCTTAACAAATCACTCAAAAATGTGGTGTCTCAAATCAACAACAATCATTTATTATCTCTCATGGTTTCTATGGGTTAGTAATTCAGGAGCAACTTAGTTGAGTGGTTCTAGCTCAGGGTCTCACAAGGTTATACTCAGGATGTCAGCCAGGGTGGCAGTCATCTGGAATTGGAGGACCTGCTTTCAAATTCACTTAAAGGGTTGTTGGCAGGCCTCTGTGCCTGACTGGCTGTATTAGTTTCCTATCGCCACTGTAACAAATTACTACAAGCTTGGCACCTTAAGATAGCAGAAATGTGTTCTTTCATAGTTCTGGAGGCCAAAAGTCTGAAATCAATTTCACTAGGCTAAAATCAAAGCGTCAGCAGAGCCTCCAGAGGCTCTAGGGGAGAAGCCATTCCTTGCCTCTTCCATCTTCTGGTGGCTACCAGCATCCAGCCTTGGCTTGTGGCTGTATCCCTCCAATCTCTGCCTCTGCGGTCACACTGCCTTCTCCTCTTCCGTGTGTATGTCTCCCTTGGGATCCCTCTTGTAAGGATACATGTGTTTGCATTTAGGGCCCACCTGGATAATCCAGGATAATCTCCCTGTTTCAAGATCCTTAATTTAATCACATCTGCAAAATCCTTTTGGTGGGGGGGGGGGGGGGGGCGGGGACATATAAGGTAATATTCACAGGTTCCAGAGATTAGGAGATGGATATTTTCGGGGGACATTTTTCAACTTACCACACTGGCTGTTGACCAGAGACCTTAGTTTTGCCAGTGGACCTCTCTATAAGCTGCTTGAATGTCCGCTTGACATGGCAGCTGGTGGCTGGGTCTGGGGCCATCTCAAAGTCTTCCTTACTCATATATCTGACGTCTAAGGTGGGAAGACTCAATAAACTTGGATTTGGAGCAGCTGAGGCTCCTCAGTGTCTCCCTCCATTTCTACGTGGCTTCTTCATGCGCTCTCCTTCACGGGGGCTTCAAGGTAGCGAAGCTTCTGACGTGGTGGGTCAGGGATCCAAAAAGCATGTGTCCTGAGAGAGTTAGGTGAAAACTCTATCACCTTTTGTGATCTAGCCTTGGAAATCACATAATTTCACTTCTACTACACTATATTTATTAGAAACCAGTCATTAAGGCCATCTTATATTCAAGGAGAGGAGAATTAGGCTCAACTTATTGAGGGCAAGAGTGTTCAAGAATTTGTGGGCATGATTTCAAGGCATCACAGAAGTGTACTGGTGAAAAATCCTCTCATCTTTCATTGAAATGAAAAATGTCATTAATTCACCTTTGTTTTGAAAGATATTTTCACTGGAAAGAGAATTCTAGGGTGATCATTTATTTATTTTAGTGCTTTAACACATATTGTTCCATTGTCTTTTGGTCTCCTTTGTTTCTTATGAAAAGTTAGCCATCATTTCTATCATTGTTTCCTTTTATGCAATATGTTTTCTCCTCCACTTCTGCCTTGGTTGCTTTTAAAGTATTATCTATATCTTTGATTTTCAGCAGTTTCACTATGATGAATTTAAGTGTGGGTTTCTTTTTTTCAGTCCAGCTTAGGTTCAGTGATCTTCATCCATAATTTCTAGACTTTCATCTATAATTTTTAGGTGGTTGTTTTTCACCCAATATGAAAAAAAAAACAGACATTATTTTTTTCAAATATTTTTTCTGCCCCATTCTCTCTTTCCCCTTCTCAGGGACTCCAATTAAATGTATGTTAGACCACTTGATAGTGTCTCACAGGTCACTGAGGCTCTGTTCATTTTTTTTTTAATATAACAGCTTTGAGATATAATTTACGTACCATATGACTCACCCATTTAAAGTGTAAAGTTCAATGGTTTTTAGTATATTCACGGAGTTGTGCAGTGATCATCACAGCCAATTTTAGAGCATTTTCATCATCCCAAAAAGAAACCTTTAACCCATTAGCAGTCACTTGCCATTTCCCCTCAAGCCCCCAGGCCTAGGCAACCACTAATCTACCTTTTGTCTCTATAGATTTGCTTATTCTGCACATTTTACTTAAATGGACTGATACGTCATCTATTGTGGTTAACTTCTTTCACTCAGCATAATGTTTTCAAGATTCATCCATGTTGTATCACGTGTCGGTATTTCATTCCTTTTATGGCCAGATGATATTCCAGTGTATGGATATGCCACATTTTGTTTACCCATTCGTCAGTTGATGGACATTTGTTGTTGTTTTTTTCCACTTTTTGGTTATTATGAATAATGCTGCTATGAACATTTGTACAGCCATCCTAGCTGGTATGAAGTATTATCTTCTTGTGGTTTTGATTTGCATTCCCTGATAGCTGATGATGTTGAGCATCTGTTAATGTGATATATGGACAAGATTATTGTCCATTTATATATCTTCTTTGGAGAAATGTCTCTTTGAATCCTTTGCCCAGTTTTAATCAGGTTGTCTTTTTATTATTGGATGTAAGTGTTCTTTATATATTCTACATACAATTCTCTTACCAGTTATATGATTTGCAAATATTTTCTCCTGTTCTGTGGGTTATCTTTTCACTTTCTTGATGGTGTCCTTTGAAGCACAAAAAGGTTTAATTTTGATGTAGTCAAATTTATTTATCTGTTTGTCTTCTGTTGATTGTGCTTTTGGTGTCATATCTAAGAAGGCTTTGCTTAACTCAGGGCCACATAGATTAACTCTTATATTTTCTTTTAATATTTTTACAGTTTCAGCTCTAACATTTAGGGCTTTGATACATTTTGTGTTAATTTTTTGTGTATGGTGTGAGGAAGGGGTCCAACTTTATTCTTTTGCATGTGGACATTCAGTTGTCCCAGCATCATTGGTTGAAAAGACTATTCTTTCCCCCATTGAATTTCTTGGAAACTTTGTTGAAAATCAATTGACTGTAAATGTGAAGGTTGATTTCTGGATTCTATATTCTATTCCATTCATCTCTATATCTATCCTTATGCCAGTAGCACATTGTCTTGATTACTGTAGGTTTGTAGTATGCTTTGAAATCAAGAAATGTGAATCCTCCAACTTTAATCTTTTTATAGATTGTTTTGGCTATTTGGGTCTTTTGAATTTTCATATGAATTTTATTTTATTTTAATTATTTTTTTTTTTGAGGAAGATTAGCCCTGAGCTAACTACTGCCAGTCCTCCTCTTTTTGCTGAGGAAAACTGGCCCTGAGCTAACATCCATGCCCATCTGCCTCTGCTTTATATGTGAGACGCCTACCCCAGCATGGCTTTTGCCAAGTGGTGACATGTCTGCACCCGGGATCTGAACCGGCGAACCCCGGGCTGCCAAAGAAGAACACATGCACTTAACTGCCACGCCGCCAAGCTGGCCCCTCATATGAATTTTAGACCAGCTTGCTAATTTCTTCAAAAAAGCCAGCTGAGATTTTGATAGAAATTGTGTTGACCTGTAGATGAGTTTGGGGAGTGTTGTCATCTTAACAATATTAAGTGTCTTGATCTTGAGATGCCTTTCCATTTGTTTAGATCATTTTCTTCCAACAATATTTTGTTCTGTTAGATTTAAAAATATTTTTTCTCTCTACTCTTTGGACTGAATAATTTCTATTATTCTGTCTTCAGTTTCATGAACTTTTTTTGGTAGTTTCCAATATGCTGTTAAGCTCCTCTGGCGAATTTTTCATTTCAGAGATTCTGCTTTTCTTGTATTTTCTATTTTCATGTTGAGATCCTCCAATTATGTCTATTTTTTCCTTTAAATTTTCAAATGTATTCTAGTAGCTGTTTTAAAGTCCTTGTATGCTTATTCCAACACCTGTGTCATATCGGAGTTTGTTTTTATTGGCTGCCTTTTTCTTGATTTTTGCTCACATTTCTCTCTTATTCAGATGTCTAGTCATTTTTCCTTGTATGTTGTATATTGTGATGATATGTCAGGAGTATGTTGAATTGAACAATTTTTTTTAAATGTGCATTAAACTGGTATCTCAGCCACAGGGCTCTGCCTTTCTGAGTCAATCGCTCCTAAGAAATCCCGTGTTACTGAGGTGTGTGGAGAGGTCAAGATCCTGACCCAATTTGAGGTAGTGCATATAGTGGTTAAGAACATAAAATCTGGAGTCAGATTGCCCGGATTTGAATCCCAGATATTCCAATTACTAGCTGTATAATCTTCAGCAAGTTACTTGATTTCACTGTGCTTCCATTTCCTCATAAAATGGGAATTATTATTCAGTGCCTACTTTATAGGATTGTTGAGATAATTAAATGAGCCAATACATGTAAAGCAATTGGAACAGTGCCTGGCACATACTAAGGGCTTAGTAAATGCTAGTTCTCACTTTTACAAAAGTGAGATGATGTTGCCCTGAAAGACGAATCTCCTGCTGCTCTGTGCTCCCACTGTGTGACCCCCTTGCCTGCCATGTTCACAGATGCCTCTCATGTGTACAGACCATGTAGGTGCCTCTCTCCTTTACCCTCCTCTTTAGATTGTGGGCTCCTCCAGGGCAGGGACCAAGTCTGAGAGCCAGCATCCACACACTGCAGGAGCATAATGTCCCTATTGGTGGAAGTCTAACCCCCAGCTTCACCCCCTCCCCTGCACCATGAACTCCTCTGGCTGAGAGAACTGGTCCAGAGCCTGAGGAATAGGCAGTATTCTTCCTTTTTCTCATCTCCCTAGAAGAAACTTGGAAAACCACCTATCATCAGAGGTGGGACTTAGAGACCATCCCATCTACTCCTTCATTTTGCAGATGGGATAACAGAAGCCCTAACAGGAGAAGGAGTGTGCCCAACCCCAGACTTGTGGTACCTCAAATAAAAATAGCAAGTGACAGGAGATGGCAATTTTCTAGGAGTCGTTGCAACTTTGCCCTCCCAGTGATGATCAAAAGTACCACTTGGCAGTTACCTGTGTCTGTCTTCGATACAACATAAAAAGTGGTTTAGTTATGATTTAATACATGCACCTTGCTTAAACACAACATTTTCAAAACGTTAGTTGGAGGAGGGGTGTACTAAAAGGGTCTGATGATGAAAGATTGGAAGCAGGAGTTTAGGGGACCATGGGATGCCCACATTTCTACATCTCCCCCTTTCTGCCCCTGCCTATCCACCTCAATCACCCAGTAGGCCTGAGACCATTGGGTGTAGCCTGCTGGTTAAGGGCATAAACTTTGAAACTCCCACCTGCCTGAATTTATATCCTGACTATGCTAACCAAAATATCTTGGAAGAGTTATGTAATCTCCCTGTACCTCAGTTTCCTCATCTGTAAAGTGGGGATAGTGATATGAACCACTGCACTGGGCTGTTGTGAGAATTCAGTGTGTTGATGTATGGAAGGTGCAGGGAGCACTGCCTGGCACACAGTAAGTGCTCAGACATGTCAGCTACTAGCTGTTATTCCTGTCTGTTTTCCTCTGCCCCCTCAGGCCTGGGGGCCTGGCAACACCTAGCCTTGTAGCCTTGTCCCTGCCTGGTGCAGCAGAATTCCAGCCCAGAAACTCAAATCACCTGTCACAGATAGAAAATTGGAAGGCCCTTCGTCTATGGTGTATCTGAGGAAACAGAGTCTCATAGAGGACCAGGGACCTGCCACCTGAGGCAGAGCCTGGGCTAGAGTCTAGTTGTCCTGGTGCCCAGATAACTTTGTCTTGGACATGACCAGCCTGCCTGCTGACTCTTTCTGGGCCTTGTAGGGTAACTTGATGATTAATCCCTTTATTTCTATGCAGGATGTGTGATTTGGCTTAACAGGATTGGATACTCTGGGTGCTGCCAACTGGGTTAGAAGTGAGCTGGCTGGCTGGACTGCCCATGCACACCACGGCAGGAGCCAAGGTGAAGCTGGGAAGAACCTTGGGGGCTGAGGCCTCTCAATAAGCCCACTCCTATTGGGTCCTTGGACTGGGGGCTCAGTCACAATCAAGGGTCCCAGGTGCCTGCTCCAAATATGTTCCTTCTGGTGGATATAGAAGGATATGTCTTAGACCACCCCTGCCCTGTCCTTACCCTTTCTGAGAGACCATGGGTCTCCAGAAGATCTCTGTTGTGGCCAAGGCCCCCGCCGTGAGCTGAGAGACCAAGGCTGGAAAAGGTCCACAGCCTAGGTCCATCACAGGGGCCTTGGCTCTTTTCCTCTCTGCGCCACCCGCCCCCACTACCCCATTGCTGGGACGCTTGCCCTCTGCCTCACATGAAATAGTCAAACTTTCACCCCTTGCCAACTTTCTTCCTTTAGTTTTGTTATACCCCCTACCCCAGTGTGGATCTAGTGACCCCACAGTGCCCTTGAATGCATCTTTGTTTATTGACTGTCAATCTCATCATCTCTAAGTCTTTGAGGCAGAGACCAGGCTCACTTTGCTTACCCCCATTTCCATGCCCCCTGCAATGTCTGCACAGAGGCGGTGCTAAGTCAATAATCATGGTAGGAAGGAGGATCCTCATGGAGCTGTCAGTCACGGGCCAGGGAGAGATCATTTCCAACTCCAGGAATATGGACTCAATTAAGATTTTTATTTCATGGTAGACAGTTATGTTTAAAAAAGCAACACTCAGCCTCTAAATGCTAAGTACTCTGGGAGGGGCTCAACCAGGGAAGCTCCAGAAAGAAGCATGAGAGCCAGGATTCCCTCCCAGAAGACTTCCTGGAGGAGGAGGGGTCTGAAGAAGAATAGGAGGCTTCTGCCAGGGCAGGCCAGGTTATGGTTTGGGGAGGAGATGGGAAGCGAAGATTACACATTTTGCAAGCTCTCCTGATCCTGGAATAAGGCCATTTGCCCTGCCTCTTCATCAATTTGGAAATTCTACATCATCGAGCTGCCCAGTAGAGGCTAAGAGATCTAGGCGTGGGGTTCCTCCTAGGCCTTAAAGTGAGGTCATTTCTACTCCGACCCCCACCCACATCAACCCCAAGGGCCAACTCCAATCATTAACATCACTACTTTGTCCTCATCAGGAGAACAGGAGGAGGAGGAGAGGAACAATCCACGTCCTCTTCAGGACAGAGGAGGGCTCTGTTTTCCTGCCTGAGATTCACTGGCTGGGTTGTTAACATAGCATGGGCTTCCAAAGCCCCCTGGGAACCCCAAAACAGTGAGACAGCATCTGGGTGCATTGATGGGGGTGAGGGGAGGGTTTCCAGCAAGTTCTCAAAGGGGCTTATAACCCATGGGAGGCTCAGGGCCAGCAACCCAGACCCAAATTGTCAGGGTGTCCCAAGGCTGCAGGGGGCAAGGATCACTGGGAAGAGAGGCCTTTAAGGAACTAGAATTTGTGAAGGGCAGAATTTTCTTAAAGTTGGTGCTCTGGCATTGACCTACCAGCTTAGTGTAGCAACCTAGGGGTTGTCTGCCACCTGACTGGGTAGAAGGCCTTAGGATAATCCTTGTCCCCATCATCGTTGCTGTGCCCCGCCCCTTGGCCTTCAAATTTTGGCTTAAAATTTCCCCCTAATACCCAGTGGGGCTGCCTCCATTTTTTCATCTTATCCAATGCCACAAACCTGCAAGTCTCTGAAGTGAGGGAAGAAGTGGAGGAGGCATTAGAGGGCAAAGGGCAAGGTGCAGGGACGTTTGTTACCATGGAATAGGGGCTATCCAGAGGCAAGGGTGAGAGGGAGTGGTTGGCTGAGTTTTGTGACGCAAATAAAGGGCAAATCTAGTGCACCTGGTTTCAGAGCCAGTCGTGGAGCCCTGGGTCTCAGATGCCAGCTTTGCCTCTTGCTGGGCAAGTGATAAGGAAAAAGTCTAAAGCTCTCTGGGCCTCTGTTGCCTCATCTGGAAAACGGGACTGTTAATAAATTACGGGGCTGATGAGAGAATGCGAAGAGTCAAAACACATAAAGCACTTGGCATGTTACCTACATTTAGTAAAGAAAAGTAAAAAAGGCAAAAAAAAATAAGGTCAAGCTTCCCACCCAGCCCAGGGGCCCAGGACTGGCTCCAGGTGGAGATCCCAGCAGCAGAAGCGGTATCGTCCTGCAGCTCTGCCAAGGACGACAGCCAACAAACTGCCTCTACTACCTTTACTGGCAGGGGCCTCTCCCACCTCCTGCCTTTCTTACCTAAGACTCACAGATGGGCAGCTGGGGCCTGTGCCAGGTGGGTCAGAGGTATCAGGAGCCACACCCCACCTGCAGCCCCAGAGCAGGCTGAGGTGTATCCTCACTCACACCCAGCCCCACTGCCTTGTCACTTGGAACTCCGGGCACTGGCCAGGCTGGCCCCACACTCACGATGCCTTGGCTGAAGGAGCACCGGAGACGCTGAGCCCGTGACTAACAGCCACAAGAAAGAGGAAGGTGGGCACCCATCGGCAACCAGACCATCCTGGGCACTCCCTCTGCTGTGAGTCCTCTGCGGGGGTCTTCAGGCCAGGAATCGGGAATCGAGAATCACGAGGAGCTGCCACGGGGCTTGATCTTTGAGGTGAGACAGGCCATGCAGACTAAAGAGAAGGGAGGGGCCTGGGGCCCGCTGTGCGGGGGAATGGAGAAGCCAATGTGGAAGCCGAGCTGGAGATGAGGCTGTGCAAGGAGAGCTCCAGTCCTTGCGGAGGGACTGGCCTGTGTGGCCGGGACCGTGGGGTATGGAGGAGGCACTGCTCTCCTGACTGCTTGGGGGTTTAGGTCTTGGGAAAGTATCTGGGCAAGGCCCTCCATTGAAGACCTTCTCCAGCATTCTGGGAGACGGGTTCCCCCTTCCACTGCCCCTGAGCAGAGAGAGGAGAGAACCAGAACAAATAACAGGGAGCATAGCCAGTGATGGTCAGGAGCCTTTGCAAAGAAAGTGTCCTGAGAGTCTGATTTACTTGCCCATCCTGGTACGTGATTTGCCCTGGGAAATGGAAAGACCACATCCAGAAGGCAGTAACATGCTGCAAGACTGTGTTGTTCTCAATGAAATGGATTACGAGGCAGTCAGGTGCCAGCCCTGGGAGCCAGTGAGTCATTCCCAGGAAGAAGGGCAACTGCCCCTTCGCCCAGGCTGGCCTTGGGTGGTGACTCACACCGTATCTCTGTTGCAGGGCGGTTTGGTGGAGCTGGGCCTCCCTGGGGCTGATGTGGCTCTCCCAGAGGACGCTGGAACACGTTCTCTGAGGTTCTCGCTCTCTCCAGGGTGAGCTTGCAGGGTGTGGCCACCCCACAGGGACCATGCCAGAGGTGCTCCTGCTCAGGTCTGCCAGCTCCATCCTGAGGACTGTGTAAGAAACGAAGTTCCCACCCTCTTCCCGCCTCCAGGCCCCCATGCTGCCTCCTAGGGAGAGTACCCTGGCCTGGGGCAGCACCGGGACCCCTAGACTCAGTCACCCTCCTAACCTCACCAAAGAGTTTCCTTCTGCTTACTGCCGGAAAGACCCATGATAGTCCACCAGTAATAATGACGAGAGCTACTATGTCCTAAGTACTTTACTTTGCATCATCTGATCTTCACAAAAGCCACAGGATTTAGGCAGAAAACTAAGGCTCAGAGAGGTACTCTGACTTGCCCACGTCACACAGTAAAGTGAGTTAAACCCAGGCAGGCCAGCTCTGGAGAACCTCAATTCTATGTTGTTTCAAGAAAGCATTTGTTGAGCACTTACTGCATACAGAGCAGTGGCCTTGTTGCTGAGGGCTGAATAGGAAGAAAGGGAAAAAGAAATACATAGAAGATGGATCCCCATCCATGAGAGATTCCATGGAAAATGAAGGCTCCCCTCAACTTACATGTCACACACATAGTGACAACTTGAGAAGGATAAGATCCAACCAACATTTACTGAGCTCCAACTGTGTGCCTCAGTGAACACTCAGAGCCAGAGGACAGAGTTGAATCAGGCATCACCCCTGCTCCCAAGGAACTTCCCAAGCCCTATGTGACCTTCAAAGCACAAACCTGAGTGTCCAAGGGCCACAAGAGTGAGACAGTGTTGGGGATAACCTAAGAGGGCTTCCTGAAGCAGGAGCTGAAGGAGGCTTGGCAGACTCTGTCTTCAAATGGTTCCCTATCAGCTCCTCTGGCGAAGTAGGAGAAGAAAAGAGAGATGAGTTGCCCAGAGATGGTTAACAGGAAGGGAGAGTGTGGGCTCTCCCAGACTCCTCTGCCTGCCTCCCACACCTCACATGCCCTTCACTCGTATATGCCCTTCAAGTGTTTTCTTGCTCCCTGTGCTACTGGGCGGGTGCTAAAGGAGTTTTTGTTTGTGTGAAAGGAGAGTAAGGCAAAGTACTTACAGTGTGTGGGTGAGCTGGGGGTGAGAATGGACTCCTGACCTCATCGAGGTGGTGCTTTTCAGATCTCCTCCCTCCGAGGAGTAAGCAAAGCGGACAGAGGCAAGTCAGCCTCCTGGGACCATTCTCCCTCTTAGAACTTCTGCCCCTGAGACTGCAGCCAATTTCTGGAGTGCTACATACCAGGAAGAGTCTAATTGTCCAGAATGACAGGAATACTGTGTTCATCACCTTTGACAGGCTCATTGTGATCCCTGTGACAGGAGTCGTGCCTCACCTGTTGGGGTCATTTACTGGCCACCTGTGCTTTCTGGAATAATAGCAAGAATCAGAAGGGCTCACAATGCTTTTGAGAAGTCAAAACAGTAGGTATTACTCCCCAGATCTCAAGTGCTTTTGTTTGAGGAAAACATAAATTCTGTTTTGGAAGCCATCTTCTCTGACAATCTACAATTCTAACAGGCTTGGCTGTCTAGCTTGGCTATCTTATTTCCTAGTCTGCTACAAAAAGAACCTGCAAAGTCGAAGGGAGATGAGTTGCTGGAGGCCTGCACCCTGCCAGTGGCAAGAAGTGACTGCTAGTAACACAGGCGAGGATTGAAAACTGAAAACTATCACCACCACCACCACCACCACGACTTGTGAGGCAGCAGCCAGGTTGAGAAGGGGTGGACAGCCCTAGATGTGATGTGGTTTGGCTCACTTCTCTGTTAGGAGGCAGGCCAGCAAAGTCTGTTGCTAGTTATGACCCTGAGCGAGCAGGAAAAAGTTACAGGGGGCTTTGGGAGGAAATTCTGTTTCAGATGATGGGCAAGGGTGACACCCCCTTAAAGGGACTACATCTCTTTTTTTCCTTTCTTTCTTTCTTTTTTTTAAAGTTTCTTTTAGTTTTTTATTATTTTTTTATTGTGGTCATAATGGCTTATAACGTAGTGAGATTTCAGTTGTGCATTTGTCAGACACCATATAAATGCACCCCTTCAGCCCTTGTGCCCACCCTCCCTGCCTTCCCCCAGTAACCACTAATTTGTTCTCTTTGTCCATAAGTTTGTTTATCTTCCACATATGAGCGACATCATACAGTGTTTGTCCTTCTCTGTCTGGCTTATTTCGCTTAATATAATGCCTAAAGAGACTAAATCTTGATGGTTCTAGCAAGAGAAAGGGTATACTTTACTCATTTGGACAATTAGGTTTTGATATTCTCTTAATCAGACATCCAATGGTCTTCAGGCACAGGGCATGGAGGGTTGAATAAGACCCTCCAGGGGCCATCCTCAAGGGTAAGTGAGGTGTTCCTGTCACACCAAGTACAGGCAAGGGCCAGAGTCCACACTAGCATTGAGGGAGAGAAAGGATAGCACAGGGGAGGGGACAACAACAGTGTCGGAGCCACAGAGACTTGCTCCTGCGACGGCCTGCCAGACACTCGGGAAAAGGCCCCCCTCTCCTGTGCCCCCAGCGAGGAGGCGCTTTCGATAGCCTCTCCTCCCATAAACAGAAGGTTCTAGTTATGATAAGTGTACTTGGCCCTCAGCTTCCTTCGGTGGCTGTCTTTTCATTTAGTTTCTGTTTAGCTATTTTAAAACCAGAACCAGTTTACACAAATTTTATGAGGTAGGAGAAATTTTGCCTGTATCTTTTGATGGTGAGGATTTAAAAACAGACTTGTTTGTGAGGAAGCAGTTAAGACGGTGGGAGATTATAGCCAATGATGGCCTTGGCTAATTTGGAGGTGTCTGCCCAGCTGGTGGTTTCAAAGGCCGATCAGCTTCAAGCACTGGGTTTGCCCTGCAGCCGGCCCTGTCTTTTGAGGACTTGGGCGGAGATAAAGCGTGGACATTACACCAAGTTCACAGTCCTCCCCAGGACACTCACAGTGTGGGGCCCTCAGGCTAGTTGTGTGTCCCCCTCTTTCACCCTGTAACCGTCTGAGGCCAGAGCTCAGGGGCCATTTGGTAATATTACAGTTTTCTTTGTCACAAAGTGGAAGTAGTTTCTACTCCACAACCCAAGAGAGTAATGTCAGTCACTGATGATCCAAAGTCATCAGGACAAGTTCCATGGCATTCAGAACCCTCTCCTTCCCTCTGCCGGCACACCAGGCCTCACCCCAGAAGCATGCTTTGTCATCTTTCCAGTCCTTCGGGCAGCATCCCTGGAGCAGGTCATCATAGCAACAGAAGGGCCACTCCAGCCCTGTGGCCCACACATTGCTCACAAAATTCCCAAGAACGGGACCAGCTTGGCACCCCATTTATCCCCCTTCTCCCCATCCCCTCCCTTCATAACGTCTTGATGTCTTTTGCTTTAAAACTTATCTCAGGTTCTTAAGCAGACTGCCACCTGGTGGGCCTGGGTGTGTTCACAAACTTAGTTTGAACCTGCGGGACCAGCAAGGACTAAGGCGGAATGTGGGAAGGTAACTGGCCCAGCTGCCTGGGAACTGGGCAGGGAGGGGACTGGCCCCACCCTGACAGATAGACAAGACTTCCTGGGGCCATCAGGGCTGCCATGACCAGCTGCACAGTTTGCACACTACACAACTCCAGGAGGCTCTGTTTACGTAGCTGATGACTGTGAAATGTGTCCCTGGAGTTGTATAATGTTGCAGGCTGGCTTGATCCTGAGGTGTGCACTGCACTCTATCTACTCATCCATCCAGGAGGTTGAGGTCTGGCCAGGTGAACCTCAAGGAGGAATGATGCCGAGGAGCAGTGAGACTGGGTTGAAAATAGAAGCCCAGTAACCCCTTGGGCTGTGCTGGTCGGAAGAAGAGATCTATTGTCCAGGGCCACCAAGCCTGGGAGGCAAGGGCAATCCTGGCCAGGGGTGAAGGCAGATGGCATGAGTTCTCCCTGGCCCCATGCTGTTCTTCTGTGGGTGAGCAGACAGAGGACACACCCACAGGCACCACTGAGGAGGAGAGGTCCTCATTTGGGGGCCTGCTTAGGATCCGTGAGAGCCTAGGGATGTCCTCAACCACACTCTAAGTTTCTAAGCATGACTGTTCTCAATGCCTGAGGACTCGGGGTGTGCAGAGCGAGCCATGGAGACTCCTCCCAACCGTGAAAGCCTGCATTCCGTGGAGTAGTGCTCAGAATCCTCCATTGTTAGACCCCAAACTTTTCCTTGTCCAGATGGGGACACGGAGCCCAGAGAGAAGCATGCACTTGCCCAGAGTCACACAGCAAACTAGAGCAGAGCAGGACTTGATTTTTCTTTCTACTGAGCCCTGAGAACCTGCAGGGAGAGGCTGGGTGGGGATGGGGGTGGGGTTGACCCCTGCAACTACTGAGATCTTGTCCCCTGACCCCGCTGGGGAGGCAGAGATGCCAATGTCACCCCTATGCTGGGCCAGTGTCTGGGAGCCCATGAGAGTCCTCCACATTCTAACAGTTGTTTTCTCCCGACCCCGCCAGCTTCCTGACTGATGGGCAGACGCTCTCCAAAGCGTCCCCACGCCATGCCCCTGAGTTCTCGTCCCCGGAGAAGGCGACCGATGCTCGGTTGGATTCTCCAGGTGAGCCAGCTGGGGGCTGCTGGGCAGGGCAGAGTGGGGCAGGAGTAGAGAACTGAGCTGTCCTGGCTGTGCTGAGGGGGGTAGTTCAGGCAGAAGAGAGCCAGGGCAGCCACAGGACGGAATTGTGGGAGATAGAGCAGAGGAAAATCCTGCTAATCTCCATGCCCCTAGAGACCCCACCATGCCCCTTCCCTCAGGGCCACCATCACCACCATCAGGGCCAAGTGTGATGGGAGGTAGTAGAGGCAAGATGTCTTCTTCAAGAAGGGTGGGAAGGAGAGAGGCCAGAGACAGGGAGACAGTGAGGCCTCATCCCAGGCTAGGCTGTGGGGACCTGGGAGCACAGGTGAGGATTGCTGGAGAACGAGAGGAGGCCCAGGGAACCATGGCCCTGGAGTTTCCAGCCTGGGTAACTGGGCAAGAAGCATGCCTGTGGGCGGAGGCTGGCGGAGTTTGTTTTGGAGGCTTGGAAAGCTACATGCTCTTTTAATGACTGTTACCCTCAGATAATTGCACCTTAAGGGAGGCAAGCTCACCATTTATCTCAGAGTCATCAAAATGATAATAATAACACAGCTTTTATTCATTTTTATTGGCTGTACAACAATATTGTAGCAACAACAGAAGTTAAAAAAAAAGGAGAACAATAGGGGCCCGGCACAGAGGGTCACTGCTTCCCGCGTTCTGCATTGTCCTTGGGAGGGTACACTGTTGCCGTCTTGTGCTGGCCTGTGTCCCCTCTTGGGGATGGAAAGCTTCTCGGCTGTGAACTTCCCAGCTGCAGGCTCCTCAGAGCAGCAGGCTGGTGGGATCTCACGTGATCCCAAGACTAGCCCCGCTTGCACGGGCGTTTGCGTGGGAGCTGCCTGGGGTGCTGGTGCCCTGGCTGGTCGTGGTTTTGCAGAATGTTCTTCAGTTGGGTATGCCTGGTGCCTTCCTCATGGTCAGGCAGGGGTTATGGGTTTAGGGGAGTGAGTGGTAGTGTTTGGAGCGGGACTAGCTAGGCAGGAAGGGCCTAGAGGAAGCCAGTTCCCAGGTTCTGGGAACGGGGCAGTGATGAGGCTGGGACCAAGGACAGGAGGAAGGAGGAGGCCCAGGGCCTTTGTTCTGAGGCCTCTTCCCTCAGACTTTCTTCTCACCTGGCTACTCTGGTCAGAGAGTATGCCTGGTATGAGGACGGGGACAGAGTCAGGACCTCTCTGCTCTGTCACAAGCCTTGTCATGGGCTAGAGGGTGGGAGGCAGGGCAAAGGGCACCATACCCATAGTTAGTGAGGAGAGAGGCGCAGAGAGACATAACTAGGGGAGATTCCTGGCCTGGGCTCTGGGCACCCTGTTCCCCAGGCCACCTGGCTCCTTGGAGACCAAACGCCGATCTTCCCACCCCAGCAGGGCTTGCCACTGCCATCAGACAAGCTGCCCCCTTCTAGGTTCAGTGTCTCGGGGTAGCCTTTGCAAGGATCTGCCTGAGGGGTCGGGGTACACTTCCCAGGAGTGAACGCTGCCTCTCATGCTCCTCTTCAGAGATAGAGACTGGGCCCGGGAGAGGACCAACTGGTTTCTGAGGGGAAGGTTTGAAAGGCACCAGAGAGAGCCCAGGAAGAGGGCCCGCTGGGCCAGGCAGCCTCCATGCTCTCCTCCCAGGAGCCAGGGAACCTCATTGTTCGCTCTGCTGCTGTGCCACGCCAGGCAGGTCCCATCAGCTTGCTCAGGCTTGCTTTCCTAATACTGGATAGTTCCTTCTCTGCAGTATTCCAAGAGCTGCTGTCAGCCAGGGGCTTGTGCACCGCCAGGCACTGGAGCTGAGGAAATCCTGACCGTGGGTGATAGCGTTGGTGTTCCTACAATTCGAGGGACAGGAACGGAGCCAGTGAGGGGAAAGCTCAGAGGAATGAGTAATCCCCAGCTGTGTGGGCCTCAATCACTTAATCTGATTGGCTGCCCCACAGTAGAATAGACAAGTTTTCAGCAAGTGAGTAGGGAATGCCAGAAAGTGTCCCATCAGAGGGGGCTGGAGAGCAGTCAGGGCCAGGTGGGTGGAGGGGAGCATTGGACTTATGGAGGGGGATGGGTAGGCAAGTGCAGGGGAGGCAGCAAGGCTGTTCTGGTTTATGAGGACTTTGGGAAGCTGGTGTGGACAGCCAAGCTGGGCGTGCACCAGGACCCTCCATTTCAGGCGAGAGCTGGGCTGCCAGGGATACTGACATGGACAAGTTATCTCTCCTGCCCTCAAAGACCTCCTAGTCTGAGGGCAGACAGGCCCTGGGTGAAGGGCACAGCTAGGCTGAGGAAGGAAGGCCTGCTACTTGGGAACTGGGTGATCAAGGTGGGCTTCCTGGATGAGGAGGACCTCTAGCTGGCCTCAGACCCTCAAGCCTGCTCTGGGTCTGGGCCTGAGCTGAGAGGTCTGCCCTTGGGAGTTTGGCCTCTGGGGCTGCTTATAAGAAAGAAGGGACAGTCTGGGAGGGGCTAAAGGTGCTTCTTGGCACTGTTGCTGTCAGCAGGCACCTAGAACGGAAACCTTGAGGGACCCAGGCACTGCCCAGGGCAGAGCCAGCAGGCCTCATTGGCCCCAGAGGCCTGGAGTGGGGGTCATGCTCTGCCCAGCACCCTCTCACGTGGCCCCAGAGTCCCTACGAGTGGAGTGCCAGGCTCTGGGATGCAGCTGCCGTGCGTGGACGTCTTTACCTCTGCGGCTCCCAGACTCTGTGGGGGAGGATATTCGAGCAGCCGCAGGTCGGAAGGGGTCTTGAAGCTGCCCTTACACAAAGCATTTCCCATAAGCTTTAGAAAACGCAACTATCTACATGGAAGACTGTTGGGAAGAAGGAAATTTGGGGATTATGAGAGGGGTTAAATCCCTCTTCCCCACACAGCTGCCCCCCTAATAACAAGAGCGAACTCTTATTGAACATTTACCATGTGCTAGGCTCTGTGCTAAGGGATTGACTTATATTCTTCCATTTTATCTTATAGCAGCAGTGGGGTAGGTAATTTTATCATTCCCATTTGATAGAGGAAACCAAGCTCAGAGAGGTTCAGTGATTTTCTCAGAGTCACACAGCTAATAAGATCTTAACGGGCCATACTGCCTCTCTGGGGCCTAGATAGCAGTGTGGTACCCTCTAGGCCTGGCCAGTCCCTGCCTCCCCTCCAGCTAACTGTTAAGCTCGCAGCCCCTCCAGGAAGCTCTTGGAGTCTTACATTCAGGAAACAGCGATCAGCTGGGTCTCCTTGAGTTCCCAAGAAGCTGGAGGGTCCTCAAGCTCTAGTCCCCAGGCTGAGCTCCAAGCTTCCCAGATGGCTTGCTCCCAGGGAGCAGCCCCACTGAGTTGGGTCACAGAGCTGTCAGAATCTGACCTTCACACAAAGGCAGCCTTGTGCCCGGCCCTGGAGACACATTTCTTTCTAGCCCTTTTTAGGTTGAGCATGAACCCCAGCTGGAGCAGGGCAATATCAAGACCATAGGGAAGGGGAGGGGATCCAGCAGGAACAGCTGCTGGAGACAGGGCTGGTGCAGGTGCTGGCCAGCGCTGTTCCTACCCCCACTTTTCCTAGAAAACCCCCTCACCCACTGGGGAGCTTTGAGCTAGAGGTCGGGAGGCTAAGCACTCAGCTCAGCTTGGTATCCAGCCCAGTAAGGCCCTTGGTGGGTCAAGGGAAGGACTGGGCCTCCTCCTGTCCCTCCCTCCCACCCTTCCCAAATGTTTCAAGGGCATGGGTGGTGTTTCGGCTGGAGCCATGAGCTGGAGAGCCAGAAAGGAGCCAGATACTCCCCTTGTCTTCAGGGAGCTCACAGCCTGAGGCTGGGGAGCAGGGAGAGGCCTCAGGGACAGTGGGAGGCAGAGGACCCACTGTCACTTCAGCCTGCGGTGGGAGTAGGGGAAGGGAAGGTCAGAAAGTCTTCCCAGAGGTCAGAGGAAGTTAGCATTGGTGTCTCCTCAGCTGAGAGATGGAAACAGGTGGTAATCCCAGCCCCCCAGCCGAAAAGACTGGAGCTTCTGGGGACCCTTGTAGAAACCTTTTCCTAATCAAAATGTCCAGTTCTGTCATGTCACAAGTGTGTATGAGGTGCTATGTCCAGGCCCAGAGTTGCCCATGTCTGTCCCCAGGGTGCTAACCAGGTATACGTGCAAGGGAGGGATCAGAGGCTGGGCATATGCCCAAAACGACACGGAAGCTGGGAAGGAGGTGCAGGCAGAGGGAAGCAGAGGTCAGCGGGGCTGAAGAGTCTCAGTGGCTTCCTGGAGGAAGGGCACCCCCAAGGCTGGTGGTGACTGCAGGCATTGCTGGGTCTCAGGCAGGGACCCCAGGGGCAAAGGCATCCATGCAGCCCCTGTCTGGAACATTCTTCAGATACTGCTTGGGTGTCCCCTACCTGGCTGTCCCCTCCCAGGGCTCATTTGTAATTCAGACACAGAAACTGAGGCCTGGGGAGGGCAGGGGTCTGCCCAGGGTTACTCTGCTAGAACTCAGGGCTCCTGACCCTCAGAGGAGAAGGCTGGTGAGTGGCCAAAAGTGGCAGGGGCGCCTCCCTGGACTTGCAGTAGGCCTCGGGCACAGCAGAGCTGCAGTCACCCGCTTTCTAGTGGGTACATTCTATTCCGCTTTGCCAAGGTCTTGTTCCCTTGCCGGCCTTGTCCCTATATTTCATCATGTCCTGAGGCCTCTTCCTCTTACATATCCCCAAGAGTGCCTGGCATGGGCTGAGCAAGTGCCAAGGCCCTCAGCAAAGGGTCCCTATATGGAGAGGGGACCCTGGTGGGGCTAGTCGCAGACTGGTCTTTGTGGCAGGGCTGCGGGACCGGGTGGCTTAAAGGAGCGTTCTTGGAGAGAGACCTGTCCCAGGCCTGAGAACCGCCTCTGCCCCAGGACAGCTTGTCCCTCTGTCTGCGTAATCAGCTTCATTCCTAGGCCGTTCCCACAAACTGCAGAAAACACTTCGGGGCCTCCCCTTTTTGCTTTCATATTTTTCTCCTTCCCAGCTAGTTGAGAGTGACTTCCTCTGCTGTTTAGATGCCTTTATTTCAGAGCCCCAGAGAACACAGCTCCCTGCCTACCCAGTCACCCCCAGCATAATGGGCAATTGATAAGACACAGGCCACGGTCAGGCCAAGACAGGCAGCAGAAAGTGCACAGGGCCTTGGGAAAGCCCACCCCCGGAGCTCAGCTGATGCTCTCTTGGCCATGGTGGCGCGGGGGCGGGGTGGGGCATGGTTCTTGGCTGCTGGCTGCAGGCTGCCTGCTGGTAGGACTCTCCATAGATCTAACTGTAGATCTAATCACTGGTTGCCTTTTGGACTCATGTCCAGTTGGGATCTTGGGTGCCTTGCTTGGTGACAAGGACCTTGACTGGGTCCTGGCCATGTTCCTCGCTGTTGCTACAGCAGTGACCTTGGTCAGGCATGAGACGGGTCTGTGCTCCCATTGAGCCTCTCAGTGGGGATTTGGGACACCTTGAAGGGGTTCACAATTCGTCCTGATTTCTCACGTCTCTGTTATCCCTCAGGGAACCATCCCCAGGGCGGCAGGCTGAGAGGTTCCCACAGCAGACTGGGGCCCATTCATGATCCCTCCCTCCTACTTGGTTCCAAGCAGCCCACCATGTGGCAGGGGGTTAGGTCCCTCAGGCACCACTCTCCTCCAACCTTAACACCATCCCCAGGGGAATAGACAGTGGACCCCTGAGCCTGCACCTTATTCACTGACCAGCCTCAGAGCCACTGGGTGCAAGGCAGCTGCCAGGACTGACTGAGGTCTTGTCCCAACTCTGCCCCTACCTTGCTGTGACCTTGGCCATCCCTGCCCCCCTGGGACTTGGTTTCCTCATCTGTAAAGGGGTCCTCTCCCTCTGATGCACTATGTATAGGAATTCCCTGCTCCCACTTCTCAAAGATGCCCCTCTGGCTGGGGTCTTGGTCTGCACCCCTGATGGGCATCACGTGCTTAGTTTTGTTTATTCTTTTGGCAAACATTTATTGCAAGTCCAATGCTTGCACCTGAAGCTCAGAGTCTAGTCAAAAAGGATGGAGAGACCTTTCCTGTGCACTCAATGTGCTAAGCTTTTTCACAATAATACATTCATGCACATCTTTTCAGTTTTGTCTATACGTTTCATATGCACTTTCATTTGCTCCTTTTTTCACTTGATGTCATACTGTGAACATTTGTTTGTGCCATTAAACATTCTCTAAGTACTTTAATGACTGCCCAGGAATCCCTGATATGGCTATACCCTAATGAATATAACCCGTCCCCTATTGGACATTCGATTGTTTCCAATGACGTTGCGAATAGAAGCAGAGCTGTAACGATATCTCTCTCTACGTGTTTGATTTCTTCCCATGCGTCCTCTCTCAAAGTGTGATTGCTGAGTCACAAGTCACTCCTTTTTTAAGTCCTTCACTATAATATTGCTAAATTGCCCCCAGGAAGGTAGTACCAACTTACACTCCCACATCACACAGCACCCTGGCCAAGAAGATGTCTGCTTGTCTGGTTACATCTTTGCTACTTCACATGCTCTCATTTTAGGAGAAACCCAGATGGGTAGGTAGGCTGGTAAGTGAGTTCAAAGGGCTTCAGTTGGGGGAAGTTACTGTGAGGACGGGCAGGAAGTAAAGCAGCTGAGAAGGTGGCCAGTGGGGAAGGGGAAGAAATACACCTCCGTGGTCCACACCCAAGTGACAGCCGTCATTGCTCAAGCTCAGCCCCTCTCAGCCCTGCCGCTGCCACCTGCTTCTCTCCACTCCCCACACTAGGCTTGCCTTCCACCACCCCGTTATGTCCATATGTCTGTCCTGAGCGCTGCAAGTTGCATTCACACTCTGCAAGAGAGAGGCTCTGAGTGTATCAGTCGCCACCCATAGGAGCACTCCTGCCGGACAGTGTCCTACATCATGACCTCATGGCCTTTGTCCAGGGCCTGGAGCTCTGGTCTCACTCCTGTGCCAGGGGAGCAAAGCCAATGTCCAAGGCTCAGTGCTTTGTGAGCATGGGAGCCCTTCTGACCGCTCTGCCCATCTTGCTGATAGCTAACTCATAGTCCAGAGATTTCTCCTGCTCTAACAGAGACGAAATTGGAAGAGGGAACAGCGTGAGCAAAGGACCAGAGGTGGGGATACCTGGACATGCGAAGAGAGAGAGGATGAGGCGCCTGGACTAGATTTCTCTCTTCTCCCTTCTCTCAGCTCCCAAGCACAAGGGTGGGCTCAGCAGCTGGCACCAGAGCTTGAGGCCACGGAGCTGTGGCAGCCTCGGGCCAGAAGGACACTGAGCAGGGTAGGGCCTCGCCAGTCCCTACCTGGGGCTCTCAGGCATGCGGGATGGGAGTTTAGCCTGGCATGGGTTTCTTGGGTAGGCACCTGCTCTGTGGGCCAGTCTTTCTCTGTACTTGGGCAGCAATGTGTCTTGTATCATCATCAAGCCATCTTGGGGGAGGTCGTGGGGAGGGATGCAAAATCCTGGGGCCCCTAGACACACAGTCATTCAGTCCAGCCCTCCTGGGATTGGAACGTGTCAGAGGCTATCTCGTTCTTTCCGAAGGCCCTCTGCTCCAGGCTAGGCTTTTGCATTCAGGACCTAGGGAGGAGGCAGGCCTGTCTTCAAGAGCTTCTTGCCTTGTGGGAGAGGCAGACCCAACCACGACTCAACCCTCAGTGAGGCTTGGGCACCAAAGCCTTCAGTGAGGGGGTGGCACCTGAGATGTGGAGTGTGGGAGAGTTGGGTTTGTGATGGAGGGAAGGGCATTCTAGATAGAGTCACAGCATGGACGAAGACACAGAGGTAGGGAAAGAGGGAACCAGGAACAGCTCAGCTTGGCTGTCAGGAAGGGAGTGGATTGAGGTAGGGAGAGGTTGGGGAGGGCCTTCCTTAGAGGCCACAGTGTGAATGTCACCCTGTGGTCAATGGGAGTCATGGGAGGCTTTTGAACAGGTCATATCTGGGTTCAGAAATGTTGCTCCAAGAGCCTCTGGAATGTGGGAGAAGGCAGTGGCTGGAGGTCGTGGCTGCCCAGCACACTCAGTCTGAGCCCCAGCATAGGACTGGGACAGGAGGCATGACGGTCCTTTCCCGGAGGAGATGTGGGTGCTAGAGTCTGCCTAGATCCCCACTGTGAGAGGCAGCACGGCCAATTGGAACAGTGTGGATTTGGGAGTCAGACTGTGGGTCGGAATCCCAGCTCTGCCAGCCATTACTTAGCCTTTCTCAGTCTTATGGGTTTAGCTATGATGTAATACAGAAGGTTGTGGTCATAAAACGAGATGGCATATGGCCCACCTGGCACAAGGTGGGTGCTCAGTAAACAGCAGCCGTGACCATTTTAATTCCTTCATGGGGAGAATGATTGGGCCTCTAGGAAGGCAGCCAGTAGGCCCGTTTCCCACCAGAGTCTTCTCTTCTGGCTGGTCTAGAGGCTCATAGAGGTCCAGCTGGCTCAGTTGAGCCCATGGAGAAAATGGAGAGAAAAAGGGCTAGACCAGGGCCATGCTGCGGGCCAGTGGGCCCCGTCACCCTTCCCAAAGGATATGGGGTCCTCCAGAGGCCAGGGCTCTCATCCCTGTCACAAAACGGCTGGGCTAAGAAGAGACTGAACTCACAGACCAAGTGCCTTTCCTTGTCTTTTCCACCCCTTCTTTCCTCCTTCCGAGAAGGCTATGAGATGACTTAACACAGGAGCACAGGCACCACGAGGCGTCCAATGGGTGCAGCACGAAGTCAGAGCCGCGCAGTCCACGGGGGAGAAGGACTCAGAGGAGGGAACTGTGTCCAAAATGTCCGTCAACATTATAAATGCTTTTTTCTTCTGATCCAGTAAACTGACTTCTAGAACTCTATCCTTTGGAAAGGCTAGGACAAAAGGTGAAAGCTGGAAATCGTCTGAATGTCTTTCAATGGGAAGTGGTTGGGTAAATTATGATATGGCCAAAGAACGGAGTATTGTATAGCCACACACACAATAGCAGAGACCTATTAATGTCACAAAAGTTAAAGGTGAATGATTTGGCTAATGGCTATGTTCAATTCAATCCACATAATTTTGTTTTTTTTGAGGAAGATTAGCCCTGAGCTAACTGCTGCCAATCCTCCTCTTCTTGCTGAGGAAGACTGGCCCTGATATAACATCTGTGCCCATCTTCCTCTACTTTATATGTGGGATGCCTACCACAGCATGGCTTGCCACGCAGTGCCATGTCCGCACCCAGGATCCGAACCGGCGAACCCTAGGCCGCGGAAGCAGAACGTGAGAACTTAACTGCTGTGCCACCGGGCCAGCCCCCACATAATTTTTTTAAGTGTGAGCCAACATTTAAAAATCAAGTGATTATAAATTTGCTTAGAAACATTTAAAAATCAGGTGATTGTACATAAGCACCTAGATTTCAAGTAACTCTTTGTCTCCATTCCTTCTAGGCACCAAAGCCTAGAGCTAAAGAGCAGCCACCCACTTTAGATGAGGTGTGTGCCCTCCCACCCCTAAAGTGCCCACAAGCCCCTGGGGCCTCCCTGACACTGAGGCTGGGGTCAGTACAGTTATTGTCCTTGTAGTGCAGTGTTCCTTAGGGAAGGATTGCACTGTTCCTTGTCTTTATCAAAAGCAGAGGGACAAAAGGCAGACTAGAAGAGCCATGTGTCTCAAGGAAAACGAGAGGGAGCCTATTTCTTTGTGGAAACGAAGACTGTGCCTCTGTGGTTCACATGCAAATCCTGAGGCACTTTATTCATTTATTATTTATTATTATACATTATTTATTATGATGCTGATACATTACCCACCTGGCCCCTAAGGGCATTTTGGGTTTCCTACCCTTGATTAACACAATAGTAACATGATCCTTTGTTTTCTCCTGTGGCTAAAAAGCAACAGCAGCAACACCAACAAAATAAAACCTAACTCCTTGTATGTATATTTGTATAAGGATGACGTACACACACCGGATGTCAACAGTGGTATCTAAAGAGGTAGAATTAAAGAGGGCCTATTACTTTTTATATCATATGCTTGTAAATTATTTAGTAGTTCTCAGAACAAGTATGTACTGTTTTGTGATTTTAAAAGAAGATCGTAAGTGTTAAAGTTAAACCTTTTGGCTGAGGGAAGCTTTAGCAACAGATCATAAGACATAACTCTGATTTTCTTGGCAACCCAGGGCAACAGGTAAATACAGTGGAGCATGAGCCTCTGGAAGTGCCCACAGGAAAACCCACCTTTTCTGTCTGAGCACCAGGAGGAATCTGTGCCAGGGAAGGAAAATGAGCTACCGGCTTGAGCAGTCTCTCTGCTGGGCTATCTCACAGACTCTTTGTGCCTGTTTAGGAGGTCACTGTTGTCCTCCCATTTTTTTAAGCAGTTTTATTGAGGTATAATTTATATGCCATCAAATTTACCCATTTTACTGTATGACTCAATGATTTTTAGCAAATTTACGGTTGCACAAATGTCACCACAATGCAATTTTAGAATATTTTCATCACCCCATAAAGATTCTTAGCATCCATTTGTCGGCACTCCCCATTCCCACCCCAGTGCCAGGCAACCACTAATCTGCTTTCTATCATTCCTGCCTTTTCTGGGCATTTCATATAAATGGAATCAGACAATAGGGGGTCCTTTCTTCTGCCTTCACCGAACATGTTTTTGTTTCATCCATATTGTAGTGTGTATCAGTACTTGGTTCCTTTTTAGAGCTGAAGAGTATTCCAGCATATGGATATACCATGTTTTGTTTTTCATTTCCCATTTGATGGACATTTGGTTGTTTCCACTTTTTTTTTTTTTTCCGAGGAAGATTAGCCCTGAGCTAACATCTGCTGCCAATCCTCCTCTTTTTTGCTGAGGAAGACTGGCCCTGAGCTAACATCCATGCCCATCTTCCTCTACTTTATATGTGGGATGCCTACCACAGCATGGCCTGCCACACAGTACCATGTCTGCATCCAGGATCTGGACCAGGGAACCCAGGGTCACCAAAGCAGAGCGTGTGCACTCAACTGCTGCGCCACCGGGCCAGCCCCTGTTTCCACTTTTTGACTATGATAAATAATGCTGCTATGAGGATTTGTGAGCAACTCTGTATGGGGATGTACATTTTCATTTCTCTTGGATAGATACCTCAGAGTGGAATTGCTGGGTCGTACAGTAGATTTATGTTTAACTTTTTAAGAAACTGCAAAGTGGTTGTACCATTTTACATTCCCACCACCACCATATGAGGGCTGCAATTTCTCCACATCCTTGCCAACCCCTCACACTTTAAGATGGTTAAAACGGAGCTGGGAGGAGGATGACTTGCCAGGTCACTCAGCGGGGCGTGGCAGAACTGAATTTGAACCCAGGTTGACCTGACTGCACAGGTTGCCGTCTCACCCTGGTCTGTTTGTGGGCATGGACTTTTGCAAAGTGCAGAGGTTGGAGACTGAAAAGGCTGATGACTGGGGTCTGCCAGGCTGGGGTCCCAGGATATGGGAATGGGCTTGGAGAAGTCTGAGGAGTGATCAGAGGGGGGCCCTCAGGAGCCCTTGGTTCATACCTCCACCCAAGGGTGCTGGGCCCCCACAGTGGCTAGTGGTGAGGCCTCCATCTGGGGAGGTGGTGGTGGATGTGGCCAGCATGGTCTTGACCTCTGCCAATACACAGGGCCTGTCCTGGGTGAGCTGCTCTCTGCCCCACCCTGCATTCCCACGGGCTGCCACACCCCTGCCTCATCTATTTCTTTCTCCTGTTTGGGCCTGAATATGGCCTCTCGTTCCCTGTTCCTAGCCTCCAGGGGAGGAAGAATGGGCTCTCCTGTCCCAGTCCCAGGATCTTTATCTCTTTCTGCCAACCTTAGGGTCTACGTGCACCCTAAGAGTGTTGAAGGGACAAGTCCCTCCAGTCCATCTGCCTGCCTCCAGGAAAGGCCAGTCACAGGCCACCCGGTTGGTGCCACCTCAAGATGAACATCCGCTGAGGCTGGGCCTCTCCATTTCAGTGTGGGTCCAGCCAGCAAGTGGCAGAGCAGCCCCAGTCATCCTAGTCAGCCCTCACTCTCCCTCCCCATAATTATCTTCTTAGAATGACCACCCTGGCTCAGAGCAAGGAGGCCCCACGGACAAAAGGGTCTAGACCACTCATCCAAGCCTCCTTTGCAAACAACCTAGAGAACTTGGATTCTCTAGTTCCTCCAGGAGGAAGAATGAAAGTGTGCATTTATTGAGTACCAACTATATGCCAAGGCTCTTGCATATACAGCATTTCTTTTGATTGTCATATCATCTCTGAGAACTGAATCCTCACCTTTCCCCCGAGAAAACAGACTCAGAGGTTAAATGGCTTGCCCCAAATCTCACATACTAAATGTAAATCTCTGTTCCCACCTAGCACACGCACAAAGTAAGCTTAAAGGCTGAGTGATGCCCCGGACATTGCCTCAAATGTGAGCAGTGTCAGCAGGCACACCTTTCCTGCTGTGACCTCGGGAAAATGACTGAGTCTCTCTGAGCTGCAGCTGTCCCATCTGTAAAATGGAGCTATCAGATCCATGTTGTGAAGACTGGATGCGATCCCTATTTGAGGGATTTGGCATGGTTCCTGGCAATCGGCAAGAATGAGCAAAGACTGTTTTATTGTCTTCTGGGATGTGGAAACTTTTCAGGCTGGTGATCAGAGCCTACTGGTTTTCAGTCTCCTCTAACACCTTGGGAGGGTTGCTACTTTTGGTACTTTGACCTTCTATCCAATTGGGTCTGTCTCCAACCCATTCTCAGGAGACAGAGGAAGGGTGAAAACCCTGAAGGCACATTGAGATCTGACAGTCCTACTCTTCTGAGGCAGCCCAAACTCCATTACCCGCTGCCCAGCCTCAGGGGGCAAATTCCAGCTGGTATGAAGACAGGAAAAGGTCTAGGGGCCTCAGCTCTCCAAGGCCTCCGTCTCCCCTCCAGCTATTCCCTCTCCTCTTCCTTGCTGCACCCTAAACCCTTGCCCATCCTTCAAGGCTGTCAGATGTCCTGCTTTACACAGCCTCCAGCCTACCCTAGACCCTGGCTTGTCTACCAGCCCCCATGGCCCAGTGCCTAAGGCATTGTCAGGGCCAGAGGGCTGGGAGCTCTGCCCAGGGCAGGACAGGGGCTCCCTGGGGACAACTCGGGCTGGCATGATCCAAACTGTGGTCTCCCCCACCCTGCAGAGGAGGCACTGTGGACGACTCGGGCCGACGGGCGGGTACACCTGCGCATGGACCCCAGCTGCCCACAGCCTCCCTACACCGTGCACCGGATGTTCTACGAAGCCCTGGACAAGTATGGGGACCTCAGCGCTCTGGGCTTCAAGCGCCAGGGCACGTGGGAGTACATCTCTTATTCCCAGTACTACCTGCTTGCCCGCAAAGCTGCCAAGGGCTTCCTGAAGGTGAGGGGGCCCTCAGGGCGCAGCCTTTCCCCTCCCCAGGCCTGCCTTCCAGCTCTGGGCCCTCACAGGCCTCCTCCCCAAACCCTACCAGGCCAGCCATTAGAAATGATAATTGTAAAAATCACTACCATTTACTGAGCTAATGGTGTGTGCTGGGCCGTGGACTGAGGGTTTTACATTGACTGAGCCCTTACACGTGCAGGCACTTGATATGAGCTTTTCACCTGTGACCACATTTAAGGTGGGCTGGGAAGCCTGGTGTGCTGGGCTAAGGGACTCCCTGGGAAGGCCCTGGGAGGGGCAGCAAGGGCTGTTGAGTGGCTGATTACCTAGGGCATTCTCTGACTGGCTGGGCCCTGGGAGGGTGGTCCCTGAGATGGGCCTACAGGGTCCCCTGCAGTCTGGAAGGGGGCTTGATGGGAATAAGAGGCCACCTTCCCTGCCTGGCTGACCTGGCCTGTTTGCCTTTGGCCTGGAGCTTGGCCTGGAGCGGGCCCACAGCGTGGCCATCCTCGGCTTCAACTCCCCGGAGTGGTTCTTCTCAGCAGTGGGCACAGTATTTGCAGGGTAAGTGGCTGGGGTAGGGGCAGAGTCTCCAGTGGGTTGGAGGTGGGTAGAGAGTAGAGAGAGGGTTATTATCTCTTTTACAGGCCCCCCTACAACATCCCATCTCTTCCCTTGGGCCCTCTGCAGACCCACCTTTGGCCTGTTCCCTGCCTGGGGGGGGGCTATGCTGAGCTGGTCTGGGAGCCCTGCCTGTTCCGCCCATGGGAGCTCTCTGGGGCCAGGGCTTGTAGGTGTATCAGGCAGGGGGCTGGGCTGAGGGGGAGGCCCTCTGCACCTGCCCAGACATGAATCCTCCCGGATCTCCTGCAGTGGCATTGTCACCGGCATCTACACAACCAGCTCCCCTGAGGCCTGCCAGTACATCGCCCAGGACTGCCACGCCAACGTCATCATAGTCGACACACAGAAGCAGCTGGAAAAGATCCTGAAGGTTAAGGGGAAAGGGGCAGCAGGCATGGGGGTCAGAGGCTGGGTGTCCTCGTGGACCTCCAACTTACAAAGGACTTTTCCACTCTCATTTCCAGAGTCCTCCCTCATCTTCAACAGCCTCACCCCTTCCCCCCAACACACACACACACACATAGAGAGCAAGACAGGGCAATGGCTATCTACCCATTTTCCAGGTCAGAAAATTGAGCTCTGAAAGCCCAAGGGACATGCCCTAGGTCACCCAAGAAGTGGAGAATAGGGCATTGGCCTAGGACTCCCAGCCAGGCAACTACTTCCCATGGCCTTCCCTTCAGGGCAGCGTCTCCTGAGAGGGGGCTTGGTCCTCTCCTGGGTTGAAGGGTTGTGTGCACCAAGGGCGGCTCAGGGCTCGGACACCTTGCGCACTCAAGTCTGACTCTCAGTGGGGAGTGAGGGTGAGGGCTGCCACAGGGTTGGGGTTGGGCCAAACCAGAGCAAGTGCTGCAGGGGTTTCTAAAGACAAGAGGGGCATAGCAGGAGCTCTTGAGCCTGCTGGCTCTTTTCTAGAGCATTGATGATGCCTCTTGACTCATTTTAGACCTGTCCTTGATTGGGTCTGTCCTCACATGCACCATGTTGGCATGTGGTGGCGTGGGGAGACCTCTGTGCCAAAGCTGCACTCAGCAGCCTGTGAGATCCTCCCTGTGTCCCAGAGGAGGCCTCCAGGATTGACCTGTTGGCTTGGAGATGTCGCATGGGCCTAAGCTCCCCACATTGTACCTGAAGGTGGGAGAAGTGGTCTTCAACCTGCCGGGGCTGTGGGACGTGGATCCTCAGAGGGGCCAGAGCAGGTGCCTTTCCTCAGCTCAACCAGAGAGGTCTCCTCAAGCCTGAAAGAAAGAAGCAAGCTTGGGCCCATGGTTCCCAACAGGGCAGCACCAGAGTCTCTGGGGCAGGCCCAGGCCATAGCCCAGACCCCCAAGGCAGGACTGATTGGAGGGCATCACCAAATCAGAGTATATTTTAGCTCAGTGAGGCCATGAGCAGCCCAGGCTGACAAAGGCTGGTTCACAGCAATATAAAGAAAAGACCTGGGAAAACCTGAGAGCTGCCCAGGCGAGAGTACAAAGGCTTCTTGACAGAGTTTAAGCTGGGAGGTGGCCTAGGGAAGTGGTCAAACACACAGGCGATGGGGCTGGACTGACCAAGCTCAAATCCTGCGTGGCCTTGGAGAGAATGCTGACGGCAATAGCAGCCAGCCCAGAGGCTGTTAGGCAGTAACTCTTAGGCAGGTACCTGGCTCTCGGTGGCCTCCTGTGTTAGTTTGCTAAAGCTGCCATGACAAAGTCCCACAAACTAGTGGCTTCTGGTGGGTTGCCGGCAATCCTTGCTGTTCCTTGGCTTGTAGAGGCATTGCCCCCACTCTGCCTTCCTCTTCACATGGCATTCTCCCTGTGTGTCTTCACATCCATCTTCCCTCTGTGCATTTCCCTGTGTCCAAAGGTCCTGCTTATAAGGACATCAGTCATATCAGATGAGGGCCACCCTAAGGACCTCACTGAAATTTGGTTTCCTCTGTAAAGACCCTATTTCCAAATAAGGTTACAGTCTAAGATACTGAGGGTTAGGACTTTGATATATCTTTTTGGGGGACAGAATTCAACCCATTGCAGTACCATATAAGTGCTTTTAAATTGTTATATTGTTAAAGTCTTGACTCACATGAGAAGAAAGAAAGGAGTTCTTTTTAAAACTTAGGGAGCTTTTAGAGCTCAGAGGGCCCGGGGAAGGCAACTCATCCAGTGCCCACCCTCTCTCCATTTCACACATGAAGAAACAGACCCAGAGGAGAAAAGGAGGTGGCCCCACAGCTCAGTAGTAGTAAGAATGACATGGATGCTGTTCACGGAGTGCTGGCTCCACTGGGCACCTCCTGTACATCACAGCAGCCCTGAGAGACGGGTCCTACAACCCACCTTACAGGCAAGGAAGCAGGGTCAGAGAGGTGAAGTACGGCTTACACAAAGCCCCATCCCTTACAAGTGGCAACATAGGGACGGAAGCTCAGGCCCTCTTTACTCCAGGTTCTTATGAGGGAATCATAAGAACCGTTTGTGAGAGAAATTGAGGGGGCCACATCTTTCCAGGGGGCATCATTTATACAACGTTTATGAAGTCCCAGGGCCTGCCCTAATATTACCACTGAGGCATAGCCGACCCTCCAGCTTAAGGGGGCAAGGTGCCCTATCAGGACTAAAAGGAAATACATTACCTAGCTGTGGTGGCTCCTCACAGCCCTGGGAGCCCAGGACCACGGTGGGAGGGGGGGCCTATGGGCCCCTTACCCCCACCAGAGTCTGGGCAGGGAAATGGGTGAGCAACTATAGGGTCAACACCCCTCAAGCAGGGCCGGCTTCATGGGCATGTCTCCTGTGCATCACGCAGGGCCCTGTGCTTGGCTTAATGCTCTGCTGCTGCCATTCTTAATAAGTTTTGAACAAGTGCCCCACATTTGCACTCTGCACTCAGCCCTGCAAAGCATGTAGTCAGTCCCGGCCACAGGCTCCAGACCCCCTCTGACGGTTGGCTCTAATCCACGTAAGTGCTCTCTCTTTGATGCCATTTGGGGATTATCTCGAAAACCCTCTTTTTCACAGGGGCTTTGGATCTGCTTTTGTTTTACCATTAGGGTTTATGAGATGGACTCACTTTACCAATGCAGGGATTGTCTTCCTCCGCGGGGGTCCTTTTCTGTCTCCTTTTGAACCCTGTGTTTTCAGGATCTCTTATTCTGAATGTCTGCATTCTGTCTGACTTGGATAAATGATTGAAACTGAGAGAGGAGATATGTGTGTGGATTATGCAGCCCAAAACGAATTGCTCTGAGAGACCAAGGTGAGCCTGAGCTGTCTGCAGCGCCTCCTTCTCACCCTTCCCTACCCCAAGCATGCAGGCCCCTCACTAAACAGAAAGGGAACAGTGGCCAGCAGGGATGTCCCATCATTGGCCTGTCCAGGCACCCTAGGACTCTGTGGGCTTGCTTTCCTCAGGTGTGGAGGCTTCGTAGACCCCAGAGGCCCTCGCCAAGAGCTGACCCAGGTTCTCCCAGGCCAGCTTCACCTGAGGCCTCGATGTTCTAAGATTTCCTTGAGAGCTAAGCTGACAGGGGCCTCGGCTGCCAAGTACACAACGGTTAGCCCATCTCCTCAGCTTCACCCACCAAAGTCACCCACTCTTCAACATGGCGCTCATATCAGAATCCTGGGGTGGGGAGGGCGGTAGAGCTTTTGAAGGGCCCCCAATAGATTTTGCCACGTCCCTCAGGGAGCCAACCCCCTCTGCATTGATCGTTGATCTGATCCAAATGCCCTCCTCCGGCCCCATTTTGTAACTGAAGAAACTGAGGCCTAGAGTTAGGAAATATCTACCCTAGGAAATTACTCAAAATAACATTTGTGGGGCCAGCCTGGTGGCACAGCGATTGAGTCCACACATTCTGCTTTGGCGGCCCGGGGTGCACAGCCCAGATCCTGGGCACAGACCTGCGCCCTGCTTATCAGGCCGTGCTGTGGCAGGTGTCCCACATACAAAGTAGAGGAAGATGGGCACAAATGTTAGCTCAGGGCCAATCTTCCTCAGCAAAAAGAGGAGGATTGGCAGCAGATGTTAGCTCAGGGCTAATCTTCCTCAAAAAAAATAATAACATTTGTGTTATGGAAAATTTCCAAACAAACAAACAAAAATAGAAGAGTTTACTGGACCCTTTAATATTGGTCATCCAGATTTAATCCTCATCAGTGGTTTTTTATCATACTCATTTTGTTGATTCACCTTTTTTGTTGAAGAATTTGAAGGCAAATCTCTGACACCAGTCATTTCACCCCTTGACTATTTCAATATGCATCTCTAAAAAATATGAAATTTTCCTTAAATAATCACAGTCACTTTATCACATCTAACACAAGTAAAACAATTATTTCATATTATCTAATACCCACAATGTCTTTTTACAGTCAGTTTCTTTGAATCAGGATCTAAACCTGGCCCACATATGCTGCATGTGGTGGTGCTTCTCAAGTGTCTTTTAACTCAGAACAAAGCCCAACCTTTTGTTTTCTTTGCATAAACCACTAGGGCCCCAGACCAACAACATCAGCATCTCCTGGAAACTTATTAGAAATGCAAATTCTCAGGCCCCACCCCAGACCCACTGAATCAGAAACTCTGGGTGTGGGGCTGGCACACTGTGCTGAACATGCCTCCAGGTGATTCTAACATGGATTCAAGTGTGAGAACCTCTGCTGTCAATATACTGCAGAAACTAGGTCAGCCATTCTGAAGTGTCCCGCATCCTGGATTTGTCTAACTGGTTCCTCTCACTGTCCTTCAACTTCTTCCTCTAACCTCTGTACTTCCTGTTAGACCCAAAGGCTTCTTACAGTCCAGATTAAACATTTATTGGCAAGAACACCCCAGAGGTGACGCTGTGTACTTCATATTGCACCACCTCCAGAGGCAAATGATGTCAGCTGGTACCACTTGTAGTGATGATAAGGTTCATCAGTGGGTTCAGGCAGTGGCCACCTGCTCCTCCACTGTGAAGTTCCCCATCAACATTTCTCCATTGATGATCTCTGCCTGAATTAATTATTTTATGACAGATGGCAAAATGTTGGTTTTCTAATCATCAGTTAGGATTCTTTTCTAAAAGAAGAACTTTCTCTTCTCACCTGGGGCTCTTTGCTACCTGAAGCACCCTGTTTGTACAGAACAGGTGTGGTAGACAGAATAATGGTCTATTGGTGAATGTTCCATGCATATTTGAAAGAATGTGCATTCTGCAGTTGTTGGGTAGAATGCTCTATAAATGTTAAAAATGTCACCTTGGTTGATGATGTTATAACGTTGTTTACATTATCTATATCAATGTTGATTTTCTGTCTACTTTTTCTATCAAATACTGAGAAAGGTAGTGTTGAAATCTCCAGTTATTATTGTGGATTTATCTATTTCTCCTTTCAGTTCTATCTATTTTTGCTTCATGTATTTTGAAGCTCTGTTATGTGCATACATATTTAGATTCTTATGTCTTCTTGATGAATTAATCCCTCTATCATTAAGAAATGTCCCTCTTTATTTCCTGGTAACAGTTCTTGTTCCAAAGCTCCTTTGTCTCAAATTAATATAGCCACTCAAGATTTCTTATGGTTAATGTTCGCATGGTGTATATTTTTGTATTGTTTTACTTTTAACCTATCTGTGTCCTTATATTTAAAGCAAGTTTCTTATAGACAGCGTATAGTTGGATCTTGTCTTTTTATCCAATCTGACAAAATTGTCTAGAAATCTACCAGTTGGCTGTTTCCTATTTGTCTCATCTGTTTTTGATTCCTTTCCCCCTCTTTCCTGACTTCTTTTGGATTGAATTTTTGTTTTCATTTTGTTTTGTTTTTTGGTATTCCATTTTATCTCCACTGGCTTATGAGCTACCCCTCTTTGTTATTTTGTTAATGTTTGCTCTATGGTTTACAATATATATTTTTAACTTATCACAGTCTACTCTCAAATAACATTATAACATCATAATATAATATTATACCACTTTACAAATAATGTAGGAATTTTACAATGGTATACTTCCAGCTCTCCTCCCATCCTTTGTGCTGTTGTCATCCATTTTACTTCTACACAGTTTATAAACCCTACAATACATTGTTTTAAACCGTCACCATTCAAAGAAATTTTAAAAGAAGGGAAAAATGTCTTTTATACTTACCCACATATTTGCCACTTCTGGCACTCGTCATTTCTTTATGTAGACCCAAGTTTCATCTGATTTCATCTTCCTTCTTTCTTAAGAATTTTGTTCAACGTTGTCTGTGATACAAGACTGATTACAAAACATTCTCTCAGCTTCTTTTTGTCTCAAAACGTGTTTATTTTTGCCTTAATTTTTTTGAAAGATATTTTTAGAATTATGATATGATATATTTAGAATGTATTTATTTTAGAATATATTTCTATGATATGATATATTTAGAATTATGGGTTAACAGGGTTTCTTTTTTCCTTTCAGCCTTTTAAAGAGTCCATTCCAATATTTTCTACTTTGCATAGTTTCTGACAAGAAGTCTATGATTTCTCATCTTTGTTCCTCTCTACACGGTGTATCTTGTTTCTCTGGCTGCTTTTAAGATTTTTTTTCTTTATCACTAGTTTTCAGCAATTCGATTATGTTGTGTCTTTGTGTGGTTTTCCTTTGTGTGTATCCTGCTTGGGGTTCATTGAGAGTCTTGAATTGGTGGGTTTATAGTTTTAATCAAATTTGGAAATTTCTCACACTAGTTTTCAATTTTTAAAAACTATTTCTTGGGCTTCCACTTACATGTATGTTAGATGTCTTGGTATTCTCTCATAGGTCATTTTGTTCCCAGTATTGATGCAAATAATCAATAATTAATCTACAGTAAAGAACAGAAGAGAGTTTCAATCGAGCCAATCTGAGGACTGTGGCCCAGGAGAGCAGCATTCACAAAGGAAGAGAGCGCTCTAGAGAAGGGCTGGCCTTCAGCACAGTTATCTACCATCTTGGACCAGAGAAACGTACATCCAGCATGACAGGTGTACCTTCTTTCAAGATTCAAGGAGAGGGGCCAGCCCCCTGGACGAGTGGTTAAGTTTACGTGCTCCGCTTCAGCGGCCCAGGGCGCGGACGTGGCACTGCTTGTCAGGCCACGTTGAGGTGGCATCCCACGTGGCACAACCAGAGGCACTCACAGCTAGAATATACAACTATGTACTGGAGGGCTTTGGGGAGAAGAAGGAAAAAAAGAGAAGATTGGCAACAGATGTTAGCTCAGGTGGCAATCTTTAAAAAAAAAGATTTCAAGGAGACATTTTGTTACAGATTGGCAGGTACATTGTGGGGCAACATGACATGGGTGTCATGGGAAGGGAAACACTGGTTTTGGCACCACAGGGAGTGAGGCATCATCTTTATCTTCAAAGAGTACATTCTTTACTGTAGGATGGTGAGCTAAAGCAGATGTGCAATGTATGTTTGACAGGCCGCAAGTCAGGCTCCTCTGGTTAAAAGCAAATTTAGGCCAAATCAAGTTTAAACCAGAAGAGTTTCTTTATACATCGTAGTATTTCAAATTTTTCTTAGATCAGCAGTTTTTTTTCTTCTCTCTGAACTTCATTTTGAGACTTGTGTTTAAGCCTTTTCAGAGCAGGTTTAGATAGCCTTTACTCTAAGGCTAATTTAGCCCCATTACTAAGACCCGACCCTTCTGGGATCCCTACTTCATGCCTCATGAGATCCCTCCATTCTGGCTGATGGAATGGGCTCTTCTTTGTCTCTAGCCCCAGTCGCTGTCCTTTCTCCAGCTTCATGGGGTTTCACCCTGTGCATGTGCAGACTGGTATTCAGCCAAAGACTTAAAAGGACTCCTAAAGAGATTTCTAGAACTCTCTCTACATAGTTCTCTCCTCTCTGGTATTTGGTCCTACAAATTCCAGCCACTTGGGCCTTCCTTAACTTGGGTCTCTGTCACCTCAACTCAGTGAGACGACTGAGTTGTCTCCCTCTCTGTCTCCCTCTTCCTCGCCCTCTCTGCCTCTCTGTTCTACAGTTAAATAGTTCTCTGCCATAGAACTAGATCATAGTTTGTTCAACCAGGCCCAGATGGCTTGGTTTTCCTTTCACGGAGAGACATTCCAGCCCCCTGCTTATCCCACCTTTACCACTCAAAGTTCTCATGATGGGAAAACTGCATGAAGAGTAGCAAGTGTCCTGCTGGGTCAAAGGTCACAGCTGGAGAACCCAGCAGCCTTTGCCACAAAGTGACTGCCGGGCAGAGATGGGGCTCTTCTCAGGAGGTGGCTTTTTTTTTTATGAAACCCCATTTATTGTTCCTGTCAATGCAGATCTGGAAAAATCTGCCACATCTGAAGGCAGTGGTGACATATCGAGAACCTCCTCCAAAGAAGATGGCCAATGTGTACACGGTATGGGTAGAGGGGCCCTGGGTATCAGGTGGGGCCTCTCTGGGCCCACCTAGCTGACCTGGGCTGTCTGATTTCTCCTACCTGCCACAGATGGAGGAATTCATGGAGGTGGGGAATGAGGTGCCTGAGGAGGCCCTGGACACCATCATTGATGCCCAGCAGCCCAACCAGTGCTGTGTGCTAGTCTACACATCGGGCACCACCGGGAACCCCAAGGGCGTGATGCTGAGTCAAGACAATGTAGGATAGATGCCCAGATGGGTGGGGGTGGGCTGTGGGTGGATCTGTCACAACAGCCCTGGGGAGGTTCCTCTGGCTTCTCAGCTCAGGGAGCTGGGATAAGTAGGACAGCCCATCAATCTGTGGTTCAGACTGAGCCCAGCAAAAGAGAGTAAGACAGAGAGGGGAGGGAAAGGGAGGGTAGGCCTGTCCCTGGGGGTTTCCTGCAGCGATGTGCAGGAGGGCAAACACCCTGGGGATCCCTCCAGAAGTAGCCCAAGCCCCCAGGATGGCCACAGATGTGAGTACTTCCAGGGCTTGCTTGTAGACACTGCCAGGGCCCATCTGCCTGTCCTCCAGATCACGTGGACAGCACGGTACGGCAGCCAGGCCGGTGACATCCAGCCAGCAGAAGTCCAACAGGAGGTGGTGGTTAGCTACCTTCCCCTTAGCCACATTGCTGCCCAGATCTATGACTTGTGGACAGGCATCCAGTGGGGGGCTCAGGTCTGCTTTGCCGAGCCTGATGCCCTGAAGGTCAGTCTGCCTCTCTGCCTGCATGGGTACCTGAGTATGTGTGCAAGGGCATCCCCAAGTGTATATTTGTGTCTATGGGCCCTGTGTGTGCATTCGTGAGTGTGTGCGTTTCCTGTACATTTATCAGTCAGAATTCTTTCAGCTACAATTAGCACAGCCTGACTCAAATGACCAAATAAGAAGGGAAACTGATAAAATTACATAAAGGAAGTAGAGTTAGAGTAGTTCGGTGGGTCCACCATGCTATCAAGGATAGGCCATCCTCAGAATAAGGTCACAAGATGGCCACAGCTGGCCACAGTGCTGCACTGCATCCCAATCTCATAAACTACACTTATTCTTTGGAACCTTATTTTAACCATGAGGAGAATTTTCCCAGAAGCCCCCTAGCAGATTTCCCCCCACCCAACATCTCATTGGCCCAAATGGTGTCACATGTCCGTTCCTAAATCAGTCACTGCTTAGGGGAATGGGAGTATCATGTTAGAGTGAGACTAATAAAGATTCACTGCCCCAGACTAGGAGGGCACTGAGGTACTTCGGAAGCATCTGGCCACTCTGATACCTGAACTACATCAGAGTTCTGTTAGCTAAAAAGGGCAATGAGGGGATGGCTGTTGAGTCACAGCCAATAGTATATGACACAAGTTGCATGGAGATGTGTGTGCACCTGTATGAGCATCTGTGTGCAGGATGCCTGTGAGGTGTGTGCATACTGACTCTGGTGCAAGGAGCTTCCTGGTCCCAGCTGGCCCTGAGCTAGCAGGCCTATCTCTCTCTGGGGGTGAACAGGGGAGCCTGGTGAACACACTGCGGGAGGTGGAGCCCACATCCCATATGGGAGTGCCTCGGGTGTGGGAGAAGATCATGGAGCGGATCCAGGAGGTGGCGGCTCAGTCTGGCTTCATCTGGCGCAAGATGCTGCTGTGGGCCATGTCAGTGAACTTGGAGCAGAACCTCACCTGCCCAGGGAGGTACAGAGGGCTGGATGGCAGGAGGCCTGGGGAGTCAGCAGGGTTGGGTCATAACCTCAGTACACAACCAAGGATCTGATAGGCCAGGCTTGTCTTAGCCCCACTAACCTGTCGGCTCTGGAGATCCCCGTACAGAGGTCCTGTCCTCTTCCCAGATTCCCACAGGAGACAGTCACCTCACCTTTGGGTTCTGACTGGGAGGACTGACTTACTCTTTCTGAGGTGGATTCACCTCCCTGGGAGCAGCTCCTGACACAGACTCCTGAGGGTCTCCTGACCTCAACAGGTGGCTAGAGAAGGAGCCACCGTGATGAGGGCTTTCCATCATCCCAAGTAACCATTCGGGTCTCTCCCCCACAGCCTTTTGACTGCTTTTTAAATTCCCACACAGTGCTGTGGGAGGGTCAATGGCAAAAATCTGGCCTGTTCCAATTTGGAAATATCTTCTGTTACTACTGTGTCTGTGAAACTGTATCATGTCTCATGAGACATGTCTACACGTGTCTGTAGACCTACAGCTTCATTTACACAGATATAAAAGTGAAGATGCACGAGTGACCCATTCATGGGCTTCAAAGGGGATCATACATGTTTGTACATGTGTGCCCATGCATATATACTTCAAGTCTCTGCACATGTGTATTATTGTATGCGCAGACTTTCACACATCTGGGTTGTTGCCTGTGTTCCTGTATACAATTGAATCTGTCTGATTTCCTGGCTCGACATATTTGCACACAACTACATGCACAATATGCACACTCATGTTCAGAGGCAAGGCCAATATTAAAAATATTTACCAATGGGTTTGGCATTGGCACTAACCAATCAGAACAGGTAACTGGAATGGCCAGACCAGTGTGTACCCCCTGCATACCCACCCTTTTAATGCGAGTGTTTGTATGTTTTCTTCTGTGGACCATACTCCTTCTCCTACCAGTGATCTGAAGCCCTTCACAACCAGACTGGCAGATTACCTGGTGCTAGCCAAGGTCCGCCAGGCGCTGGGCTTTGCCAGGTGTCAGAAGAACTTCTATGGAGCAGCCCCCATGACCGTGGAGACACAGAACTTCTTCCTGGGCCTCAACATCCGCTTGTATGCAGGCTATGGCCTTAGTGAGACCTCAGGCCCCCACTTCATGTCCAGCCCCTACAACTACCGGCTCTACAGGTGTGGCCCAGGTTGCAGCACATACACATGTCCACACACCCTTGCACACCCCTTGGTGTTCACCTGCTGATTGGGTCCCAGAGCCTGGGCCACTGGACTGTGGGGTCTCCAAGATCCAACAGTTCCATCTTGGGCCAAACATCTTGGCCAGGCTTCAGTCTCAAGGAGGTGGTCTCTGCCAGTGTCACATGGGTCTGTAATTGAAAACAGCCCTACAGCCCAGGGGCCGCTGATCAGGGTTCTGATGGAGGAATTTCTCTTTGTCCCCTCGCTCCAGTAGAGTGGGGTGTGTTAGAGTGTCCCAGTATCGCTGATGGCCCAGGCGCCATTTGAGGGGGGAATCTGGGGGACAAGGCCAACCCTCTAGTGGGCAGGGAGGGCAGTCAGTTCTGGGCAATGAGTTGAAGGATCATCTGTTATGCTTAAATATGTCCCCTCACTGCCTGCCTGTCACAGTGCTTGAAGTTGTCCCATTAGGATTTTACTCATTCATTCATTCATTCTCCTACAAACCTTAAATTGGCCCTACCTCTCAACTCTAAGTCCCTTATTAAAATACAAATATCCTGGGAGGAGACACCTTCTAGCCATCAGTGAAGACTGAGAGGTTGGGCTCACGATGGGAGCTGATCCAGGGCTTGGAGGAATGGGTTCCCTCTGACCACGCCCCTGGTCCCTCCACCCCCAGCTCTGGCAAGGTGGTGCCAGGCTGCCAAGTGAAGCTGGTGAACCAGGATGCAGAGGGCATTGGCGAGATCTGCCTGTGGGGCCGCACTATCTTCATGGGCTACCTGAACATGGAAGACAAGACATGTGAGGCCCTCGATGCCGATGGCTGGCTGCATACAGGCGATGCTGGACGCCTGGACGCCGACGGCTTCCTCTACATCACTGGGCGTCTCAAAGGTGAGCGCCAGCTGGTTTGAGGCTGTTTTGGGGCATGGGAGAAATGATACTGCCACCACTATTTACACCCACTACTAATACTGAACCCTTACAAAGTGCCATGCACGTTGACTGACATCATTTTACTTACTAGTGTCTCCTGTGGGGCAGATACTATTATGAAGCCAACTCATTAATGAGGACACCCAGAGAGGTTAAGTAACTTGCCCAAGGTCATCCAGCTGGTAAATGATGGAGCTGAGATTCAAACTCTCTAGAGAAACAAGGCAAGTCTTTCCAGAAGATTCTAGGGCATAAATATGTATTTTTATATGCAAACACAGATATGATGTAGAGTACAATGCAAATTGGATATAAAATTTAAAGTAAAACATGAGATGTCAAAGAAATTTTCCATGAAGAACTTGGCTTTCCCGGGAAAGTAAGCTGGAGACTTCCCCGTGGAAAGGGTGCTTTGTGTACTTTGAAGGAGCGAGCAGATGTAATGCCGAAGCATCCATGTGGGAATCCTCCCACTCCCATCCCCATCCCACAGCCTGGCCCCAGTTTCCCAGGGGAAACTGAAGCTCAGTGAGTGGGTAAACAACTTTCTGGAAATTACACAGGCAGGTGTGCGTGCAATTGAGCCTGGGGTTCTGCTGGTTACAGAGGGTTGGCTCTCCAGGCAGAGTTTGGGTGCCCTCGGCCTGAGCCTTGGGATGGACTGGACATCCTGGTGTTTGGGTCTTCGGATGTGCAGGCCAGTGAAGCCTGGCTGGTGCTCCCGCCTGAGGCCCAGATGGCCCAGGAGATGCCTGCCCAAACTGTAGTGCTGCTTGGGTGTGCCGAGAGCACTGCCTAGGATTCTCCATGGTGACGGCAGGTGAAGGGAACCTGTGTCCCTGCATACGGAGGGAGAGTAACCAGAAAAAAATTCAACCAGAATTGGACTTCCTTTTACAAGCAGTATGATGAGAGGTAGGGGCCCAGATACTTTTTCTTCTTATAAATATCCAACTGAACCAGCACCACTTCCAGGAAAGACCATCCTTCCCATTGCCCTACAGTGCCACCTTTGTCATAAATGAAGTGACTGTTAGGAGAGGTCTGATTTTGCACTTTCTATTCTCTTCCATTGGTCTATTTACCTATGCGTGCATGAAACTCCAGTGTCTTAATTTCTGTATCTTTATGATAGGGCTTGATATCTGGTTGCATTAGTCCTATAGCTTGGTCTTTGTCTTTAAGACAACCTTGGCTAGATTCGTACTGTCAATTTCCTGAAAAAACTGGCCAGGATTTTGATTTTTATTTCATTGAATCTACGGATTAATTTGGTGTGAACATACATCTACAATCTTAAGTCTTCCAATCCATAAACATGGTACATATTGCTCAACTCTGTAGAGATATATTTAAAAAGATGAACTAGATAATTTTCTAGGAAAATGTAACTATTTTCAGAAAAGATAGTAAATTTAAACACACTTATTTCCATGGAACTAATAGAGAAAGCTCCCCCCACCACATATACAAAACACACAAAGCACTGGGCCCAGCAGTTTCACTGAGGAATTCCAATGATATTTAAACTGTTTCAGAGCATAAAAAAGAAGGAAAATTTCCAATTTTTTAATGAAGTGAGTATAACATTGATACCAAAATCTGAAAAAAGATTATATTTAAAAAGAAAACCATAGACCAATAACTTTTATGAATATACATGCTAAAATCCTGAATAAAATATTAGCAAACAGTATCTAGTGGCACATTAAAAAATAACCCATCATGACTAAGTGGGATTATTCTGGGAATGCAAGGATATATAATATAATTAATCATATTCATAGATCTAAGGAAAAAAGTTTTATGATCATCTGTACAAATACTGAAAAGGCATTTGACAAAAATCAGTACCGATTCATGGAAAAAAGCACTCAATAAAAATAGAAATAGATGAATACTTCCTTACATAATAAAATGTATCTCTCCCAAACCAAAAGTCAGCATCAGTCATAAGTAACACAGACTCAATCCCACTAAAGTAGGGAACAAGACAAGGATGCCCACTATCACCAGTATTATTTAACAGTATTTGAGGTACCAGCCAATGTAATTAGACAAAGAAAGAAATTAGAGTTGTAAAAAGTTCAAGGGGCCGGCCCAGCGGCACAGCGGTTAAGTGCGCACATTCGGCTTCAGTGGCCCGGGGTTTGCCAGTTCGGATCCTGGATGTGGACATGGTACCGCTTGGCAAGCCATGCTGTGGTAGGCGTCCCACATATAAAGTAGAGGAAGATGGGCACGGATGTTAGCTCAGGACCAGTCTTCCTCAGCAAAAAGAGGAGGATTGGCAGCAGATGTTAGCTCAGGGCTAATCATCCTCAAAAAAAAAAAAGGTCGAAAGGAGGAGTTAAAGCTATCATTATTTCTGTATAATAAAATCACGTGTATAGAAAAACCAAGAGAATTTTGTATGGAATCAGTAGCTTCCATTTGTACAAATAAAAAGTTTAGAAGATAGAATAAATTAGTACATCTACAATAGCAATAAAAAGGATAAAATATTTATACATAAAGAATTGAAACCGTATAACAATTCGAAGAAAACATTAGAGAAATCCTTTATAACATTGGAATGGGGAAGTTCTTTCTAAGTATGACACAAAATACAGGAGCCACAAAAAATGACCAGTGAAATTTTACTACATTAAAAATAAAACAAAGGGCCAGCCCAGTGGAGTAGTGGTTAAGTTCATGTGCTGGGCTTCAGTGACCTGGGGTTTGCAGGTTTGCATCCCAGCCATGGACCTACAAACTGTCATCAAGACATGCTGTGGTGGCATCCCACATACAAAACAGAGGAAGACTAGCACAGATGTTAGCTCAGGGCCAATCTTCCTCACCAAAAAAACCCACAACAACAAAACTTCTATGTAGTCAACTCACCCTGAGCAAAGACAAATGACAATGCTAGGAAAAGATATTTGCAACTCATATTGTATTGATCAGGGTCCCAGGAAGAAACAGATGGTTTACAAAAACAAAACCCAAAACATGCTATAGCTCTCCATTTGCTTAGGTCTTTAATTTCTCTCAACAATTTTTATAGTTTTCAATGTAGAGATTTTTGCACATCTTTCCTTAGATTTACTCCTAAGTATTTTTTTGTTTTGTTTTGTTTTTGTCTTTTACTTTTTATTAAGATTATGATAGTTTACAACCTTGTGAAATTTCAGTTGTACATTATCATCAGTCATGTTGTAGGTGCACCACTTCACCCTTTGTTCCCACCCCATTATCCCCCCTTTCCCCTGGTAACCACCAATCAGTTCTCTTTGTCTCTATGTTTGACTTCCACCTATGAGTGGAGTCGCATAGAGTTCATCTTTCTCTATCTGGCTTATTTCACTTAACATAGTACCCTCAAGGTCCATCCATGTTGTTGTGAATGGGACTATTTTATCCTTTTTTATGGCTGAGTATTATTCCATTATACATATACTACATCTTCTTTATCCAATCATCAGTTGATGGGCACTTAGGTTGCTTCCACGTCTTGGCTATTGTGAACAATGCTGCAATGAACATAGGGGTGCATGGGACTTTTGGAATTTCTGATTTCAGGTTCTTTGGATAGATACCCAGTAGTGGGATGGCTGGGTCATATGGTATTTCTATTTTTAATTTTTTGAGAAATCTCCATACTGTTTTCCATAGTGGCTGCACCACTATGCATTCCCACCAACGGTGTATGAGAGTTTCTTTTTCTCCACAACTCTCCAACATTTGTCACTTTTTGTTTTGTTTATTTTTGCCATTCTAATAGGTATAAGGTGATATCTTAGTGTAGTTTTGATTTGCATTTCCCTGATGATTAGTGATGATGAGCATCTTTTCATGTGTCTATTGGCCATCTGTATATCTTGTTTGGAGAAATGTCTATTCATGTCCTCTGCCCATTTTTTGATTGGGCTGTTTGATTTTTCGTTGTTGAGTTTTGTGTGTTCTTTATATATTATGAAGATTAACCCTTTGTCGGATATATAACTTGTAAATATTTTTTCCCAATTAGTGGGTTGTTTTTTTGTTTCAATCTTGTTTTCTTTTGCCTTGAAGAAGCTCTTTAGTCTGATGAAGTCCCATTCGTTTATTCTTTCTATTGTTTCCCTTGTCTGAGAAGACATGGTGTCCAAAAAGATCCTTTTGATACTGATGTCAAAGAGTGTACTGCCTACATTTGCTTCTAGAAGCCTTATGGTTTCAGGTCTCACCTTTAGGTCTGTGATCCATTTTGAGTTTATTTTGGTGAATGGTGAAAAAGAATGGTCAAATTTCATTCTTTTACACGTGACTTTCCTGTTTTCCCAGCACCATTTGTTGAAGAGACTTTCTTTTCTCCATTGTAGGCCCTCAGTTCCTTTGTCAAAGATAAGCTGTCCATAGATGTGTGGTTTTATTTCTGGGCTTTCAATTCTGTTCCATTATTCTGTGCACCTGTTTGTGTACCAGTACCATGCTGTTTTGATTACTGTAGCTTTGTAGTATGTTTTGAAGTCAGGGATTGTGATGCCTCCAGCTTTCTTTTTTCTCAGGATTGCTTTGGCAATTCGGGGTCTTTTGTTGTCCCATATGAATTTTAGGATTCTTTGTTCTATTTCTGTAAAGAACATTATTGGGATTCTGATTGGGATGGTGTTGAATGTGTAGATTGCTTTAGGAAGTATGGACATTTTAACTATGTTTATTCTTCCAATCCATGTGCATGGAATGTCTTTCCATCTTTTTATGTCATCATCAATTGCTTTCAAGAAAGTCTTGTAGTTTTCATTGTATAGGTCTTCCTTGGTTAAATTTACCCCAAGGTATTTTATTCTTTTTGTTGCAATTGTGAATGGGAGAGTGTTCTTGAGATCTTTTTCTGTTATTTCATTGTTAGAGTATAGAAATGCTACTGATTTATGTATGTTGATTTTATACCCTGCAACTTTGCTGTAGTTTTTGATTATTTCTAATAGTTTTCCAATCAATTCTTTGGGGTTTTCTATATATAATATCATGTCATCTGCAAACAGCGAGAGTTTCACTTCTTTACTGCCTATTTGGATTCCTTTTATTTCTTTTTCCTGCCGAATTTCTCTGGCCAAAACCTCCAGTACTATGTTGAATAAGAGTGGTGAGAGTGGACACCCTTGTCTTGTTCCTGTTCTCAGAGGGATGGCTTTCAGTTTTTGCCCATTGAGTATGATGTTGGCTGTGGATTTGCCATATGTGGCCTTTATTATGTTGAGGTACTTTCCCTCTATACCCATTTTACTGAGAGTTTTTATCATAAGTGGATGTCGGATCTTGTTAAATGCTTTCTCTGAATCTATTGAGATGCTCATGTGGTTTTTGTTTCTCATTTTGTTAATGTAGTGTATCACGTTGATTGACTTGCAGATGTTGAACCATCCCTGTGTCCCTGGTATAAATCCCACTTGATTGTGGTATATAATCTTTTTAATGTATTGCTGTATTCACTTTGCTAAAATTTGGTTGAGGATTTTTGCATCTGTTCATCAGTGATATTGGCCTCTAGTTTTCCTTCTTTGTATTGTCCTTGTCTGGTTTTGGGATCAGGGTGATGTTGGCTTCATAGAATGTGTTAGGGGATGCTCCATCTTCCTCAATTTTCTGGAATAGTTTGAGAAGGATAGGTATTAAATCTTCTTTGAATGTTTGGTAGAATTCTCCAAAGAAGCTGTCTTGTCCTGGACTTTTATTTTTCGGGAGGTTTTTGATTACTGTTTCAATTTCTTGTGATTGGTCTAGTCAGATTCTCTATTTCTTCCTGCTTCAGTTTTGTTAAGAATTTATCCATTTCTGGGGGCCAGCCCGGTGGCACAGTGGTTAAGTTCGCGCATTCCACTTCTTGGCGGCCTGGGGTTTGCCAGTTCAGATCCCAGGTGCAGACATGGCACCGCTTGGCAAAAGCCATGCCGTGGTAGGCATCCCACATATAAAGTAGAGGAAGATGGGCATGGATGTTAGCTCAGGGCCAGTCTTCCTCAGCAAAAAAAAAAAAAAAAAAAAAAAAGAGGAGGATTGGCAGTAGTTAGCCCAGGGCTAATCTTCCTCAAAAAAAAAAAGAATTTATCCATTTCTTCTAGGTTGTCCAATTTGTTGGCATATAGTTTTTCATAGTATTCTCTTATGATCTTTTGTATTTCTGTGGTATCTGTTGTGATTTCTCCTCTCTCATTTCTAATTTTATTTATTTGAGTCTTCTCTCTTTTTTTCTTAGTGAGCCTGGCTAAGGGTTTGTCAATTTTGTTTATTTTTTCAAAAGACCAACTCTTTGTTTCATTGATCCTCTCTACTGTCATTTGTGTTTCCAGTTCATTTATTTCTGCTCTAATTTTTATTATTTCCCTCCTTCTACTGACTTTGGGCTTTGTTTGTTCTTTTTCTAATTCTGTTAGGTGTCGTTTGAGATTGCTTATCTGAGATTTTTCTTGTTTATTTAGGTGAGCCTGTATTGCAGTGAATTTCCCTCTTAGGACCGCTTTTGCTGCATCCCAAACGAGTTGGTATGGCGTGTTTTCATTTTCATTTGTCTCCAGATAATATTTGATTTCTTCTTTAGTTTCTTCAATAATCCATTGTTTGTTCAGTAGCATGTTGTTTAATCTCCACATTTTGGCCCCTTTCCCAGCTTTATTCTTGTAGTTGATTTCTAGTTTCATAGCATTATGGTTGGAAAAGATGCTTGCTATTATTTCAACCCTCTTGAATTTGTTGAGGCTTGCTTTGTTTCCCAAGATATGGTCTATCCTTGAGAATATTCTACACCCACCTGAGAAGAATGTGTAACCTGCTGTTTTGGGATGGAGTGTTCTAAATATATCTATTAAGTCCATCTGGTCTAGTTCTTCATTTAATTCTATAATTTCCTTGTTGAGTTTCTGTCTGGATGATCTGTCCATTGGTGTTAGTGGGGTGTTGAGGTCCCCTACTATTACTGTATTGTTGTTGATATCCCCGTTTAGTTTTGTTAATAACTGCTTTACATACTTTGGGGCTCCTGTGTTGGGTGCATATATATTTATAAGTGTTATGTCATCTTGGTGGAGTATCCCTTTTATCATTATATACTGTCCCTCTTCGTCTCTCTTTATCTGTTTTGCTTTGAAGTCTACTTTGTCTGTTATAAGTATGGTGACACCTGCTTTCTTATGTTCATTATTTGCTTGGAGTATTGTGTTCCATCCCTTCACCCTGAGTCTGTGTTTGTCTTTGGGGCTGACATGTGTTTCCTGGAGGCAGCATGTTATTGGGTCTTATTCTTTAACCCATCCTGCCACTCTGTGTCTTTTAATTGGAGAGTTCAATCCATTTACATTTAGAGTGATTATTGAAATTTAGGGGCCTAATGCTGCCATTCTATCGCTTGTTTTCCGGTTCTCTTGCATTTCCTTTGTTTCTCACCCCATGATTTTTGGACTACCAATTCAGGTAGGTAGTTTTCTATATTGGCTTTCTTCTTATTTGTAATTTGCGTCTTCATTCTTGATATTTGTTTAGTGGTTACCATGTGGTTTGTATAAAACATCTCATAGATGAGATAGTCCATTTTCTGATAGCCTCTTATTTCCTTAGATTAAGCCATTCCATCCCTTTCCTCTTCCCCTTCTAGGTTGTTATTGTCAGATTTTTTTTCCTTCTTGTGTTGTGAGTTTGAGGTTAAAATGACAAGATTATATTTATTCTTGGTGTTTCCCTTCCTTTTATCTTTAATGTTATACTTAGCCTTTGCTAACCTGTTCTGATGCAGAGCTGCAACTATCTGATTTTGTCTTTCTTCTTATTTCCTTTGCTCTGGGTTTTGTAACCCCTTTCCTTTTTTTGTTTTTTCAGGTATGAGGGTCTTCCTGGGCATTTCTTGTAGGGGAGGTCTTGTGGCAATGAACTCCCTTAAATTTGTTTATCTGGGAAAGTTTTTATTTCTCCATCATATTTGAAGGATATTTTCGCTGGATAGAGTATTCTTGGCTGCAAGTTTTTGTCCTTCAGAGTTTTGAATATATCATTCCACTCTCTTCTAGCCTGTAAGGTATCTGCTGAGAAATCTGCTGACAGCATTATGGGGATTCCTTTGTAGGTTATTTTTTCTGCCTTGCTGCCCTTAGTATTTTCTCTTTGTCATTGACTTTTGCAAGCTTCACTACTATATACCTTGGGGTTGGTCTTCTCACATTGATAAAGTTTGGAGATCCATTAGCTTCTGTCACCTGGAGTTTCATCTCTCTCCCCAGGTTTGGGAAGTTCTCAGCCATTATTTCTTTGAACAGCCTTCCTGCCCCCTTCTCCTTCTCTTCCCCCTCCAAGATACTTATAATCCTTACGTTGCATCTCCTAATTGAGTCAGATATTTCTCAGAGAGTTTTTTCATTTCTTTTTAGTCTTAGTTCTCTCTCCTCCTCTATCTGCAGCATTTCTACATTCCTATCTTCCAAATTGCTAATTCTGTCTTCCATATTATCAACCCTACTGTTCAGAGAGTACAGATTTTTCTTAATTTCCTCCATTGTGTTCTTCATCTCCAACATTTCTGATTGGTTCTTCTTTATAGTATCAAGCTGTTTTGTGACATAGCTGCTGAACTCATTGTCTATCTGCATTCTCTTTTATCTCATTGAATTTTTTAATGATGGCTATTTTGAATTCATTGTCATTTAGGTTATAGATTTCAGTGTCTTTGGGATTGTTTTCTGGGTACTTGTCATTTTCCTTCTGTTCTGGAGATTTAATATATTTTTTCATACTGCTTGATGGCATGGATTTGTGCCTCTGCATATAGACAGAGTTTAGTTACTGCTTCCACTTGCTTCTACTGGTGTGTGGGGGGGGGGGGTGAGGCAGAGCAGCAGCTGTGTAATCTGCACCAACCAGGATCCCTGTCAGCTGTTGCTGACCAGACCTGGGCCCCTCCTCGTGATCACAGTGGCCCTGTGGAGTCTCTCGTCGGCTGGGGGGACAATCGCAAGGGGGCCTTTGGGTTGCTGGTACCTGCTGTCACAGACTGCCTAGACATGCTCCCTCCTTAGGGTCTGCAGCAGTGTTATGGGCTTTCACAGCGGCCAGGAGCAGGTTCACCTAGACTCGCAGCTCTGCCACTGTCAGGGCCCGCAAGATCTCACTTGTCCACTATGGTCTGCAGCAGAGCTATGGGTATCTACTGCAGTCTGTGGTTAGCTCACCCAGCTGTGCTACTCCTGCCCCAGGGCCTTCCAGGCATGTGATTGCTGGGAAGGGTCTCTCCGCTAATGCCAGGTAGAGGCTTTCCCTGCAGCTGCTGTGGGACCGTGGATTTTCCCACTGGGGTATGGAGCAATCGCAGGGGGCTTAGGTAGGGCTGTAGTCACTTGTTTCAACCATCGTGCCACTGATGCACATGGACGCCCGCCCTTGGTGCCATGGCGATTCTATGAGTGTGTCAGCCAGTAGAAAGTCACTTGCAGGTACTAGGCTGTCCAGGGGTTGGAGAATTTTCACTTATCTCCACCTCCTCCCAGGGGGAAGTCCGTCCACCTTCTGATGTATAGCAGCGCGGGTCTCTCAAGCGTCCTGAGATGCCGTGTGGATATCCTTAGTTGACCGATGAATGTTCAATTAGTTGTAGTTCAAAAGGGGAGAGACAAAGAAAACTTCTCACTCCGCCATGTTGCTGACATCACTCCTCAGTATTTTTTTGATGCTATTGTAAATAGTGTCATTTAAATTTTTTTTCTATTTGTTTGTTGCTAGCATATAGAAATGGGATTGATTTTGCATATTGGCCTTGTGTCAAATGACCTTGATGAGTTCACATATGAATTCTAGTACTTTGTATATTCTTTCCAATTTTCAATGGACACAATCAGATCATCTTCAAATAATGTTTTATTTCTTCCTTTCCATTTCATATGATTTTTTTTTCTTGCTTTATTGCACTGGTTAGGACCTCCAGAATAATGGTGAATAGAAGTGGTGATTGTGGTCATTCTTATTTTGCTTCTGATCTCAGGGGAAAGCTCTCGATATTTTAAGTATGTTTTGTATGGATTTTTTGTAGATATTCTTTATGAGATTAAGGAAGTTCCTTCCTATACCTATTTTGCTAAGGGTTTTTATCATTCATTTATAGTAATAGATGCTGGTAAGAACGGGGGGGGTGATAAAAGAGCAAGAATGAGGTAGCAATGATGAGTGTATGCGTGAGAGGCTGCATCCTGCCTTGCCACGTTTCCGGGGTCTATCTTTTCCTCTCTGCCCCACTCCTGCTGCCCTAAATGAACTCTGATCATCTGAATTTTTGTCATGCTTTCCTCTCTGGCCAGCTCGCCCCTTGAATAACCACTCTTTACCCTGGTCACCAGAGTGTCCTAAAACTTTGATTCCCAGCCATTCAGTGATTCCCACCTGTCCAGGCCAGCTCCTCAGCTGGCATTGGAGGCCTCTGTCCTTGGCCCTGCTCCCTTTCCAGCCTTTCCCTCCCTGTATAACCTGAAGCTCCCTAAAGGCCTGTGTACTTCTGCATATGTGCACCCTCTGCCTGTCAAACCCAATTCATGCTTAACATCCACTGCCCCACTGCACTGTGAGCTCCTTGCAGTTAGGGACTGTTTTATTCTATTCTGTGCCTGATGTCAACACAGGACCTATGCACAGAATGTGACCAACTTATCTTTGTTGAATTAGACGTAACTGGGGAGATAGGAGTACAATCTAGCTAAAATCAGTCAAGGTGTATTTATTAAATACCTATTTATTACCATCTAGCCTGAAAGTAAGACATCATTCAGAGAACAGAAGACCAGTGCATTGAGTGCCCAGTACCTGGCCTTGCACACTGAGACAAAAAAATATTTGAATAGAAGAATGAACCAGTGGATGAGTGGATGGATGCTATGAGAAAAGGTCAGAGAAAGGAGAGTTAGTGTGTACTGGAAGAGTTGGAGGAGGCTTCTTGAAGGAGGCCACTGAGTGGGTCCTTGAAGAACAGGCAGTCTGTTGGGCAGATGGAGAAAAGGGGAGAGTATTCATTGGGAAAGGTATAAGCCGGGTGAGAGGTACCAGAGTAGGGTGGGTCAGAGCAGGGGCTCTGGAAATGCACTGCACTTAAATCTTAGCTCTGCCATGTGAACTTGCACAAGTTACTTAACCTCTCTGTGTCTCAGTTTCCTCATTTGTAAAATGAGAATACTGCCTGCTTCTTTATAGGCCTATTGTGAGGATTAAATGAATTACTGTACAGAGAGCATTTAGCACAGTGCCTGGCACATGCAGAGTGCCTTATAAGTGATGGGTGACAGTTATTAAGCAAAGGCAGGGAGGGGAATGACATGGTTATTCAGGGGTGAGGGGGAGGTCCATTGAGGAACTGGGTCTAGCAGAAGGGGGTGGTACATGAGATGTCTGAGCAGGCAAAGTCTCCAGTAATGAGGAGAGGAGAGTTCAGTGACGAGCAGAAGAGTGGGAGCCATGGGAGAGAATTTGTCCTCTGGGAACTGCCATCACCCCCCGCAGGTGTGAGGTCCTTCTGAGAGCCTGCTTGTCAGGGGGCATCTCTGAACCTCCCCAAGTCTCCAATAGTACTGCCTACTGCTCTGGCCTCCCCAGCTGTGGCCAAGACTTGAGTCTTGGTTCAGCCGGGGCACCTGGACTAAAGCCTGTGCTGGGGGCCTGGCCTTGCCTCCCCAGAGTTAATCATCACAGCCGGCGGGGAGAATGTTCCCCCCGTGCCCATTGAGGAAGCCGTGAAGACAGAGCTGCCCATCATCAGCAACGCCATGCTGATTGGGGACCAGAGGAAGTTCCTGTCCATGCTGCTCACCTTGAAGGTGTGTCTGGGGGTTCTGGCTCTGGAGAAGCAGCCAACGGGTGGTCTGGGGGTCTGATCCAGACAGAAGCTATGTTGAGCCCAGGACACATCTGGATCTCATGACTTCATTCTGGTATAACTAGCCAGTACTGCCTGCACTAAGGGGTAGCCGTAGCATGTGGAAGTTCCTTCTGTCCCCAGAGGTACAATTAATAATATGCTGCTGTGATGATCCTTAATGTGTACTACAACATGTTTACAAAGTGCTGCTGCCCTCATTCTCCTCAGCAGATACTCAGTCTCCCAGGATGGTAGACAGGGCAGGAGTTATGGTCCCTGTTTTAAGTTATGACTTCATTGGCTGACATCTTCTAGATTTCTGACCACTGCTCCTTCCACCACCCCATAGGGCTCAACACAGTCAGGGTAGCATCCTACTCATTCTAGAGCCAACTCTTTGAAACAGAGCTCACAGTGATCCATATCCTAGATGTTAGCAGTAAGACCTCCTCCAAGACCAGGACTTATGTCTCATGGAGTGAGGCTTGGTCCTGATCTGGTCTCTGGCTTTTCAGTGCACTCTGGACCCAGACACCTCTGACCCAACTGATAATCTCACCGAATGGGCTGTGGAGTTCTGCCAGAGAGTAGGCAGCAAAGCTACCACAGTATCTGAGATCGTGCAGAAGAAGGATGAGGCTGTCTATCAGGCCATTGAAGAGGGGATACAGAGGGTCAACATGAATGCAGCTGCCCAACCCTACCACATCCAGAAGTGGGCCATTCTCGAGAGGGACTTCTCCATTTCGGGTGGAGAGTTGGGTAGGTTTTTTTCTTTTCACTATTCCAGGGGGTGTGGGAGGGCAGAGGCCATGACAGAACCAGGGAGGTGGCTATTAGGAAGCAGCCATAACAAGCAGAAGGTCACTGTCAGCACTTTAGATGACACCCACCTCCTTCCCACGGGAAGACATTGAATACTCAGTGCATGGGCTTGTGGTTGTGTAGAGCCTATTAAACGTATAAGATACGTGCCGGAACTTATTAATTTGAAGACACAACATTTAATTTTGCTTTCACTATGGGATCATTTTCCCTTGAAATCACCTAATGGGACCACCAGGCAGACATCATGGCCCTATTAGTGTTTGGGCTGGAGTCACCTGGCTCTAGAGGTGAGACCACCATAATCTTCTGTAAAGTCAGCTCATGCGACAGGTAAAGGGATGAAGCCCTTCTAGACTATGGTCCACAGAACCAGAAAAGGCCTCTGGTATGGCCTCAGCTAGATGGATGAAGTTGCTCCTGGCTGTAGCATCTTAGGGTGTGCACAGCACAGGAGGAGGCGGAAATGGCTTCTTCAGTGAGATTCCCTGCAACCCATCAAGGCTGAACCCAGATGCAACTATCTATAGTAATGCTGAGCTGCAATCAGAGACCTTGAGTTTACCTGGTTGTCTGGTGCTAACAAGTTGAATGCAAGGTCAACCAGATAGAAGATGTCTCCTCCAAGCAGTTTATATAAATGATTGATTTTGAAGTCTCCAGTTACCAGCCAACTGTGAGTTAACACAAAAAGGACTTTAAACTACCCAGGACCTCAACTCAGAGCTCTTTCAATCTTTAGAGGGGGGAACCTTCAGAAGTGGGGAAAACCTCTAGAAAAGACGTAGCAGAGGCCCTCACTAAGCCAGGGCTTTCCCCTGCCCCATCACAAGCCATCAAAGCATAATATCCAACGTTGGATGAACTTCCACTGAAACGCGGGGATGATCTGTATATTAGTTACCTATTGCTCTGTAACAAATTATTCCAAAGTTTAATGTCTTAAAAAAATAAACATTTATTACCTTAAAGTTTCTGTGGGTCAGGAATCCAGGACAGCTTGGCTGGGTGGTTCTGGATCAGGTGTCTCACATGGTGACAGTCTAAACGTTGGCTGGGTGGCAGTCCCCTGGAGCTCAGAGGGCCCACTGCCTTGCTCACTCAGATGGTTGTTGGCAGGCCTCAGTTCCCTGTTGGCTGTTGGCCAGAGACCTTAGTTCTTTACCAGTGGATCTCTCCACAGGCTGCCTTTGTGTCCTCGCAACATATTAGCTGGCTTGCCCCAGAAAGAATAATTCGAGAGACCAAGACAGAAATTATAGTCTTTTGCTTGCCTGAATCATTTATTCATTCAAGGGACAGAACAGAAGATGCACTGAGGATCAGAAATGGGTGCAGGTCAAGGGTAAGGTGGATGTGGCTTTTACACCACTTTACTATGTATCTGAGAAAAAGTGCAATCTTTCATAACCACTCTCATAAGTGACATACCATCACGTCCTCTGTATTCTGCTGACCACTTAGACCAGCCCTGGTACAAGGTGGGAGGAGACTATAGCAAGAGGTGACTGCCAGGAGCAGGCATCACTGAGGGCCATCTTGGAGGCTGGCTACTCATCTGTCTCCAGAGTTAGAGGATCCTCTGGGCCTGGATCTTTACCACTCACCTTCTCAGAGCCTAGACCTCACTCATTTCTTCCAATTTCTCTTGTAGGTCCCACAATGAAACTGAAACGGCTCATAGTTCTGGAGAAGTACAAAGATATCATTGATTCCTTTTACCAAGAGCAAAAGTAACAGGGGCCGTGCTTCCGCAGTTTCTACTGAAGATGGCAGGCCTTCCCAAGTGTTTTCCTGAGCTCCAGGTCCTCTTCAGTCTGGGTACACGGACTTCTGGCAAGTCTGTTAGGTCTCCAGGTCAGGATACAGCAGTGATATCTACATTTTCCAGGTCTTCTGCCAACAATAGCTGACAATTCTGAGAAGCTTCAAGTGTGGGTAGTTTAATTCTGTTTAAGTATTGCTTTTTGTTGAAGTGACAAGTGAGATCAGCTTTCCTTCCAGAACTAAGGGCTGACAGTTTTTGGCCTTAGCTTCAGGTAGATTTACCAGACTGCCAGCTCACGTAACAGGCTAGCCAGTGGCAGGCTGTGTTGGAGGAGGGAGGATGGGGGAGATGGCTCATCTTACTAGTGTGTGCTACGGGGAAAGCCAATAATTATAACTTACCTAACGGCCTTTGCATCTCAGTGGACACTGCCAACCCTACCGTCCCATTACCAGGGACTTCCTCACTACACACATGCCAACTGATCTGATGCTTAATAAAACTGCTGCTGCCTACTTGATTGTATTTAATGTGTAATTTGAATATTAAACTTTTTAACAGAACTGCCAACAAGTACCTGATTTTTTTGTCAATTGAGCAGGTGGGATCAGTCCAGAGAGTAGTGGGTATTTAACCCACAAGACTGTGTGCAATAGGCATATGAGTGACCACTAGTGCCCTGGAAAAAGCAAAGGTGCAGGAGGGGGTCAAGCGGAGCATTCTAGTAAAAGCAGCCGACTCGTGCTAGTCTGTCCCCACCACGCCACCCCTTCCACTCTGAATACCTCAAGCAGCCACTTAGCAGCAAACTGAGCCAAAATGACTAAAGCATCTAAACAAGAAACAGTAGAGAAAGCATATATCTCAACCAGTTTTGGAATTCTTTTATTTGTGTGAACCCAAGAATCACTGATAATTAGCACAATCCAATAAAACACAGGAAGCAGTAGCTTAAAGAAATTAAAATACATCTAAGATTCTAAGTCCGGTTACAAGCCTAAAAAAGAACCCAGGCAGAGATATCTGTTGTTGTTAAGAAATCCCCTTGTGACCTGGGTACATTTTGCAAAGCCACAGGTTACAGTGTTACACAAGGGGCAAGGGAGGGCATGAGCTACCTTTGATGGGAGGCCAATGGGTAACTGTTCATGAAAACAGTAACTTACTGCCCAAAGATTAAGAAAACTCATGCTGGGGCAGGGAGTGGAAGGGGCAGGGGAGATGCCTGAAGGTCAAAAACTGAGCCCAAGCCCCAGTATGGCACAATTTTATGTATCCACTCAGGCTGAGTCTGCTCCAGTCTCTGCAATCTCATCTTGTACTGGTGGTGTTGAGGTGGAGGGTAGTGATTTGGTGCTTTGGGGAAGGGAAAAGGCAGCCGTTAAAATATAAAATTAATAGCCAGCATCCCCAGTTCCTCAACTGCAGCCAAAATATACGTGGTCAGGCCTTTTAGCAGTATCAGCTGGAGTGTGGTCAATTTCCAGACAGTGACATGCGTGCTGCAGAAGAGTAACTGCACACAATGGTAGCTCCCATGTCTGACTCAAGAGTGGCAGTCCAGGGGCTCAAAGGCTGTGATGCTTAGTGTGTCCAATGAAAAGAAGTACCACCCCTTCACTTCATTAAAAGCTCTCAGAAAGTATAGTAAATCTCAGGATAACAAAATAATTGAATACATAATGCATTTCTGTCTTTGTACCAAATATATTACCTACATCTTATTAACAAAAATTACATCTCTCATTACATATTTCTTAGATCAGAAGACTTTATTCATATTCAGTAATTCATGTAAAGGAAAAAATCTGTCCTAATTCTACATCACTAAGAAATATACTGTATTCCCTTTTTTTGATGTGAACTTTCCTAGGAAATTTCTCTTGTGCCCATTTAGTTTTATAAGAATGTTGTCTTGTGCTGTTATGTCAATATTCTGTTTTATTTCTATTATATTTTTCATAAACAAGGAAAACAGTTTTTCTTTAAAAAGTTAGATGTTTTCTCTTATTAATTCTGTCTCATGATATTTACAGCTGAGGAAAAACTGTTTTAACTTTAGTGTAAAATGGTTAACAACAGCAAATGATAAACTGTAAACACAGACATTTAATAAATAAAACAAGCACTTGAAAAAGTCCTTTGAAAGCAGACCTAGGGACATTACCTGCATCCTTTGTACATATTTTAAGAAAAGGCCAGATCTAAAAATGTACTGTCAAGAAACAAGCAAAGCAAATGCATACATAATGGGAGGTATTCTAATATAACTTTATGTGGTGTCCATTAGGAGTGACTGATGCAAACACCATTTGAAGCCTTAATCTAAATCTTTTACTCTGCGACAGATTTCTTCGGTGAAGTCTGAGCATTTTGCACTGCCTCCCAAATCTTTTGTTAAGCTCTGAGAAAAGGAAAAACCAAAAAAAAAAAAGACATTTATTTAAAGCCCTCTGTGAGATAGCAGCTGAGCAAGTTACCTGGCTGCTCTTTCATTTAGTTCCTCATTTCCAAGTGAGGCCCCAGCCCCCCACCAGCCACCTACCCCAAGAGGATTGGGAAAATCCAATTAGATAGTGACACAAAAACCCTCTGAAAAGAAAGAAATGCTCTCGCTACAAAGGGAAGCAGGGAGGCTTTCCCAAATTGTCCCTTCATCTATACAATAGACCCTAAGAACATCTGATTATGGACATTTAAATGAAAGAAAATACAAACAAGAGATTTCATAAATCCCTTGAATTTTTAAAGTTTAAAAAACCTAAGACATATTTTCACCTATTTTTGGAAGATGGGGAACAAATACTAAGGTACACTAATGCTTAAACTTCCCCCTTCAGGAAAGAAATTCTTCCATACGGTCACTCTGTTTTCTATCAGCTTATCTTCTCTTTACTCCTCAACAGATCTCAATATATTTAATTCTCTTGTCTCACTGCATCCTACACAATTAAAAGGGCCCACTGTGTAATTTAGGCATCTCTCTGCTGCACTCTATAGTGTGGCTTCTCAAAGAAAGCATCAGAATAAAAAACAAAGTCACATGCCCTTCAATACGACTATCAGGTTGTTACAAATAAGCTTGGATTTCTTATATTTTGGCCATAAGAAGTAATTTCAAATTATAGAATTTTTTAAAAAGAAGGAGCCAACCTTGAAGACATTATGCTAAATGAAATAAGCCAGTCACAAGAAGACGAACATTATATGATTCCACTTATATGAGGCACCTAGAGCAGTCAAATTCATAGATACAGAAAGTAGAAGGGGGGTTTCCAGGCACTGGTGGGGAGGGCAGGAAATAGGGAGTTACAGTCTAATGGAAAGAGAGCTTCAGTTTAAGAAAATGAAAAAGTCTGAAGATGGATGGTGGTGAAGGTTGCACAACAATGTGAAAGTACTTAATACCACTGGACTGTACACTTCAAAATTATTAAAATGGTCAATTTTATATAATGTACATTTTACCATAAATAAAGAAAAGAGAGAGACCTCAGATTAGGGATCAGCCATTAAGGTTCAGCCTTGTGAAGCCATGACCTCCTCCGTGCTCCTCTTACTTTCAAAATAATCCATCACACCCCTTCTGTGGGCCACAACTGCTTATGGAAACACTGAAGCTTGTTGGGTAAAAGCCAGACTGGGTGTGAACCCCAACTTTGCCATTTAAAAGCTGTCAGACTTTGGACAAATTACTTAATCTCTGTGTGCCTCATTTTCCTCATCTATAAAATGGGATTAATTATAGTATCTACTTCACAGAGAGGAAGAGAAGATTTGCTGAGATGATATATATAAAGAACATAAAATCATCTAAGTATTCAATTAATGTTAGCCATTATCATTACTTTTACACAACTTCTGTATTACTTTTGTACTACAGAGCACAGACTATAACATATAACACCACTGTATTAGAGACACATCTGCATCTCTATCTACCACTAGCTTCTGAACTGAGCTCCTTGAGGCCTGAGACCTTACCTTATTCCTCGTTTTATTATATTCTTCATACCTTATAACGTACACAATAGATGTTTGTTAGGAGGAGGAAAAAGTTCCCTAGAAAGTTAATGGACTTGGCCAAGATCACACAGCTAACAACAGGGTAACTAAGCTGGAACCGGCTCTGACTCCCAAACCACTGCTCTTCCCAGTGCCCACTGATGTCTATCAGTGCTTCTCAACCCTCTTCTGATGAAACATGTGGCTCCTCCCTTCAGAAAATGCACACGTGTGCACGCATACCCTGAGTTCACTCAGGGAGCCCACATTAAGAATACTTGTTCAACATCAGATCCCTTGGCCCTCTTGAGACCCATCACCTGTTCCCTTCACTCAGATAAAACACAGGGAAGAAATGTATTCTACCCAGAACAAGTGTGGCAAGATGACTGATACCTTTCCGTCCTTAATTGTAGCAAAACATGCAGCCTCAATTCTTGCTGCGTGGTCAAAAAGTCCCATGTGGCGCAGCATCATCACAGCACTGAGCAGGAGGGCGGTGGGATTGGCCATGTCCTTGCCTGCAATGTCCGGGGCGGTCCCATGAACCTACCCATGGAGAAAAACAGCACAATCAGGAGAGAGACAAGAACAAACAGCCCTCTTCCAGGGAAGCTGGCATCTTAATCATCTTTCCTCACCAATGGAAACAGTTACTGAATAGCTACTGTTCCAATTTATCAGACAGAGATCTTAGAAATAAAGCCTCAGAAAAATAAAGAGCTAAAGTAACCTTTTTTTAAAGTGCAAAAATATAGACTAACAATCTTTTCCAATCAACCTTTCGTAAAATATTTTTTTATTTTAGTTTGTTTGTTTTTTGCTTTTCTTTGAGGAAGATTAGCCCTGAGCTAACTACTGCCAATCCTCCTCTTTTTGCTGAGGAAGACTGGCCCTGAGCTAACATCCGTGCCCATCTTCCTCTACTTTTACATGGGACGCCTGCCACAGCATGGCTTGCCAAGCGGTGCCATGTCTGCACCCGGGATCAAACTGGCAAACCCTGGGCTGCTGAAGCACAACGTGCAAACTTAACTGCTGCGCCACCAGGCCAGCCCCTATAAAATATTTTAACTGAGGAAGGATACATAATAAATAATAAGGATACACAAATAAATTAGAGAGGAATGAACGAATAAACCAAGCTTATATCAAAAATCTAAACAAAGCATCATTTTCTTTCGACAATTGGAAAAACTCAAGAGTTAAAACATTTATGCAGATAACGCCTCCTAGGGTCTCATGCCATTCTGACTCGAATTCTGCTTCAGGCGTCACCAGGGTCCTTACCGACTCAAAGATGGCAACCCCGTTGGCTCCAATATTGCCACTTGGTGTCACACCAAGACCTCCAATCAATCCCGCACACAGGTCACTAGGGGCAGAAAAGCACTTCAAAGGATGTTTTGAAAAATCAAGCATCTCACCTAGCATTCAGACTCCAGGTTTTAAATACCATTCTCCAATAAAAGGAAGCAGGGCTCTGTAGAGAAATGGCTGATTCCAGGACTACAGTTAGGAAAAGAGAGGATGAGGCTGAAGCATCTTACTGTGTCAGAAACCTAATGATGGGCTGCACCAAGAGGACACAGGAGACGGCTCAAAGGGACTCCCACTGGCCAAGTCGGGACAGCACCAATACAAATGAGGAGAGTGATAGATATAGCCATTGAATAAAATAGAAACCATGGGCCAAACTGATATAGATAATTAGGCAGACAAATAAGAGAGAAGAAAAAGCTTATCCTTACAGTAGAATGTCAACTAATAAACGTAGAAGGAATAATGGACTTAGAAAATCACCATATGGCCAGCATCGTGTGTGTGTAGAGAGAGAGGAAGAAGAAAAAGGAGGAGGAGGAGGGGGAAGGGAGGGAATGGGAGAGAAAGAGAGAGAGTAACAAAGTGTGGTAAAATGTCACATTTGGGGAATGTGAGTGATGAGTACACAGGAATTCTTTGTATCATTCTTGCAGCTTTTCTCTAAGTCTGAAATTATGTCAAAAGCTACAAAAAAATTTGTAAAAATGACTACCCACCTACCTAGCTATACAAAACACTGAAATCAACTAACTCATAAAACATCTGAAAACCGGGAAAAGGGAACTAACGATTAGGGAACAACAGCCGCGAGGTGATTTGGCAAATAAATGAAAGAATAACCCAGCCAACTTGTAATCACCTGTATCACCACTTGAATTATTAGAATTCAACTAATATCTTATAACAAATGCTGTATTTTATAATATTTGATTGAAATTTTTAAGCCATAATTTGTCCTAGGATGTTTATAAATAAATATATGCTAAAAGGGTGCAGCTAGACTCACCTTAGGATGTCTCCATACAAATTTGGCATAACAAGAACATCAAACTGGGACGGATCTTGGACCATCTACAAGGAATGGATTTGTGCATTTAGCAATCAAAAACAGCACACCATACATACATACTATACACCACAAAAAATAGCAGGTAAGTATGAATATATACTTACATTCAAACATACTGTATCCAGGTACATCTCATTAAATTTAATATCTTTACAGTTTTCTGCAACTTCCCTGCATTTTTGCAGAAAAAGTCCATCTGACATTCGCCTGTATTTAATCAAATAAAAATTGCTGAAAGCAAAGACTTGCAGAAAGAAAAGGATCAAATCAGAGAAGTAAGTTAAAGACATTTAAGTTCCAGAAGACAAGATGTCTGATTTCAATTACAGTAAAATTCTTTTTTTAGGCAGTTAATAAAATGCAAATTGAAAATATTTTGGGAGGCCAGCCCCATGGCCGAGTGGTTAAGTTCATGTGCTCAGCTTCGGCAGCCCAGGGTTTCGCCAGTTCGGATCCTGGGCGCAGACATGGCACCACTCACCAGGCCATGCTGAGACGGCATCCCACATGCCACAACTAGAAGGATCCACAACTGAAAATATACAACTATGTACTGGGGGGCTTTGGGGAGAAAAAGGAAAAATAAAATCTTTAAAAGACAAAAAATATTTTGGGATACTTCTGAAAGCACAAAAATGTAAAACAGTGTGAGCATAATAAAGAAGACTATACTTTTACAGTGCTGTCCAGCAAAAATTAAGAAATATCTATTAATAAGAAAATGTTAAAATTACTTTAAAAGGTTAACTTATTCAATTATTTAAATGGCTTTACTATTTTATATGCTCAACACTTTCCTTAGGTTAGGAAACATGTTTCCTTATACATTCAGAGTTGGCCTTTAATAGACTGGGGACGAGGAGAATTGAAACAGCTAGAATAATACATCAGATGGCGTTAGCACTATTAGCACTGACTTGTAAGCCCCTGAGCATGTGGCCATTTTAGAAACACTCCCACTATTCCACTTCTACAACTTAAATGACCCTGCCCTTTTATCTATGTGGACTTAGTTAACTGGACACAGTATCTGGGGATCCAGTCTCCAGCTTCCTTCTCTGAAAATTCTCAGTCCCTCCTTAACCTTCCAGGACCTGAATTCCTGTCCCTTCCAAATTTGCTCCATTCACCCAGTGAGGCACACTTAATAGGAGTTTATGACACAAGAGAAATGCCTGACCCTCTGATTGGTTACAAGGTTATTTTTCAGAACTATCAGGAATCAATGAGCAAGCTGGAGCGAACAAAGGAAAGCCCTGTCATTCCTCTCCCACAAAGCAAGACAGGGTGCTGGCCCCCACAGGGACTCACATGATGTTGGCTTTGTGCACGGCTGTGACATTGCTCCGGTGATTGTTCCGGGCGTACTCAAATGCAAACTCAGCAATGCGCTTGCTCGCCTCCTCAGTGATAAGCTTAATGCTCTGCACAACTCCATCCACGATCTGAAAGAGAGGAAGTCTTGCCTCACTGGAAAGAGTGTGGCAACAACTCAGTGCTACACAGCTGGTGGTGTGTAGCCAACAGCATTTGTGACATGCTCCCACAGTGCCAGCTACCCTGGCACCATGCGTACAGTATGTCAGTGTGGTTAACGTTAACCCCAGCCCTACGGGGTAGAGATTATAAGCCCTGCTGTACAGACGAGGAAAACTGAGTTGCAGAGATGGTCACCTGCCTGAGAGCACATCTGTGAAGTTAAGGATTCAAAATACAAACAGAGGGATATTCCTAACCACTATGTCCTGCTCCTCCTAGCATCCATCTGAGCACTGCTGGCCAGAGACCCAGGACCAAGACAAACACCAACACCTCACAGAGGTGAAAGTGAACTGTCTCTGGGAGATATTTTCAGCTAGGCATTTGACCAACTGTGCCAAAGGCACAGAAAGCAACCCAACTAACAACAAAAAAGTATCTGAAATAAACATACCACATGCTCAATCCCACTGTATTCTCCTTCTGTGTTCTCTCGAATGGTGACAATATTTACGTCAGTATAAGGGGTTTTATAGCCTTCGATTGAGACACATGGCCGCACATTTGCATAAAGGTCAAATGTTTTACGCAGCAATAAATTCATAGATGGGTGACCAGCAGCTATTGGGGTCTTTAATGGGCCTGTAATAAAGAAGAATACCCAGATGACAATAGGATACATTCTAATCTTTTTTCTTCTTCTTTATAAACACAAGTACATAATGTTTATTTGAAATTTCAATTTTTTTTCACTTTTCCATTAGAGCTGTACTTAGGATCCTTTCTTTGGACGTGATGTAGTTGTGCCACATGTTGAACACACGTGTTTATGAACCAAGCAAGAGTCCTTTGAAAGGACAGGCAGACACTCTGTTTCGAAGTGTGATGTTCTCTTCATCGTGAATGAGTCCACCCATGGCTGGTCACTCTCAGGCAATCATTCGGTGCTCACTCTCTATATCACCTACTAACCCCCTGGGCTATCTGGTAAAATGTGTTCTGCCTCTAACTTGACCCTCTCCCTCAGATTCAAATGGAGGAAGAAAACTTCTTCATGGAGGCTTTCTGGAACACTACTGCATTCCTTAATAATACTGAGCACCTTCTGACTGAGGACCAAGCACTGTACCAGGTGCTTGACATGATCTAATCCTCGCCACCAATCCATGATGTATCAACTCTGTCATTTAAAAGGAGAGGAAAGGAAAGGGGGGCTGGCCCAGTGGCGCAGCGGTTAAGTTTGCATGTTCCACTTCTCGGTGGCCCGGGGTTCGCCGGTTCAGATCCTGGATGCGGACATGGCACCGCTTGTCAAAAGCCATGCTGTGGTAGGCGTCCCATGTATAAAAGTAGAGGAAGATGGGCATGGATGTTAGCTCAGGGCCAGTCTTCCTCAGCAAAAAGAAGAGGATTGGCAGCAGTTAGCTCAGGGCTAATCTTCCTCAAAAAAAAAAAAAAAAAAAAAAGAAAAGGAAAGGAAAGGGACCCGCCCGGTGGCGCAACAGTTAAGTTCACACATTCTGCTTTGGCAGCCCAGGGTTGGCCAGTTCGGATCCCGGGGGCGGACATGGCACCGCTTGGCAAGCCATGCTGTGGTAGGCATCCCACATGTAAAATAGAGGAAGATGGGCATGGATGTTAGCTCAGGGCCAGTCTTCCTCAGCAAAAAGAGGAGGATTTGCAGGAGATGTTAGCTCAGGGCTAATCTTCCTCAAAAAAAAAAAAAGTGAAGGAAAGCATCAGCCCCGGTGGCCTAGTGGTTAAGTTCGGCATGCTCTTCCTCAGCAGCCCAGGTTTGGTTCCTGGGTGCGGATCTACACAATTTATCTCCCAGTGGCTATGCTATGGCAGTGGCTAACATACAAAAAAAAAAAAGAGAGGAAGATTGGCAGCCAATGTTAGCTCAGCACAAACCTTCCTCAGCTAAAAAAAAAAGAAGGAAAAAAAACAAAATGAAGAGTAAGAAATTAGCCCAAGCCTCCCCCAGTCAGTGAGCGTCAGAGATGAGATTCAAACTTGGATCTGTCTGGATTTAAAGCCTATGCTGAATTTGAATCAGTCACATGTTAGTATTTTGAATCATGACCATAAGCATGAACTAAGTAAAATAATAATAAAAATGTAAAAAATTATGCAAAAGACCAATCTATGTGAAGATACATATATACTTTCATTTGACCTTTGCCAATAGTACTTTAATGTTTTTACTGGGGAAAAATATGTCCCAAAATTAAAAATAAAGCATCTTACTATGAATAAGTTGCTTCATAAAAGGACAGTTTTACTTTAATAGTCAGGCCTTAGTTAGTTTAAATGCATAAACTTTAAAAATATAGCACCTGTAGCAGAAATCAATAATAACCATCATATCCATTTCTGTGCTACCTTTCAAGCCCATCTTGTTCTTATCCATGGACTCTTTGGCTTCTGGAGGGATCATCCACTTTCCTCCCGGTCCTTGAATGGCAGTGACATTCCGCTCCTCCCACTGAATAGGCGCCTAGATGTCACACCACAGAGCACAGTGAACTGGAAAGCCTTAAACATGCCTGCCATTCACACTACAATTACAAACAAACTTCTTCAACTTTGGATGCAATTGGTGAAAACACACACAATAAAGGTCTAGGAAGTTCCTGGCATGCAAGATGAGATGTCATTCTCCAGCATGCCCAGAGGGATTCTCCACGTTACCCTTGCCCAGCCATCACTCCTAGCTGCCACCTACCCACTTTTTTTCACAACTTTTAATGTGGCTATAATTACAATACCACAAGGAGTGGAGAAATATGGTTTGCAGAAACATTACATAGTACTGATACATGGATGAACCTTGAAAACATTATGCTAAGTGAAAGAAATAAATCATATAAGACCATATATTATAAGATTCTATTTATATGAAATGTCCAGAATAGGCAAATCTACAGGTGGAAAGTAAATCCAGTGGTTACCTACGACTTGTGATGAGAGGGGCTAGGTGAGAGAGAGAAGGAATGGGGAGTGACTGCTAAAGAGTATGGGGTTTCTTTCTGGGTGATAAAAGTGTTGTAAAATTAGATTGTGGTGACGGCTGCACAACTCTATGACTGTACTAAAAACCACTGAATTGAATTACATACTTCAAATGTGTGAATTGTATGGTATGTGAATTACATCTCAATAAAGCAGTTAAAGAAAAACACAAAAAACAAGATATACTACATAACCTGCGAAGGCACCAGTTTTAAGGTATAAACCAGTGTCTTCCTTTCTTTCCACCCACATCCTTCAATGTGTACACGCACATCTAACAGCCAGCACACTGACTGAGCATGTACTAGGAATAGGAACAGAGTAAGACATGAGCCTGTTCACAAGGAGCTTACAATTGAGTGAGCGATCATATTTCAGTTCACTCGGGGAATTTGCTACTGCCTGAGTATCATTTCCTCTGTAGGAGTTTTAATTAGAAGCTCATATAGAAAAACAATGTATGTATAATTTAAATAAATTGCATTTCTTGATTTACAGCTGTTGATATAACCATCACTGTTTTAATCTTACACATTTTTTCACCTAGCAGCTATAAATAGCAATAATAAAGCATCATGTCAAACAAAATCCAAGTTTCCTAAATTCCCCAAAGAATTTTAAAATATCTACCTGCACTGGACCAGATGGCTTTCCTGGGGAATGCTACCAAACTTTCAGAGAGGATTTAATACCTATCCTTTTCAAGCTAGTCCAAAAAATTAGGGCAGATGAAACACTTCCTAACACATTCTATGAGGCCAACATCACACTGATACCAAAGCCTGACAAGGACAGCACGAAAAAGGAGAACTACAGGCCAATATTGCTGATGAACATAGATGCAAAAATTCTCAACAAAATTATGGCAACCTGAATTCAGCAATTCATCAAAAGGATCATACATCATGATTAAGTGAGAGTCATACCAGGGACACAGGGATGGTTCAACATCCGCAAATCAATCAACGTGATACACCACATCAACAAACTGAGGAATAAAAACCACATGATCATCTCAATAGATGCAGAGAAAGCATTTGACAAGATCCAACAGCCATTTGTGATAAAAACTCTGAACAAAATGGGGATAGAAGGGAACTACCTCAAATAATAAAGGCCATATATGACAAACCCACAGCCAACATCATACTCAATTGGCAAAAACTGAGCACCATCCCCCTGAAAACAAGAACAAGACAAGGATGCCCTCTCTCACCACTCTTATTCAACATAGTACTGGAGGTTTTGGCCAGAGCAATTACGCAAGAGAAAAGAATAAAAGGAATCCAAATAGAGAGGGAAGAAGTGAAACTCTCGCTGTTTGCAGACGACATGATCTTATATATAGAAAACCCCAAAGAATCCACTGGAAAACTCTTAGAAGTAATCAACAACTACAGCAAAGTTGCAGGGTATAAAATCAATTTACATAAATCAGTAGCATTTCTATACTCTAATAACGAACTACCAGAAAAAGAACTCAAGAACACAATACCATTCACAATCGCAACAAAAAGAAAAAAATACCTCGGGGTGAATTTAACTAAGGAAGTGAAAGACCTATACAAGGAGAATTACAAGGTTTTTCTGAAAGAAATGGATGACAACATAAAGAGATGGAAAGACATTCCACGCACATGGATTGGAAGAATAAACATAGTTAAAATGTCCATTCTACCTAAAGCAATCTACAGATTCAACGCCATCCCAATCAGAATCCCAATAACATTCTTTACAGAAATAGAACAAAGAATCCTAAAATTCATATGGGGCAACAAAAGTCCCCAAATTGCCAAAGCAATCCTGAGAAAAAAGGACAAAGCTGGAGGCATCACAATCCCTGACTTCAAAACATACTGCAAAGCTACAGTAATCAAAACAGCATGGTACTGGTACAAAAACAGGTGCACAGATCAATGGAACAGAATTGAAAGCCCAGAAATAAAACCACACATCTATGGACAGCTAATCTTTGACAAAGGAGCTGAGGGCCTACAATGGAGAAAAGAAAGTCTCTTCAACAAATGGTGCTGGGAAAACTGGAAAGCCACATGTAAAAGAACGAAAATTAACCATTCTTTTTCACCATTCACCAAAATAAACTCAAAATGGATCACAGACCTAAAGGTGAGACCTGAAACCATAAGGCTTCTAGAAGCAAATGTAGGCAGTACACTCTTTGACATCAGTATTAAAAGGATCTTTTCAGACACCATGTCTTCTCAGACAAGGGAAACAACAGAAAGAATAAACAAATGGGACTTCATCAGACTAAAGAGCTTCTTCAAGGCAAAGGAAAACAGGATTGAAACAAAAAAACAACCCACTAACTGGGAAAAAATATTTGCAAGTCATACATCCAACAAAGGCTTAATATCCATAATATATAAAAAACTCACACAACTCAACAATAAAAAAATCATACAACCCAATCAAAAAACGGGCAGGAGACATGAACAGACATTTCTCCAAAGAAGATATACAGATGGCCAATAGGCACATGAAAAGACATTCATCATCGCTGATCATCAGGTAAATGCAAATCAAAACTACACTAAGATATCACCTTATACCCATTAGAATGACAAAAATAACTAAAACAAACAGTAACACATGTTGGAGAGATTGTGGAGAGAAAGGAACCCTGATAAACTGCTGGTGGGAATGCAAACTGGTGCAGTCACTATGGAAAACAGTATGGAGATTCCTCAAAAAATTAAAAATAGAACTAACATACGATCCAGCCATTCCACTATTGGGTATCTATCCAAAGAGCTTGAAGTCAGCAATTCCAAAAGTCCCATGCACCCCAATGTTCACTGCAGCATTATTTACAATAGCCAAGACGTGGAAGCAACCTAAGTGCCCATCAACAGATGATGGATAAAGAAGATGTGGTATATATACACGATGGAATACTACTCAGCCATAAAAAAGAACAAAATCGTCCCATTTGCAACAACACGATGGACCTTGAGGGAATTATGTTAAGTGAAATAAGCCAGATAGAGAAGGACAATCTCTGTATGACTTCACTCACATGAAATATTTAAAAATGCAGACAAAGAGAAGAGATTAGTGGCTACCAGGGGAAAGGTGGGGTGGGGGGTGGGCACAAGGGGGGAAGGGGTGCACCTACAACACGACTGACAAACAATAATGTACAAGTGAAACTTCACAAGATTGTAACCTATTATTAACTGAAGAAAAATTAAATTAAAAAGAATATCTACCTGCATTGAAGCTATTAAAATATCTACCTGTTAGAATAATAATACTTCAGGCTTGATGATAATACCACATCAGAAATTTTTTTTTTAAGAAGTCTTTCAAAATCTCTTATATCATTTTTTGAAATATCAATTCAATTTTCCTTTTTGGCAGGAAGGCAGACTGAGGTAGACCGGTGACTTGGCAGGGCTTAAAGACCTTAAACCCAGGCAGGATTCAAAGATCCACAAATATGCCAGCACTACTTTGATTACTTCATATACAACCGAAGCTAATGCAGGAGCTTAAACTATCGACAAAGACAGCTGCAAACAACACTGTTAAAGTTAAAATCTGTGAAGACGAACAACAGACCTTACGAACTGCAGACAAACGGGAACAATTCATTCCGTTTCACAGGGTTCACAGACTCCAACTGGCCAAGAAAACTTTTCTACAAATTATTATTAAAGGTAATTTTTAAGCCCACTTACTTTGGCAGCATCAAATATCTTCATAACTGCAGCTGAAATTTCTGGGCCAATACCATCTCCTGGAATTAAAGTTACTGTCTGAACCTGAATACAAGAAATCATCAAAGAAGATAGTAAGGATTGATTTTTGAAGGTTTAAAAAAGAGTATCATTGACAAAGAAATCCAGTTTATGGCGGGGGGGGGATCTCAAAAAAACCCAAATGCCTTTAAGAAAAGAGACCTACCAACTGCCCAAGGGCTAGTCAAAATGGAGGTAAGAGTCAAGAGACTCCACAATTCTACTCTTTACCTGAGTTCAGGGGTTTTAAAAAGAATTTAAGTGATGCCCTATAGATAAAACAAAAATAAATTAAACTACCATGTAGACATCCCAATTGATATTTCTTTTCGGACAAGCTAGAAAGAGACCAATTAATTCAAGTCTGTAAAACCAAAAAGAACAAAGAATTTCAACAATGTTCTCTCACTAAAATTTACAGGGTTTCTAATGAGAGTAAGCGCTTTCTTCTCCAGTGGAATCCTGGAAAGCTTAGTTTCTCACACCACTTCTTCAGTCTTACAAAACACTTTCAGACACATTTCCAGAATACCACTGAGGTCTGTTTTGGTACTCAGAGAAAATCAGACTTCACATCAAGAGAGGGTCTCTATTTTTCCGAGTTCCTCTATAAAACTGGTTCCTTAAGGACAAATGCAATCTAAATAAGCTCAGCAAAGTTTATCTGCAACCAATAAGAATAGCATATGTGGGGGCCGGCCCCATGGCGGAGTGGTTAAGTTGCAAGCGCTCTGCTTCAGGGGCCCAGGGTTTCACCGGTTCGGATCCTGGGCGTGGACATGGCACCACTCATCAGGCCATGTTGAGGCGGTATCCCACATGCCACAACTAGAAGGACCCACAACTAAAAAAATATATACAACTATATACTGGGAGGATTTGGGGAGAAGAAGAAGAAGAAGAAAAAATATGACTGGCAGCAGTCGTTTGCTCAGGTGCCAATCTTTTAAAAAAAAAAAGCTAGGTTCACTATTCTTGAGCTTTAAGTGCAAGCCTCATTCTGCCTCTTTTGCATAAGCAGAGACAAAAGAACTCTTTGGCTTCTTCTTTTGATTCTCCCAACATGTAATAATAAATGTCATCAGGCCACCAGAAAAATCTACTTTTCTTCCACAGTACCAAAGGCAAATGGGAAAAAACGTGCCACGGTCTTATACATCCCTCAGAATAAGATGTTTATGGGCATATAGGCATTATGAAATCCAAATCAGATTTCCTAAGAAGGGGGTAAAATAAAAACGTATAGGAAGTCACTGACCCACAGTCTTAGAACACTCTAAAAATGTGGCATCAGCTTTTAAAGCACAGAACTCTAATGTTGAGAATTCTAAAACCAGCAGATTTAACGAGAAATAGGTGATCCACTAACATGCTAGTTTATAAAGACTTCCTAAGGAAAGTATATGCCTACAGGGCTTATCTTACAGATGTCTGAGGCATTCCTAACTGGCGACCAATCAACTGTTTTTAGGGAAGCTCACAAAATAAAAATGCAAAGCGGGTTTTGAAGCTTCTCAACAATTTTCTCTCAACTTGTACTAGTTTTGAAAAAAACCATCTTACCAAAATGAGATTGTGAAATAAAGTAACAGGCTCAAGGGTAATTTCTATCTATTTTTAACAAGGCTCTTTGAAGACATTAATGTGACAGGCTTACACAGCCAGCTGTAATGTAATTCTTTCAAATGTGCAAGTGACCTAATAAATTTATGCATGTTAGCCAATAATTTAAATACATAGTCTAAGTATGGCCAATATTCCCTAATTTTAAATAAATGGAGATAAAATGCTATATAATAAATGTGTTAGAGCATCTTTCTTGAGAAACTTCTAAAAGGAAAATATAAAAATGTAATTATACTCACACCACCAGCAAAACCTCTGGTCACCTGTTTTTGGTTGTGGAATGCCCCCAGCAGCCGAGAGACCTACATTAATATCAACAAAAAAATATCATGCACAGAATTAAACCACATATAGTAAAAGGTAGAGATGAAGCCATTTCTGATGGCTGATAATGCTGCAAATTTGCACAGACATATTTGGGAACTTTCAAGGCATATTTTTCTCATATATTAGCTCAAAGTGGCAAGCTATCTCAGATTTGAAAACCTAAACATTCAGTTTACCTTTGCTTTGAGAATTTAAGTACTATATACTTTAAATCAATTTTATGAATATAAGTTGTCAAAAGACGTTGAAGGTAGAATGAAACTATACTTTTTTTAGCTCAAACAATGGATTTTTCTCAGATGAATATTGGATTTTTTCTCCCATGAATATTAAGAAATCACACTTCATAATAAAATCTAAAAAAAGTTTACTTAATGCTATTTTGACATCTGTGTCATATACAATAAAGATTTTAACTAAATAATTTATTTCTTCTGATAATACAGGTAATGTGGTCATTATTATTAATTGCTGGGATGGGGAAAGATACAAAAAGGGAAAAAAAAAATCACCTAGTAACCTCACTACCCCAAGATGTTACCACTGGTACATTTTTTTTCCACTTAACACTATTACATGCCAGAAATATAAATTTTAAAATGTTATTTCAAACTTGAAAAACTTGGCCCTTGAAAACTGGTACAAAGTCATATTACATTATAAGAAACAGAATGTAATCAAAGAAACTGGGTACATAGACCAAAGGTATTAAAATGTATTAAAAGTTTTAAAGGTAACTTTTTTTTATGCTAGATACATGAGCAAAGATGCATTTGTTACATCCTGCCTTAGTCTTCCTTTTTGGGGACAGTTCTTACAAGACCTGAACCTTTGCTGTAATATTGGCATCTACTAACAAGACACCAACGAACAGTCAAGAAGATACGAATGAGCTGTATTCTCTAACCTGGTGTCTACAGTCATTTCTCCAGACTGAAAATAAAAGATAGGGCAAGACCCGAAAGAATACTCTGCCAAAACCACTGGCAAAAATTTTAATCCTAGACTGAAACAAAAAGACAACCCACCAACTGGGAAAAAATATTTGCAAATCATATATCTGACAAAAGGTTAATCTCCATAATATATAAAGAACTCACACAACTCAACAATAAAAAATCAAACAACCCGATCAAAAAATGGGCAGGGAGTATGAACAGACATCTCTCCAAAGAAGATATACAGATGGCCAATCGGCACATGAAAAGATGCTCATCATCACTGATCATCAGGGAAATGCAAATCAAAACTACACTAAGACATCACCTTACACCCATTAGAATGGCTATAATAACCGAGACAAAAAATAACAAATGTTGGAGAGGATGTGGAGAAAAGGGAAACCTCATACACTGCTGGTGGGAATACAAACTGGTACAGCCACCATGGAAGACAGTATGGAGATTTCTCAAAAAATTAATAATAGAAATACCATACAATCCAGCTATCCCACTACTGGGTATTTAACCAAAGAATCTGAAATCAGCAATTCAAAAAAACTCATGCACCCCTATGTTCACTGCAGCATTATTCACAATAGCCAAGACATGGAAGCAACCCAAGTGCCCATTGACTGATGACTGGATAAAGATATGGTATCTATACACACACACAATGGAATACTACTCAGCCATAAAAAAATGACAAAATCATCGCATTCACAACAACATGGATGGACCTTGAGGGTATTATGTTAAGCGAAATAAGCCAGATAGAGAAAGACAAACTCTGTCTGATTCCACTTATATATGGAAGATAAACATGTGGACAAAGAGAAGAGATTAGTGGTTACCAGAGGGAAGGGGGGTGGTGGTGGGGGTGTGGGCACAAACGTTGAAGAGGCGCACCTATAAGATGACTGACAATAATGTACAACTGAAATTTCACAATGTTGTAAACTATCATAACCTCAATAAAAAAAAAATTTTAATCCTAGAACATGATTCATCCACCAGCGGATGGGCTATTAGAAGAGAGGCCAGTTAAAGGCTACTGTGAACTACAATGAGATATCACCTCACACACATCAGAATGGCTATTATTAAAGACAAGAAATAACAAGTGTTGGAGAGGTTGTGGAGAAAAGAGAACCCTCATACACTGCTGGTAGGAATACAAACTGGTGCAGCTACTATAGAAAACAGTACGGAGATTCCTTAAAAAATTAAAAAAGAATGGGGCTGGCCCCGCGGCTGACTGGTTAAGTTCGCGCGCTCCACTGCAGGTGGCCCAGTGTTTCGTTGGTTCGAATCCTGGGCATGGACATGGCACTGCTCATCAAACCACGCTGAGGCAGCGTCCCACATGCCACAACTAGAAGGACCCACAAGAAACAATATACAACTGTGTACCGGGGGAGCTTTAGGGAGAAAAAGGAAAAAAATAAAATCTTTAAAAAAGAAAAAAATTAAAAAAGAATACCATATGATCCAGCTATTCCACTTCTGGGTATTTATCCAAAGAACATGAAATAAACAATTCAAAAAGATATATGCACCCCTATGTTCATTGTAGTATTATTCATAATAGCCAAGATGTGGAAGCCCACCAACTGATGAATGGATAAAGAAGATGTGGTATATATATATATATATATATATATATACACACACACACACAATAGAATATTAATCAGTCATTAAAAAAAAGACAAAATCCTCCCATTTGCAACAACATGGATAGACTCTGAGGGTATTATGCTAAGTGAAATAAGTCAGACAGAGAAGGACAAATACTGTATGATTTTACTCCTATGCGGAAGATAAACAAACATATAGATAAGGAGAACAGATTTGTGGTTACCAGAAGGGACGGGGCTTGGGGAAGGGCAAAAGGGGTAAAGGGGCTCATACGTATCGTGACAGATAGAAACTAGACTTTTGGTGGCGAACACAATGCAGTCTATGCAGAAGCTGAAATATAATAATGTACACCTGAAATTTACACAATGTTATAAACCAATGTCACCTCAGTAAAATAATTTTAAAAAATAAAAATAAAAGCTACTCTGTGACAAGCAACGTTATAAAATTTGCATGAGACCTCCTCTCCACCCCCCAAAAAGAAGGGAAAGACATTCACACAAAACATACCCATGTCTTTGTGACAAATGACCCAGCCAACGACTGATTTAAAATGTAAATCCACGAGTGCAAAGATTTTTATGTTTTGCTCACTGTTTTATCTCCAGGCCTAGAACAGTGGCTGGCTCATAGTGGGTGCTCAATAAAAACATTTTTTGGAAAAACTGAGGCCAGCCTCAAGCATCTATCTGACAAGTTCCCACACCAGTAAACAGCTTTAATATTTGCATTGATTTTCTCTAACCACCAGTCACTTCCATGGTTGTCATCTCTCCTACATGACCTTAGAATAGGTAGTACTACATTTGAATCATTAAAATCACCCAGAACTTTCAGTAAAGTAAGATTTCTTAAAGCATAGATGGTCATCTACCTTATAATGTACTTGTACATATATACTACATTATTTTATTTCTATAAAACCTGGAGAGATAGGTATTAGTGGTCCTTTTCAGATAAGAAGACTAAGGCCGGGGCCAGCCCTGTGGCCAAGAGGTTAAGTTCGCGCGTTCCGCTGCAGGCGGCCCAGTGTTTCGTCGGTTCGAATCCTGGGTGCGCACATGGGACTGCTCATCAGGCCACACTGAGGCGGTGTCCCACGTGCCACAACTAGAAGGACCCAAAACTAAGATTATACAACTATGTACCAGGAGGCTTTGGGGAGAAAAAGGAAAAAAATAAAATCTTTGGGAAAAAAAAAAAAAAAGACTAAGGCCAAGCTCAGAGAGCCTGGACTGAACTTCTGACTTCAGGTTCTGGGCCATCCTAATTCACAGCTCCTCATTTCCCTTTTCACCTTCATACTCCAACTTAAAAACAAATACAGTGTTGGAGGTATGGCAGGTACTCATTCAATAAATGCCTGCTGATGGGGAATTGGCGCATTGTACAGTAAATACTGTACTGTAAATACACTACTTTAGAGCCAGAAAGGTCTTTAGAAACCCACTATTTTCTCTAAATAAAGCTTTTTAGAAAAAAAAATTTTAAGCTACAGATCCCTTTTTTCAAATAAAAACTTAAATGGAACCCCAATAGAGGAATTGCTCTGATTGAAACCCACATCCAGCTCAGCATCCCCACCATCCTGGGGCATCAAGTCTCTGAAGCACCTGCTCCAATCCCTAAAGGGAGAAACGGGCCTACAGAGGTCAAATGATTGCCAAAGGTCACACAGGGAGTCCAAGCCAGAGGAGAACCTCGTCTTCTGATTCCACAACCCATGACTTTCCGAACACCTAGCATGTGGATTTTTTCTTGTAGACCACACTAAAGACAAAGCAAATTTACTAGCACATTCCTTAGCAACAGGGCTGCTTCAGTCCCTCATTCTGAAGGCTTACTGTACCTACCAAAATGAATTAGGTGTTGAGTAAGCTCAGTGATTAAAGGATTGATTCCTTTTTAGACAGTGAGACATAAGTTGCTTTACCTTCAGGAACAAATGCGACGTAAGTTACCAGCACACACAAACCCAGGTGTGAAGAGGGTAACAAAGAATCCTGTTACTGAATAAAACCCAGTTATTGATGCCCAAGAACCAGTGTCTGCTTGGTGACTGAAAGATAAATATATTGATAGCTAGGAAAGCTTCAGATATTTGTGTTCCTTCTGCAAGTACTAGGTGCTTTCAGATTACTTGATTTAATCCTTAAACAACTTCATGAGGCAAGTATAGATATTTCACAGATGGACATATAAGGCTCAGAGATGTTAAGTAATTTCCTTAGGGTCACACATCCAATCAGTGGCACTGCCAGGATTTAAACCTAAGATTCCTGAATTCCAGTGTAGAGCTCTTTTCACTAGATAACAGTGTATCTGGACCTCTTTTTAAACTCAACACAAAAAAGAAAAATAGTATCAAATTTTACAGAAAAAGAATTATACTGCTTATGGAAGATTTCTAGGCCACCACTCTTTAAGAGCAACAGGAGACTCGAGGACCCATTTTTCCCTGTGCCTATACTGTGCTGTGTGAACTCGGCCACAGAGCAGGCAGAATGGGACTGAGAGCTGGGAACCACGACGCCTGGCTTCCTCTGCCAGTTCTGACACCGACTTCCCGTGTGACCTTGAGCAATTACGCCTTCAGAAACAGGTTACCTCCCCGAGGAACCAAGGAACCGCAGAGCCGGTCGGAAACCCTTTTCAGCTCCGGCATGAGCTGTTAAGGAGAGCGAGAGCTCTTCAGGTCGCAGCATTCCCACCAACAAAGGGGGAAAGGCAGGCGCGGCGCCTCCCTCGCCGAGGGTCCCGGTGGTACTGCCCCGGTGGAAGGGGCCTCGCGTCCTCCGACGGGGAAACAGCCGCAAGGGCAGACTGGAAGGAGCTCCACGGGGCGCAACCATCTGCCCGGGGCGTGGCCCCGCGATTCCCTCATCTGGGAGAGCCTCAGCCCGTGAGGTCAGGAGCCAGGGGCCGAGCAGACCCCGGGGGAGGCCCGGGCCATGCCAGGGGGACGCTCCGCGGCAACAGCACGGGGGCAGGGCCGCAGCCTCGGGAGCGGCCGGGCCGGCGGGGCCGGGCCGACGGCTCCTGTGACCTTCCCGGGCTCAGCGCGAGGCGCGCGTTCCGGCCCGGGCGGATGCGGGCGGTGGCACCAGGGCTCGCCAGGAGCAGGCCCAGCGCCCCCCGCCTTGACCTTGACGCCGTCCCCGCCTCAGGCGGGGCCATCCGGCGCAGGGCTGCCCACACATCGCACGCGGGCCACCGTGTGAGGCGCACGGGCGACCGGGACAGACGCCCAAACGGTCCCTGGCGGCCGCGCGCCGCCGCCTCCCCATCCGGGCCCGCCCCACCCCAGCACGCGGCCCGCCTGCCTGCCCCACGCCGGCCTGCCCGGCGCTCACCTTGGACATCCACGCGGGCCCGGCCATCGCGCCCCCTCCTCGGCACGGCCCCAGCGGCGGCAGCAGTGCGCAGATGCGCGGCGCGCGCCCGGAGCCCGCCCCCGCCGGGCCCCGCCCCAAGGCCCCGCCCCCGCGGGCACGCCCCCGCGGGCACGCCGGAGGGATTCTCCGCTCTCGCTCCCCGCCCCAGCCCTGGGGGCCCACCACCTCCGCCGGCCAATCGCCGGGCTAGTCTCGCGGTGTCGGACGCCGCCGAGCGCGGAGCAGCGACCCGGGAGCTGCCTGACCGTGATCTCCCGGAAGTCTCCTCTCGCTTTTCCTTCGTTCGTTGATTCACTGTTTAGATAAGAAGTTTGTTCCGCGCCTACTAGATGCCCGTCACTCTTCTAGATTTGGGGGATATGGCTTCTCCCACGGAGTCTACAGTCTCGTGGAGGCAGATAGATAATTTACTCATTCCACGGATTTTTACTTTAACAGCTTAATTGAGGTATAATTTATATACCATGAAATTCACTCACTGTAAGTTCAGTGATTTTTAGTAAATGTAAACAGTTGCACAGATCACCAGAATCCAGTTTTTGAACATACGGAAATGTTCCTGTGTGCGTTTGCCTTCAATCCTGTCTCCCATGCCAGGTCCCAGGCAGCTACTGATCTGCTTTCTCTCTTTAGAGCCCTACAAATATTTTTGAGCTACAACTAGATTCCAGACACTGTTCTAAGTGCTTGGACTTACAGTCCAGTAGGAAAGACAGACCTCAAGTATCACACAAAGACGTAATTTAAAACCTCGATGAGTGTCAAGAAGCAAAAGTGCACAGAGCTATGAGAAGGCAAAATCAGGAACCTGATTCAAATCTAACAGAGAGACCAGAGCAGGCTTCCCTCAGGAAATAACACCCTTCCTCTTTGTCCTCTGCTCAGCAACCACAATCCTGAAGTTCCACTGATCTCGGCCCCTAGCTGGGTGCCCAGGAGGTGGGGTGATTTAGACTAAGTCTCCCCTCACCCCAACATGGAAAGCGTTCTGTCCAGAGAGGAGCTACCCAGCCGCCCAGAGAGCTGATGAATTAGGTGGAGAAACGATGCCAAAGGTTTTCATGAGATAAGTAATAAACCTGCAGCAAAGTCTGTGGCCTTGTCGGGATAGAGGAATCCCATCAACCTCTTCACCGTGGCCTTCTCATCAGGCCCTGGAGTCCCATCCTGAAGTGTTCTCCACAGTCCTCTTCACCTTCATCCCCCTCACCACCCCTGCCCTCATCCAGGCCTGACCATTTCATGCCCAGACTGTTGCAACAGCCCCCTCACCCACCAACCTCCCCCTTCCAGTTTCTCCCCACAGTCCTCTCCTTCAGGCACAGCTCTAACCAGGGTTCCACCCTGGCTTTAAAACCTCCTGGCTCTCCCTTGCATTCACCTCTCACCACTCTCTTTTCTCAGCCATATTTCCTGTTACTCCTTCCAGCCCTAAAGTCCTGGAGTGCCAGCCAAGTAGGATTCTGGCTAGCCCCCAAATGCTTCCCATATTTTCTCTGCCCTTTGGTTATGCCATTCCTTCTGCCTGAATGCCTTCTTGCCCCATTTTCAACCTGTTGAAATTCCAGGCACTTTTGAAGACTCAGCTTAGATATTGGTTCCTTTGGGAAGCCCCCAAGACCTGCTCACGTGTCCCTTCTCCCTACTCAGAGCTCGCTGGCACCTGGTTCCCAGCTCTCCTGGGAACTTTATCATGTTATTTTCTGCTGTGTACTACTGAGAAGATCTTCCTCAAGCCCAGAGACTATCTTTTATGTCTTTGTTTCTGGAAGAGAGACTAGCACATCAAGAGTACTTGCTGCTCGGTGATTAGAAAACAAAAGTTGAATGACTTTCTCCAATTTCCATTTAATCTTCATAATAACTCTATGAGGAAACTGAGAAACATCTAGTAAGCAATGATGCCAGCATTATACTAGGAAGCCTCCTAATTACTAAGGCAGTTCTTCTAATTGCTAAGTTTCCTCTGAGGAGCCAACCAGTTCCACAAAGGCTTCCCAAGCACAGTCCCTATCAGGGCACTGTGAGGACAACGACGTGAGTAAGCTCCGGCCCTGCACTCTGAGTCCAGTGAGGGAGAGACAGAAGAAATCCAGATAGTGACAGGGGCTGTAAGGGCTGGAGGGAGGGGTTGATTAGGGAAGATTCCACTATGGAGATGGCATTTGAATCAGTCCTTGAAGAGGGAAAATGTCAGCAGCCTGAGTTGAGGCCATGAGAAGGGAACAGTGCCAGCAAAGACTTCCAGGCAGGAAAGTGTGGAACCCTCAGAAGCTCTGATTCTGGAGACTGAAAGGAACCTCACAAGTTTCACAGTCCAGCTCCCACAACAAGGGGCTCCGTGCCTCCTGAGCAGCTGGAGGGGTGTCAGAGAGACAGAAAGCTCCCTCGCTCTCAGCTGGGACCTGCTCCCTGAGTCAGCCCTTAGGCTCCAGAACTCCCAGTCACTACTCCTCACACATGTTCCAGAGTTCCTCCAACATGCAGGTCACTCTCCTCAGGACAAGCCCCTTTGTCCTGTCCCTTGAACTTTGTGGTGTCCAGAGATAGGATCAGCAAGGTATGTTTGGACCAGATAATGGGAAAACATTGCAACTCAGGACAAGGATCTAGGTGTGCCCTTATTTGTTACTACAGCAGTACCAAAACCAGGTGTGCTTCACTCTAAGAAAATTTTTTAATCAAGATGGCAATTTTTAAATTAATAAATCAGCTAAATAAAGTATACTTATTGCCATACTAAATGCTTCTTTTTATTTTTTATGAAAGGAACACAAATTTATTTCAACAGAATTTCTGTATTTTCCTAAATATTAGGACTTTAGTAAATAAATGGGCAAAGGACCTGAACAATTAGTTCACAGCCAAAGAAACACAATAAAGAAACTTCAAAAATGTCCAACCTTGGGGCCGGCCCCGTGACCAAGTAGTTAAGTTCACTCACTCTGCTTCGGTAGCCCAGGGGGTCGCTGGTTCGGATCCTGGGTGCGGACGTGGCACCACTCATCAAGCCATGCTGAGGCAGCATCCCACATGCCACAACTAGAAGGACCTACAACTAGAATATACAACTATTACTGGGGAGCTTTGGAGAGAAGAAGAAGAGGGAAGAAAAAAAGGTAAGATTGGCAACAGGTGTTAGCTCAGGTGCCAATCTTTAAAAAAAATAAATAGGGCCGGCCCAGTAGCACAGCAGTTAATTTCACGTTTCTCTTCACTGGCATGGGGTTTGCTGGTTTGGATCCCAGGTGGGGACATGGCACCGCTTGGCAAAAGCCATGCTGTGGTAGGCGTCCCACATATAAGGTAGAGGAAGATGGGCAAGGATGTTAGCTCAGGGCCAGTCTTCCTCAGCAAAAAGAGGAAGATTGGCAGCAGATGTTAGCTCAGGGCTAATCTTCCTAAAAAAAGTAAAATTAAATTAAATAAATAAAGCACACTTAAATAGACTAAAAAAAGTGTTTTTATAATAAAGTCCAACTTTAACTATAATCAAATGCATGCAAAAATTTTAAAAATTAGAAACTTTTTTACCCCTTTTTATTAGAAAGTGTTAATAAAATGCTAGTGTCCTATACTAATTTATGGTGAAATTGCTACACTCTAAGTTTTGGCTGGCCTTATACGTTGCCACAATCTTTTTGGAAAACGATTTAGCAATGCGTCTTAAGAGCTACTGTGTTCTTGCTCTTTCACCTAGTAAGTCCATTCCTGAGAATTAATCCTTTCAAAAAAATCCACAAAGACAAAGCCATTAGCACAAAGATATTCGTTATAAGATTATCTATAATTTTTTAAATTAAAACAAAACCAGTTTAGATGATTAACCGAAGAAATGGTTATATAATTTAGGGAAAATGAATTGAATGGGACGCCACACAGCCCTCACAAGCGATCATAATGAAAACTCTTTGTAAGTGTAAGAAAAAAATATCAACATTTAAAATATCTCCTATGCTCTGCTCTCACTTCTTCCTGTATGTGAGCAAAAACTAGCAAGGAACCTGTGCCCTCACACAGTCTTCCTTTACTCAATAAAATCCAACTCCAGTCTTCCAGTTGCTCAGGCCAAAAGACTTGAAGGTCAGCTCTATTTTTCAAAATAAATCCAGAATTGGACTCTTCTCCTCACCTCCACCACTCCCACCCTAGTCCGAGCCAGAGTCATTTCCCGCTTGAACCGATGCAGTAGTCTCCAAACTGACCTCCCTGCTTCACCCTTGCCCACCACCCATTTCCTGCCCTCAGGATCCTGTTGAAAGCATAGGACAAATACCCCTCCTCTGCTCAAACAGCCAGTGAAACCCTAGCTCTCTCCAAGCAAAAGTCAACGGTCTGACAGGGGCCCATAAGGCCCTAAATAGTCTGGTCTTGCTACCGCCTCTCTTTCCTCATCTCCCACCATTGTCCCCTTCACCACTCTTTTCCAGGTACACCTGCCTCCTTGCTGTTTTTCGTCAGGTCACACTTCCTCCCACCTCAGGGCCTTTGCCCTTGCTGTTCCTAAAGCCTGGAATGCTCTTCCAAATGGCTTGCTCCCTCAGCCACTCCTCATCCCCCGCTCCCCACCCCTATCCCTGGCCGCCACCAATCTACTTCATGTCTCTATGTATTTGCCTACACTGGGCATGTCATATAAATGGAGTTATACAATTTGCGCTCTTTTGTGACTGGCTTCTTTCTCTTAGAAATTAAGTAATATTTTCAAGACTTATCCATGTGTGTTGGAAAAACCTCAGTTCTTTTCATCCTGTTTCCTACTGCCACACTCACAACACTTCTGGTCACCAAATGTGTAGAGATTTGTCCCCACCAAGCAATTCTCTGTGACACCAGCAGGGTGTCCTACAATTTAACTCAATTCTGACACTATCTACCTGGAGATAGTGTCAGATCCCACAGGTTAAGCGTTCGGTCCCACTAGACTGTTCCCTCCCACAGTTAAGACAACAATCACAAGTCCAAGTTGTCACCTGCACTTCTGACCAATCGGCTATAAATCTGAGGTTGCCACAACCTCCTCCTCAGGTTCGATTAATATGCTAGAGCAGCTCATAGGACTCAGGGAAACACCTACTTACATTTACCAATTTATTTATCTATTTATTTATTTGAGGAAGATTAGCCCTGAGCTAACATCTGCTGCCAATCCTCTTCTTCTTCTTCTTCTTCTTCTTCTTCTTCTTTTTTTTTTTTTTGCTGAGGAAGACTGGACCTGAGCTAACATCCATGCCCATCTTCCTCCACTTTATATATGGGACGCCTACCACAGCATGGCTTGCCAAGTGGTGCCATGTCCACACCCAGGATCCGAACCAGCGGACCCTGGGCCTCTGAAGCGGAATGTGAGAACTTAATCGCTGCGCCACTGGGCCGGCCCCAACATTTACCAATTTATTAAAGGATGTGATAAAGGATACAGATGAACAACAAGATGAAGAAATACATAGGGTGAGGTCTGGGAGGGTCCCGAGTACAGGAGCTTCTGTTCCTGTGGAGTTGGGGTGTGTCACCCTCCCAGTACATGGATGTGTTCACCAACCTGCAAGCTCTCTGAACCCCACACTTTTGGGATGCTTGTGGAGGCTTCATCCTGTAGGCATGATTGATCATTAAGTCCATTTCCAGCCCTTCTCCCTTCTCAAGAGAATGGGGGGGCAGGGCTGAAAATCCCAAGATCTAATCATGGCTTGTTCTTTCTGGTGACCCTCTCCCATCCAAGAGCCATGCAGGAGCCCACCCAGAGTCACCTCATTAGAACAAAAGACACTCCTATCACCCAGGAAATTACAAGGGCTTCAGGAGCCCTGTGTCAGGAACTGGGATCAAAGGTCAAATATTAGAACAAAAGATGCTCCTAGTGCTCATATCACTTAGGGATTTACAAGGGTTTCAGGAGCCTTGTGTCAGGAACCGAGGGCAGAGACCAATATATATTTCCTATTATCTCATACCATGTCATGGCTTGTATCAGTACTTCATTCCTCATTATTGCCAAATTATATCCCATCGTGTGGATACACCACACTTCACTTATTCATTCATCAGCTGATGGACGTTTCAACTGTTTCGACTTTTTGGCTATTATGAATAATGCTGCTAAGAGCATCCACTTTCCTTTGATTTCTTTTATTGTTCCTGAAATGTTACTTGTGCAATAAAAATTATGTGTTCCAAAACATCCCCATACATTGACCTTCTAATAGCATGTGTGTTGCCTAAAGCACACAAACAACACGCACTATATGGCACGAAAGCCTGGAATTGTTCCCTTCCTGGGGGAGTGAAAAGATGCCTGTCTGCAATAAGACTGGATAAGTCTTCAATCCAGTGATTTCTCCCTTTGTCACACCTCCCAGTTAGAAAACAAGAGCGTGCCCCAGGGCTCGCCACAAAGGCACAACAGAGCCTAGTGGGAAAGAGGTGGGCCTTGGGCAAACTTACTCCTACTTCCTCCACTGCAATGACTTCAGGTCAAAGAAAGTTGCCCTGAATCCTCTTGTTTCCACAGTCAGGTTTTTCTGTGTGGGTCCCTCTGGCAATCACTGCTGATTGCTCTGTCAGGCCAGGTCTGAATCTGTTGGGGCTAGAGATCAAACTTCATCCCCAACCTCAGAGGAGCCCCTGCCCTCTGAGGATCTGGGCAGATACACAAATCACCACAGGAAGAGACACACACTAGTATTGTGAGCCTCTCCCAGGCAGCCCCAGCTGGTCTGTTCATCCCACACGCACGGAGACACTCAGCAATGTTTACTGATCAAACAGATGAACTGATACTCTGACTGCACTTGCCACTCTTCAGTGGCATTTGGAGAGCAATGCAGGCTGCAGAGACAGTGCCCCTGGGCACCTCCACCTGGAAGTTCCAGGGCTCTCCACACTTTCACTGAACTCATCACTCTTCCCTCTAAAGTGCCCTCTCTCCCGTGTTCCTCATCTCAGCAAACCTAAACCAGGGAATCACCCTCAACTCTTCCATCGCTCACTCAAAAAAGATTCTCTGGAGCCAGCCCTGACAGTTTAGTGGTTTAAGTTTGACATGCCTCACTTCAGCAGCCCAAGTTCAGTTCCTGGGTGCAGAACCACACCACTCTCATCTGTCAGTAGCCATGCTATGGCAGTGGCTCACATAGAAGAACCAGAAGAACTTACAACTATATACAACTATGTACTGGGGCTTTGGGGGAGAAAAAGGAGGACAAAAGGAGGAAGATTGGCAACAGATGTTAGCTTAGGGTGAATTGTCCCCTGCAAAAAAAAAAAAGAAGAAGAATCTCTGTGCATCTGCCATATTCTAGGCCTGTGGCTAGGCACAGGGGAGGAAGCAGTAACACAACGGAGGTGAAGTCCCTGCCCTCTTGGACCTTAGAGTGGTTCTCAACACTGCCAGATATGATGCCCCCATTCTTTTCGTTTGTTTGTTTTTGGTAAGAAAGATTGGCCCTGAGCTAACATCTGTTGCCAATCTTCCTCTTTTTGCTTGAAGAAGATTGTCACTGAGCTAACATCTTTGCCAGTCTTCCTCCATTTGTTTTGTATGTGGCATGTTGCCACAGCATGGCTTGATGAGTAGTGTGTAGGTCTGCACCCGGGATCCAAACCCGTGAACCCCGGGCTGCCAAAGCAGAGCACATGAACTTACCCCCTCTTCCACGGGCTGGCCCCAATGCCCCCTTTTTATATCAAATGTTTTTAATATCTTCTTTGCCATCCTGAAATGAAACTCATGGATAATATAACCTACTTATACATGTAATGAAAAAACAAAACCAATATAATATAACTAATATAAAAGAGAAAAAGAGCATTCTAATAAAATATGTGTTTCAATCTGTAAATGCTCTGGCCTAATACGCTAGAAGACATCATGAAGTGGTCACATGTTTGCACCTACTTATAACAAAGAAGTTTGGATTTAAGAGAGGTAAGGTACTATTCATTTATTTTTGATATTTGAAAATAAGAGCTAAAAAAGTAGGTTTTTATATACCATGGATGACGGCGATGGTGACATCAATAAATGCAGACGAATGCAGGTGTGCCATATGGGGACTCGCCATGGTCAAACAAAATCGTCAAACAGTTAGCATACCAGCAGGCGTCGGGGGTGATTTCTCCTTTCTCAATCATGAGTCAAGTTGCCACCACTGACGTGATTTTCCAAAATGGTCATCAATCCTTGCTGAAGCTCTGAACAAAGCAAAGTTCAGTCTTCCTTTGATTTACATAGTAGTTGCATTCCTGGAAAATTCATCATATTTTAAAACCATGCCCTCCAAAATACCAAGTTTATGTGTGAAATAGTTAGTTTCCAAGGTCAGATCACTACAAACAGGTATGTTACCTACAGGAGTATCTGGTGGTACTTCTCAAAGTCCCATGGGACATGGGACATTCTCTGTGGGGCAGAACTGTCCCAGCATTGCAGGACATCCAGCATTCCCAACCCCATCCACTAAAAGGAAGCAGCACCCTCCTGTCACTGCATCCACTGAACACCCCATTCACTTCGAAGTATTCCTTCGGGAACAGGAATTCCATTCAGAACATTGGTCTAGAGGGCCAATATTCAAACAGTTGATCCCAACCTGGTGTAATGCGTGCTGTGATATGGATTCCAGGGTCTGTGGATACTCCAAGCCTGGGGTGCCTCAGGAACTAGGGGAGAGGAGACAGAGTATCCCGGGATTTGAAGCAGGCAGAGATTACTACAAGCAGACAAGACTTAAGGGAGGCCCATTTTTCAGACAGAAAGACGGGAAGAAGGGGTGCTAGGCAGAGGGACAGCATCAGCAAAGGCTGGAGATGGATGATAATCCATGTGGTTAGTGGGGAAATACAAGGGCTAGAGCACAAAGGGCCAGGAAGGAAGAGGCTGGAGGAAGAGGCAGGGAAGGTCCAGATGCTCACACTCCTGTCACAGGAAGCAGTTTGGACTCTGTCCTGGGGAGGTAATGGGGAGCCATCTGACATACTATGTGTTTTACTCATAAGTGCATTATTTTGCTTAATGAACGCTGGGCAAAAGATTTGCTCCCCTGAGGTCCGTTTTGGGAATAATATCTCTGGAGCCAGGCCAGAAGTAAGGCCTAGAAATGCAACCCAGGGGTATTGCTCAAATCAAATTGACTTATCTTCCATTCCCATACACTGCAGGACCTGGCTTTACTTTGTCTATCCAAGTCGACAGATCAAGTTCAGAGAAGCTACATAAACAGTAATAATGCTTCCCTGAAAGCAGATGTGACTCCCAGCCCAGCACTCCTCCTAGAGAAGCCAGCCTGTGGTCTGCAAGGTTAATAGAGTGAACTCTTGAAAGCTCACTCCCACAATCCTTGGGGTAGACAGAGGAACTCATGACCACTTTCAAAGAGACAATGTCCACTCTCAGTGAAGGTACCAGGGCAATAGAGAAAGATCTCAGCAAACCTGAGTCCCCATTCCCACCCCACAGAGGGTTCTGAATATTCTATGATTAATGTGACACCTTATAACACGTTAAATGCTTTACCAAGTAGAAGCTAATATATTGGCAAAAGACCTGTTGAATCCCCCATTCTCTTGAGTTAATCAGAAAGATGCAGGGAAATGAACTAAATCAGAGTCCTCTCTACACAGACTTCCTAACAATCCTCCAAACACAGAAATGAATATGAGATCATTTGGTTCCAGATGTTGAGGAACCCACAGCCAGTCAGCGACACAGATAATTCTGGGAGACAGCTCATGTTACGATGATGGGACTTGGGAGGCGCCAGGGGTTCTTAGACAGATTCCTTTGTTTCTTTTGTGTAAGTCATGACCCCAGGGCCTCTCTAAGCCACAGAAACTCTCAGCTCACTGAGACTCTCCAAGAGGTCTTACTGAACAACGTTTCTGTATGGTTAAGAGTTCCTCTAAGTGATAGTGAAAGTAGCCTGCTCCTAAAAATTGTGGGGATCTACGGCATTTGGGGTGCCATTTTTACCCCATTTTACCCCCATCTCTCTCTCTGATTCTGATGGCTTGGGAGGGACCATAAGATTATTTCACAGCTGCAGAAATTGATGCTGAGAGAGGAACAATGACTTGCCCAAGGTCATAGTGAGCAAGTCAGGATTGGAAACACAAATCCAGGATTACCTTCAATTGCAAGACCACATGTAAATATGTTTATGAAAGTCCCCAGGGCAGTGATCACTCAAACTGTCTCTAAGAAGGAGTCATTCATACAGTCATCAAATGAATGTTCTAGGCTTATCTTGTTCAGTGCTGAAGCCACTAGCCACATGCGGCTATTGAGCACTTGGAAGGTGGCAAGTTCAAATTAAGATGTGCCATGTGGAAAATACACACTGGATTCCAAAAACTTAGTGTGAAGAAAAGAATATAAATTATCACCTTAGTAATTTTTTTATATTGACTACTTGTTGAAATTACAATGTTTTAGATATATCTGGTTAAATAAAAATATTATTAATGTGGCTACTAGAAAGTTTAACATTACATACATGTCTTATATTGTATTTCCATTGGACAGATCTTCTATAGGCATTGAGAATACAGCAGAGCACAGGACAGACAAAAATCTGTGCCCTCCTGGAATTTACCCCTGAGAGGAGACAGATACTAAGTAAACAAACAAGTGAAATATACATGGTATGTTGGGGATGATAAGTGCTTTAGAAAAATGAAGTAGGGAGGAGCGGTTGCCACTTAGAGTGATCAAGAAAGGCTTTGCTCATATTAGCCTTCAGGAAAATGCAAATCAAAACCACTATTAGATACGACTTCACCCACTCTAGGATGGCTGTAATCAAAAAGACAGCTAATAACCAGGATCGGAGAGGATGGAGAAATTGGAACCCTCATACATTGCTGATGGGAATGTAAAATGGTGCAGCCACTTTGGAAAAAAGTTAGGCATTTCCTCGAAAAGTTAAACATAGAGTTACTACATGAACCCAGGAGTTCTTTCCTTAGATATATACCCAAGAGAAATTAAAGCACATGTCCACACAAAAACTCGTACATGAATGCACATAGCAGTCTTACTCCTAATAGCCAAGAAGTGAAACACTCCAAATATCCATTCATTGATGAATGGATAAGTAAGTTGTGGTATATCCACATGACAGAATATTATTCAAACATAAAAAGAATGATGTGCTGAAACATGCTACAACATGGATGAATCTTGAGAACGATACCAACCCTGATATCAGTTTCCCTACATGAAACCCAGCTTAGATGGGGTTAAAATCAAAACACTCTTTCCCTGCTTACTTCCTGGCTTCCTGGCTCCAGAATCCACTATCCTCCATGGAGACAGACATCGCCAAAGACAAGCAACTGGATTTACTATCTCCTTGCTGCAAAGAGATACGGGCTGGTGGGAAAGCTGCTGACCAGCAAAGTCATGGGCTCCCTCCTCTCTGCAAGTAGTCTCAAGACCAACGAGAGGCTGGTGGGAAAGCTCCGACCAGCAAGGCCATATGCTCCCACTCCCCTACCTAAAACTCTCCCTTTTAGCTTTTTGGGGAGTTTGGGATTTCAGCGTTAGCTGCCTTTCTCCTTGCTCAGTGCTGTGCAATAATAAAATTCCTACTTTCTTCCACTATACCTGGTGTCAGAGATTGGCTTGCTGCGCAATGGGTGAGCGAACTCACTTCAGGTTCAGTAACAAAAACACTATGCTAAATGAAAGCAGTCACTAAAGAGCACATATTGTCTATTCCATTTATATGAAATGTCCTGAATAAGTGAATATATAGAAACAGAAAGTAGATTGGCGAGGAGGATTGAGGAGGTTGGGGAGAAATGAGGAGAGACTGCTAATGTGTATGAGGTTTCTTTTTGGGGCGATGAAAAATTTTCTATAATTGATCATGATGAGGGTTGCTCAACTCTGTAAACACACAAAAAAACCACTGATTGTATACTTCAAATGGGTGAATTGTATGGTATATGAATTATATCTCAATAAAACTGTTATATAAAAAAGAAAGGCTTCACTGAGAAAAAATATTTGAGGAGACATTTGAATGAGCTAAGTGGATATTTGGGAGAAGGGGCGTTCCAGACAGAGGGAATAGCAAATGCAAAAGTCCTGAGGAAGAAGTGGGCTTGGCTTTTTCAAGGAACAGGCTAGAGCAGAATGAAGAGAAGAGTAGAAGGAGTTGTGTTAGATGGATGGGCAGCATATTATGTAGGGGGTTATAAGAGCTGATGGTGAATGAGATAAGTCACTAGAGGCTTTGAGCAGAGAGTGACAAGATGTGACCATCAGTTTGGCTGCTGTGACAAGCATAGCCTGTAGACATCACATGCAGAAACAATTAGAAAACTACTATATTGTCTTTAAACATTTCTGTTTAAATAATGTGATGTATATGTGTGTGTTACTGGTTCAAATCCCCTATAACAGGGGTTGGAAATTACAGTGGCCCACTACCTGTTTTTGGACAGCCCACAAACTAAGAGTTGTTTTTGTATTTTTAAATGGTTGATAAAAATCAAAAGAATAATACTTTGTGACACTTGAAAATTATATGAAATTCAAATTGCACTGTCAAAAGTAAAGTTTTATTGGAACACATCCATGCCCATTTGTCTCATATAGCTGCTCTCACAGCAGAGGGGAGTAGATGTAACAGAGACAGTGACTATACGGCCTGCAAAGCCTAAAATATCTCCCAGCTGGCCCTTAACAGAAGAAGTTTGCTGACCCATAGAGCAATGATTATCAAACATTTTGGTTTCAGGGGTATTTTTCACTCTTAAAACCTGTGGACTTGGGGCTGGCCCAAGTGACATAGTGGTTAAGTTCACATGCTCTGCTTTGGCAGCCAGGGTTCACAGGTTCAGATCCCGGGCATGGACCTAGCACCACTTGTCAAGCCCCAGTGTGGCAGCATACCACATAAAGCAAAGGAAGATGGGCACAGATGTTAGCTCAGGGCCAGTCTTCCTCTCACACACACACACACACATACACACACACACAAAAGAACGTATAAAAAAATTGAGGACTCAAATTTTGTTAATAGAAATTATATCTATTAATATTTATCATATTAGAAACTAAACGCACATTATCTCATAGGTATTTTTAAAATATGTATTAAATAATTTTAAAATAACAATAAACCCACTATATGTTAGTTTAATTAACATATTTTTATGAAAAATTATGTCTTTGAAGACAAAAAATATTTAGTGAGAAGAGTGGCATTGTTTTACATGTTTACCGATGTCTTTAAAGCCTGGCTTAATAGAAGACAGCTGGATTCCCAAATCTGCCTCTTCATTCAACCTGTTGCAATACTACACATGTAACTTATGGAAAATTCCATTCTATATTTGTGAGAAAATGAGAGTGAGAAAGCAAATAATGTCTCAGTATTATCATGAAAATACTAATGGTGCTGACCTCACAGACCCTCAGAAAAGGTCCCAGGGACCACAGGGACCACTTTGAGAACTGCTGCCCTGCAGGCAATAGGGACTTAACCCAGGAGCGCACACTCCAGAGACACTTGCCCAGTGCTTCAATTGTATTAATGCCATTCCAGCGGCAGAGGATCCGTTCATTAGCAAAATGAATGCACAAAATAATTGTCCATTGGTCAAACAAGCAGTGTTCCAGGTGTGTGAAGTGCTGTGCAAGGGCCTCTACCCTTGCACAGACAGAGCATAAGAATCTAGTGAGTTCCGATGGTCTCTAGATCTTAGGAGTCCACCTGCTCTCAAGTTCAAGCCACTGAGTGAGGATGCAGTCACCTGATCCCAAACTGAAGGTTGTCCAAATCTTGTTCCTCAAATATTGTTGCTTCTGCCTTGGACTAAATCTTTAAAGAAGGAAACTTGTTGGAACACTCAAAAGGACAGGAATTTGGGCCTTCACTGAACTTACAGAGCAGATTATATAACAGTTGAGGACCTACTGGCTAATAAATGATGGTCCATGGAGTAGAATTCAGTCTGAGACTTGCCCACTTGCCTCAATATCCTTATGAGCAAGGTTTGCTCATCTACTGCTCATTACTGGAGATTACTGAGATCTACAGCAAAATTGAACCAAGCTGTGAATGAATCGGCTTAGTCATTTCATGGTAGATACTACAACAACAATCCAGGAGAGATGTGAGGGGGGCCTTGGACCACAGTGATAGTGATCGAATGCTACACAGTGGTTGGATTCTAGATATAAGGGGCTGTGCTGATGGGCTGAGTGTGAGGTGTGAGGAGAAGAGGGGAATCAAGGAAGGCTTTGAGGATGTTAACGGCACCTGAAAGGACAGACATGGCAGGCTGCAGGAGAAGCAGTTTTGTGGAGGAGACTGACCCCTCCTCCCTCAACAACAGGACAGTCACCATCAGGTTGGGGTCTCATTCTAGGCCATCTAGGAACTTCTCACATCCAGAATAGCTTCTGGGAGAGGGTCTAGAACTGGCCAAAAGGGGTCGTTCAGGAAGGGAGAGAGTGGGTTCACTGTGCTCTGTACTAAAGGGCCTGGTCACTCAGTTCTCCAGTAGGAAAATCTTTTCCAGGTCAGAATATTTGGCGAGTTACTTGATTCAGTGTGTGGACAGGTCCAGGAAAATGTATTCTTTCAAAGAATGATGATTCAATATTTATTAAAACCTTGTCCTAGACCCTGGGGATGGAGCCAAATGAGATGTGGTGCCAGTCCTCCTAAATGTTAGTATTTGAGAGGAAATAAATCTCTCTTCAAAGAAGACAGCCCCAGGCTGTATATTCATTAACCCATCAAATATTCACTAAGAATCTATGTTTAGGGGCAGGCCCCTTGGCCAAGTGGTTCAGTGGCCCAGGCTTTTGCCAGTTCAGATCCTGGGTGCGGACATGGCACCGCTCATCAAGCCACGTTGAGGTGGCGTCCCATATAGCACAACTGGAGGGAACTACAACTAGAACATACAACTATGTACTGGGGGGCTTTGGGGAGAAAAAGAGAAAACAAAAAGAATCTATGTGCAAAATGCTGGAGATACAGGAAAATTACCAGACAAGCTGTTCAGTGGTAGGATATAGGTCAGTTGCGGGGTCGGGGGGGCGGTGAGAGAGACAGAGAAAGAGACTGAGTGAGGCAGACCTAGTATATAAATATACATGGCAGCTATGTCGAAGGAGAGGCCGAGATGTCAAGTACTCTGTGAGAAAATATAAGACTTCAGGGAGGAATGAGGTTTGAACTGCCCCTAAGACAGATAAGACTCAGATGAGGCTAGATAGTTGCAGGACATTTCAGAAGGGGCCTTGAAGCTGATACAAATTAGAGATGGGACAGCAAAGGATTTGAGTGGAGCTCTGGCGAGTGGCTCACTGGGCCTACCGGTCTGCTAGAAGGTAGGGTTACTTTAGGAGATGTTCCTGCCCAGGCCTTGGGCCCAGGGCACTCCATCTCTGCCATCAAGATCAACTTAGACTCTAAGTCTTAGAAGAACAACTTGCAGATCAATGATATTTCATCACAAAGAACAGCAACTAGTCAAGGAGGAAGGACTGCGGAAAGAAGGAAAGAAACGAATGTTTGATTGTATCTACTGAGACCCTTCACCTCCTGTCGTGTTTACTCTTTGGGCATTTTGTAGTATTTATTCCTCCTATTTTCCCTACAAGTTTATTGTGTCAGTCAGAAATGAAACTAACATTTAATGAGTACTTGCAAAATGCCTGGCATCACCATGACACCCCTAACTATCCCTTGTCACTACCTTCTCTTGTTTTATCTGACTAGGAGTTGGCCCCCTTTAAACAGTGGTAACCACATGTTCCCTTGCCCTAGACAGAGTGATCAAGAAAGTCAGGACCCAGATTAAAATCCACCCATTACCAGCTGTGTGACCTGGGGCAAGTCACCTTCTCTGAGGCTGTTTCTTCATCTGTGAAACGGGATAATAATACCAAGCTCTATAGACTGAAGAGGCATTCATGGAATAATCATATTCAGTAAATGATAAAGCATCCAGCACAACCCCGGGCACAGAGTAGGTCATCAATGTCTTTCTTCTCCCTCTGTCCACCATCCCTTCAAAAAAACACACACATTGTCTTTCTCAGGAACCACACCCAACATCTGAGAGCAGCAGAAGCACATGATTTAGAATCAGAGAATGAGGTTAGAGCCTTCTTTTCTCCTTCCTAGCTGCGTGGCATTGGGCAAGTCCCTTTGGCTCTCTGAGCCCAGAGTTTCTCCTCTGTAACATGAGAATTGTTTCCCTTCACCCTCCTCACAACATTATTGTAATAGTTCAAGTGAGAGGGCCTTATTTAAGGCGATGGCAATAGCGATCAACAAGGATTTATTAAGGGAATCTTCTAGTCAGGTTGGTTGCTTCTATTTATCACCTGTAAAAGGAGGGACCTCCCAGAACCAAAAACACAGTCTTCTTTGTAGAGGTTCTGGCTTTTTTACCCGGAACACCTGGTATGCAAATGAACAGCATGTTAGCTGTGGTAACAGAATGTACCCGAGCAGGATCTGAACACACACAATTCTGGCCTGTTTGTGGGCAAGGTGGAATCTAGGGTGGGAAGAAGAACTTTTGTAGTAGTCATTGCATGGTTCGGAGAGGGTTTCAGGTTCCCAACTCTAACATGGGAGAAAGGGGAAGTATAGATGGAGAGAATCTTATCAAGGCCTGTCTTTGTTCTAAGACTCCACATTCTCTGAAATCCCACATATCCTGCCTTCTTTCCCAAGGTTGAGGCCCCTATCACATGTGTCCAATACAAACAAAGGCTGATGATGTGGCCTCTGAAGGCTGGTCAACAATCCCCTGGGGCTCTGAGTTTCTTCTTGCCCGTCTGGTAACAACTCATTATGCCTCTGATGACTCTCACGATATCAACAGGGGGGCTTGTCTGCTTAGCTGATGGCTGCTATTCTCACTGACAGGTGGCAGAATAAAGTTGGAAAACCCCAACCAGGAACCTCAGGTATAAAAGGAAAATGTGAAAACATCAAGGATCATCTGCCAAACTTGGACCCCTGCTCCTACTGGAACCCCCAACCTTCAGCCTAAGCAATGATTCTCTAAGTGTGGTCCCGGGACCAGCAACATCATCATCATCATTTGAGAACTTGGTAGATGCCCACACTTTTGGTCCCCAGACCTACTAAATCAGAAACTCTGGGGGCGGAGCCTCCCAAGCGATTCTGACGCATTAAAGAAACAAATTTTGTCTCCTTCATCAAAATCCAAGTGTGGAAGAGTGGGCTGAGCCAGCCCCTGAGTCCAGGCCAAGTTCTGCCAGTTCCCAGCTGTGGGACTCTGGGCAAGTTACTGAAACTGTTTCCTCACCTGTAAAATGGAGATAATACCTATAGAACCAGTTATCCTGGGGTTAGAAATAACACATGTACCACCTGGACCCCTAAAAAGTACTTAGCAGTTGCTCCATTTGCTGCTGGTTGGATGGCATTTGTTTAAAAGCCCCAGAAAACATCCTGGCCTTTGTCCCAGTATATCTCTGGACACAGTAAATCCTTTCAATGTGCTCAAGTCTCACTGTTAGTACCTACAAACATAGGTTCCCTAACTGCCACACAAGAGGAGCCAAACAACAACTGGAACCCCAGGCTTCTGGAAGGAAAGGGTTTTTATTTCCGATGATATCAGCTGGGAGACGAGAGTGAGCCCTCAAATTCCTCTCCTTTCCTCTGGTCTCCTCAAAAGAGGGGAGGCCAGGGGTTCTAAAGGTTTGCAAGGAATGTGGCTGTTTGTAGATGGCAGGGGGGAGTCAGTGGCCTTGCCGGTGGGAGCTTTCCAGCCAGCCTGCATTCCACCTTGGGACACCGCTTGCAGGGAGGAGGAGGAGATAATAAGGAATTCAGGTGGCTGTCCTTGACCCTGTCTGTCTCCAAGGCATCTTAGTGGATTCCGGAGCCAGGGAGCCAGAGAGTAAGTAGGGAAAGAGTGCTTTGGTTTTAACCCCATATATGCTGCCTTTAACGTAGGGGAACTGATAGCAGGGCGGGCATCATCACGTTTGTATCCGGGGACTCAAAGAAAGGTAAGCAAATCCCGTCCTCCTCCCTAAGGGACCCGGAGGGCCTGAGACGCCCTGCCCCGGCCGCAGTCAAAGACCAGAATGGCTTCCCTGGGCCTGGCCTGAGAGGGGCCTCAAAGGTCAGCTGGACTGACCCCCTTCTTTTCCGCGGAAAGCTGGGGTCCAGAAGGGCGTGGCCAAGGTCGTGCAGCAACAGGTGGCAGAACTGGGCCCCGGCTGGATCCCCACACTCACAGTCCAGGGGTCTCCCCTTGCTCCTCGCTGACGCCCCTGCCCCAGGCCACGGGGCTCCAGGATCACTGCACTCGCTCCCACGGCACCCCTCGAATGGATGTGCCCAGGCCCTGCACCCTCACGCCCGCGCGACGTGGGTTCCCGCCGGCCGGAAGTCCCAGGTCAGCGCCGCCGACGCTGGCGCGGGCACCCGGCAAGCCGGGCAGCGCCTCACGCGGCCAGGTCGCCCCCTGGCGGGCCCGGGACGCCGTGCAGCCGGGGAGCGGGGTGCCCACCCTCTTCCCGCCGTGGGGCGGAGTCGCCGCCGCTCGCGGTCCCGCTCCCCGCCTCCCAGGCCCCTGCCCCGCCTCCTCCGGGTGGGCGGCGGGGTGGGGTGGGGTGGGGCGGGCCGCCGTCGGACGCTCTCCGCCGCGGGGCAGGGCCGCGGGCGCGGGGCTCCGGTGGCCGCTGATGGGAGGCGGCGTCCAGGCGGGCAAGCAGCGACTGCGCCGGGGCCACCATGGGAAACAAGCAGACCATCTTCACCGAAGAGCAGCTAGACAACTACCAGGTGAGCCTGGCGTGCCCCGAGCTCGAAGCGGCGCCCCTCTGCCCCTCCCCTCTTTCTCCCGTCGCTTGCCGAGGCCCGAAAGCCTGTTCACCAGGTTCAAACCCTGCCTCTGCCTTTAGGTGGAAGCGTGACCTTGGGCTGGTGACTTCTCCGAGCCTCAGTTTCCCCACTCGTGGAATGAGAGCGCTTTCAAGTTAGAAGATTCTCCAAGGCGTGCCTCGCTCCAGCTACCCCTTCTTCCCTCCCCAATTCAGCCTTCTTACTCTTGTACCCGGGCTGGACCCCAACCCCTCCCCAGCCTCCCATCCCAGCGCCCACCTTGGCAGGGAGATGGAGAGTCAGCAAATGTGGGCCGGACGGAGGACCCCGTTTCTCCTCCTCCAATCCCGGGAAGCAGCCCAGGAGAGTGAGTCTCTATAAAGCAGAAATGAGCTGGGGCCCTATCTGGGTTGGGAGTGAGCTGCATCAGTCTCCAATGCCGTTTTAAGTTAGGGGTGTCTTTTTTATCCGTTAGAGTCTCTCCATCTGGCCCAGCATGGAAATAATTGGAGCAAGAAGGCAAGCCAGGTACCAGTCTTACATGGTCACCTCTCCAAGCTCCCTCAGGCTGGCAGCAGCCACCCCCTTAAACCGTTCTAGGGCCCCCTGCCTCCAGAGCCAGGGAGCTGTCCAGATCAGCGGTCCCAATGCCCTCTCACCCATGTACAAACTTTTCTGTGGTTGCAGCATGAAGCCCAACTCCCTGACTTGCCCAGAGCACTGGCCAGCCTGCCCGGTTCCTCCCCTGCCCTGTGCGCTGCAGCCACCCCAGAACTACCCTCAGTTCCCTAACACCAGCAGGCTCTGTCCTCCTTCCCTTTGCCCGTGCCCTGGAATGCTTCTTCCCATCTCCAGATGATCTCTCCCATCCTTTAAGGCCCAGCTCTGATGCCTCTTTCCTGACTCTCCCAGGCAAGGGGGGCCGGACTGTGTTTTTGCCTGTGTGGAGTGTGCTGTGAGAAAGATGAACACCAGCAGGGTCTCCGTAGGCGCCTGCTGCTTTCCTGCGTATTTATTTTGGGATCGGGCTTGAAGTGTGGGTCCTCTGATGTGGGCAGATGTAAAATAAAGGTCCCCTCTCATCCAGTAACAGATTTCTCAGCTCCATGTGAGGCCGTGAGATGGAATGGGGGGGGGGGGGGAACCACATTCATGGATGTCTAGCAGGCATTGTGACTGATGCCCTCTATGCATCAACTCATTTGATCATCACAGTGAGGTGGATTATTACCCCATTTTACAAAAGAGTACACAAAGGCTACGGAGCCATTCAGCACCCTGCCCATTCAGGGCTCACACAGGAATGTGAATCATGAATCCAAGGCTCACTCTTTTTGCGGGGGTGGAAGGTGGGCTGTGTGTGCTCTTTGTCCTCAAGGCACTCACTGGCTGGAGAGACAGACCCTTACCACCATGTGGCCCTTGTCAGAGGCAGGTGGCAGAGTGTGCTCTAGGGGAGGGCAGTAGTGGGCAGTGGGAGACTAGCAGGGAAGGGGGGCTTTTGCTTTGACTGGAAGTTTCAGAAATAATGCAGCACTTGAAAGATAGGATTTTGCCCAGGAGGTCCCAAAAGGAGGCATTCCAGGTGGAGGGGACAGCTTGGGTAAAGGCTTGAAGGTGGGCACAGACAAGCCGGTAGACCATGCTCAGAAGTAAAGAGTAGTCCTGTGGGGTTGGGCAGCCCGGGTTCCTACTCAGGCCAGCCTGGCATTGGGTTATCCTTCGGAACCAGTCCCAGGATTCTGATGCTTTGCTAGAGCCTGGCTGGACCCCATCAGGGCCGGGGAGGAGAAGGGAGAGCTGTGAAGCCTGAGATCCCCACTTCTCCCTCCCTCTGACTCCAACCAGCCACCAGCCAACCAGGGGCAGCTGGAGGTGACCCCAAGTTATAGCCAGCCATTCCCCCAAGTGATCCCCTCCCCAGCCCCCAGGTGCCAATGACTTCCAAAGTTCAGCTTTCTTCCCAGACCACTTCTCTGCCTTCCAGATCCATTCCCCAGACCTCTCAAACTCCCAGAAGGGATTCACTGCCTTCCCCGGAACCCACACTGCTCCTTCAGCTGTTCCAGCTCTGCTCTCAGCAGCCTACATTTTCCATTAAGAACAAGTGCTGTAACTCAGCCTCCATCGGGTCTCATCTGGGGATACCCCACAGCCTCCACAGGGATGCCTCCACAGCCAGAGTCCTGGGCCTGGCCTCCTCATCTCATGCGAACTGAAGGTGTAACTACTTCCTTGCCCGCCCCTCCTGTCTGCCCTCTTCAGCCACCCATATGCTTCTACCACAATCCCTTAGTTTTCTCACTCCACCCCCTTTCTTCCTTCCCGCTTCCCTCCTAGCTTCCTTCCTTCCTTTCTCTTTCTTTCAACAGACACAATTGGTATCCCATTGTAAAGCAACTTTTTCTATAAAAAGAATCCACGGACAGAGACTTGCATTGTATTAACCAGTCTCCTTTGCTGTAGGAGACCCTAGGGAGTTGTCCGTAGGACATGAATGCCTGGAGCAGAAATGCAGGATATGAGAGATCTTTCTAGAACATGGGCATGACCCTCTCCTCTCCCTGTAATTCCACTGTGTCTTGGGATAATAGCCTGAGTGGAGTCCAGAGCAGAGCTTACCCTGGCCTGGTCTGGGCTCTGCCAGCCCTCAGCCTCATTCTTATTCCCCTCCTCTTGCACCCCAACTTCCAGGCATACTGAAGGGCTTCTAGCCCTCACCTCTGGCCTTGTTCTCATGGCGCACTCCCCTCCCCTCTGCACCAACCCAGTCTGGCCCATCTTTTTGTCCAGGTGAGGCCTTACCTCTTTAGGAAAGTCTCCCTGGCCCCCTCCCCCAAATCCTTTTTGTGGACACAGAATGGTTTATACCCAGTCACCACTGTCTGTTTATACTCTGTCTTCCTTCCTGTGTGTCCCCTGCCCAGACACACAAGAGGCCCTGGAGGATGTTGTCGAGTGAATGAATGAATGAATGAGTGGTTGTTAAGGCATGCCTCTGAGGAAGGGAAAGAACTCCAGGGATTCTGAAGTCCTGGGTTCAAGTCATGGCTGGGCTGTATACGCTGTAGGCATTAGTAAGCCACTGTCCCCTTCTGGGCCTCAGTGTCCCCACCTCTAAAATGGGAATAGGGGCCGGCCCAGTGGCACAGCGGTTAAGTTCGCACGTTCCACTTCGGTGGCCTGGGGTTCGGATCCCAGGTACGGACATGGCACCGCTTGGCAAGCCATGGTGTGGTAGGCATCCCACATCTAAAGTAGATGAAGATGGGCACAGATGTTAGCTCAGGGCCAGTCTTCCTCAGCAAAAAGAGGAAGATTGGCGCAGATATTAGCTCAGGGCCAGTCTTCCTCAAAAAAAAAAAAAATAATAAAAAATAAAATAAAATGGGAATAACTACTAACCCTGCTGTGCTCATGTCACAGGGCTCTTGTGGGCATCAATTGAGCTGTGTGGTGGTCAGCTGGGCAGTGCTGAGGCCTGAGCTGGCAGAGCTGGATGGAGAGACCACTTCAGCTGGGACTGGCTGTGGCTCGGCTCATGACCACTGGCACAGGCAGAGCAGGGATGTGTGAGATGGACAGCAGGGAAGTGGCCTGAACAAAGCAGCCCTTCAGTTGAGTTTTGGAGAGTGGAAAGGATTCAGAGAAGGGGAATGCACTCCAGGTGGGGGAACAGGGTGAATATAGGCTTGGAGGAGGAACTCCAGCCTTAAAGGGCATAAGCTCTGAGCCTCCACTGTAAAAGCCCAGCCTGCCCTGTTTTCTGCTGCCCCAGAGTCCTGAAGGCCCACCTCTGCTGGGCTGCGCTGCCTCCTTCTCTCGCTCCTACCCCTCATGACTCTGACTTGAGCTGGGTCTCTTGCCTGAAGACCTATCCCTATGAACTGTCAGGAGGCAAGCAGTGACAGGGACATTTGCTCTCAGTGGATTATAAGGAAGGCTTCTTGCAGACGGATGGCTGTAACTCCCTGGGCAGCTGAGTATATGGAGGGGGTGGGGATTTTGTTTGGCTACTTCAGAGTGGGGGCTGACATGGAGCTGCAGGCTCTGAAGGGATGCCTTTGAGACATGGGGTAGTGGATGGAGCTGTTGCACAAAAGAGGGAGAGAACCTTGGCAAGCTGTGGCCAATAGGCTTCCTTCCCATTATCTCCTTTGCTCCCCTCACTGCCCCTTTCAGAGAGGCGGTATCCCATTTTACAGATGTAGAAACTGAGACTCAGAAAGGTGAATGACTTGCCTAAGGGTCCAAAGCAAGACAAGAATTTGAATCTGACTACAAAACCTTTTCCTCTGCTATGGTGCTACACTACTCAGAGCCCTAAGAAGCTTTTAAGGCACTTGCCATGTGCATCCCCTGTGAGCTGCCTCCCTGGGATGAGTTCCAGGGAAATAAGTCAACAGAAGAAAAAGCAAAACATCAGTCGATGAGCAGGTTCATGGCAGCTCTATTGGTAATGTTGAAAACCTAGAAATAGCTGTTGCTAAATGTTTAGAAAGAGGAGAAAGGTTAGGTTAAACGGAGCCAGCCAGTGCCTTCAGTGAGATATTCTGCAGCCAGTGAGATGATAATGGAACTGCAATGGAAAGTTTATGTGGAAAAGTCTGTTCACTCATCCCGCCAGCCTGTCTTGAGCACCCACTGTGTGCCAGATACAGGAATACACAGCAGAAGCAGGACCAGGAGTGGTTGGTGTACGATGGTCATGGGTGGACTGCGGCTCTGTTTACGGTCAGTGGGCAGTAGTCAAGAAGCACATAAGCCTGAGTTCCAGCCCAGCCCTCCTGGGCTGCGTGTGTAATGTAAGGCAAGCCATTCAACTGTGCTGAGCCTCAGTTTTCCAATCTATAAAAAGGGGAGAGAATGCCTGCTCCTCCCCCATAGGCTAGTGATGAGATTAAACAAAATTGGCTATTCAGAGGCCCCACAGAGCAGGCCCATGGTAATCGTGGACTGGTTGTGATGTGGTTCTCAGCCTGGGCTGCACATTACAATCGCTTTGAAAACTGCTGATGGCTGGATCCACCCTCAGAGATTCTGATTTAGTTGGTCTGGGGTCTGTTGGTAGTGGTGGGAGGGGGCACAGGGAGTTTAAACAGCTCCTCAGGTGACTCTGCTCTATAGCAGAGGCCCTCACACTTTAGTAAGCACAGCATCACTGGGAGGGCTTTTAAAAATGCAGATTCCTGAGCCTCACTCCCAGGGTTTCTGATTCAGTAGGTCTGGAGTGGTGCCTGAGAATCTGAATTTCCACTAAGTCCCCAGATGATGCTGATGCTGCTGGTCTGGAACCACACCTTGAGGGCCATTGATGTAGACAGGTGTAAGTAGTTGTGATAAGGGACCAGGGTCTTGTGAGAAGCTTTTGCATCTCTCTGCCAGTGGAACCCTCAAGTCAGGACTCAGATACTTCATTTCCGACCCAGGGATGGGAGAGAGGAGAGGAGATGGGGAAGAAGGAAGAAGATAGGTCAGGAGAAAAGAGAGCAGAAGCCAAGACCTCTCCCCGTTCCGAGCTATGCTGACACCCGCCCACCCCCCCCCCCCCCACCCCCCCCCCCCCCCGCCACCAGGCTGGTTGGGAGAGCCTTGGCCCTTTCCGCTGAGCACCTTCAGGCCATAGAACCAACCCTGGGGCCAAGGGAAGTCTGTACCCGGAAGGCTCAACTAGGCTACCTTTGCTGCCTACTCCACGTTTCTGGGGTCCGCTGAGAAATCAGCCCACACAATCTCTAGTCTGTCTGAGTCTTAGGCCTGCTAGGTGGGGAGTTCTCTGTCCATGCTGGGTAGGGACGGGGGCACTGCTTCCCCAGCCTGAGCCTTTCCTTGCCCCTACAGAGGAGCTATTGCTAAAAGCAAAGCGTAGCCCCGCAAGAGAAGCTCCTATATTTCCAAGAAGGGAAAGGCAGCATGGGGGTCCTTAGTCTAACTCCCAGGAAGCAGCATGTGGCTCAGAAAGACAGACTTGTGGGGCCAAATGGGGCCTGGAAATTCCCACCAATTTTCCCCTCTTCAGCTCTCCTGCAGGTGCCCAGTGGAAACCCTAGATGTATGCATCCTGTGGGCCTCCTTTCTTGGGTCCTCCTCATTGTACAATCCAATTGCCCCAGTGCCCAGCAGCTCCAGGTCTCATCCAGTGCAAGCCTGGCTGTCTGCAAGCCTGGGCTGCAGCCTTTAGCCCCTCATCAGAGGCAGCTCTGGTCAGCATACCACCCTAGGAGGCCCCACGGGCTCTGGGCTCTGCAGATCCTGAGGCGCCTTCTTCCCTCATGCGGAGGAGCCAAACAGCAGGGGATAAGCATAAAGGCCCTACAAGGTTGGGCATTTTACCAAGTGCTGGGTCCTTTTCACCTCCGTACTTCCCACCAAGGCCTGGCATAGTAGCCATCATCACCAAGCAGGCCAAGCTGTGGACAGAGGTGGCAGACTATGAGTGGCAGGTCATCAAGACAAAGGCCAGAACCCCAAGATGAGTTTATAATCTGGATGACCTCAGGACCAAGTGCTGCCCCCACCCTGAGTAATGCCTACCTGGGGGTCCCCAGCAGCTTCTGCCCTTGTCTCTGTCCAGATGCTACCAGTTCCTCCCTGCCTACCTCCTCCTCTCCCGCTTACTTCCCCATGCCTCTGGCCTCTCCACTGCCTTCCTCATGTGACCTCATCTATTCCTGTGGCTTCAGATGCCAGGTAGATGCTGATGCTTCCCCAGTCTGTGTGCCTGGAACTCACAGTCTCTGAGCACAGGGCTGCGGCCCGTGGCCTCTCAGGACACACACCACACAACTCCACCAGGCACGATTCTCAGGGGCTGCAGTGTGGATGGCGCCCCTGCAGCTGCCCTCTGTGGTGACCCTATCAGTCCTCACTCCTGAGTTTGTCTCCTGAGTTCTCCCAGCCACTTCCCCATGGTATCGCACAGGGTATCCCACTGACCCCACAAATTAATGACATCCACCTCTGAACTCTCCATCTGCCCTCTAAAAGCACTCCCCCAAGCATGCCTCCCAGCCCCCGCATGCCATGCACTCAGTTCCCTGGGTCAGGCTGAAAGCTCCAGGAGACAGGTCCTGGATCCACTAGACTGCTATCCCCAGTGGGCGGAGACAGGAAGGGGTAGTAGGGATTCTTCTGCCCCCTGTCCAGTGCTGCTCCTGTGAGGCTGAGGAAAGAAGAAGCGTGGGACCCATACAACCAACTGTGTGTGTGTTTTCCCTCTACAGGACTGCACCTTCTTCAATAAGAAGGACATCCTCAAGTAAGTGTGGCTTCTTGTTCACTCCTTTGGAGCTGAGACGGGGGCAGGGGTGGGGGCTGGGGACCCCCACCTCATGGGCTGGCTGCACCAGCGTGAGCTGAGGAAGAGCTTCCACCTCCGTAGGAGCCAAGTACAGGCTGCTGTGTGAACTCAAGAACTTCCCACTTGCCCCTGGACCCAGATCCTTCTGCCAGGAATTGAGCATCTGCTTACTGAGTGCCAGGCCCTGTGGTGGGTGATGTCAGACACATTTTCATGTAATTCTCACTGGGACCTTGTAACAGGAGAATCCTTTTATCCTCACTACACAGATGGGGCTTAGCAACTTGGCTAAAGTCATATAGCCAGGGACTGAAGGCCTGGCCTCTGACTCCAGGCCCCTTGCTATTTTGCTGTATCCTGGGGCCTGTCAGACTAAGGGGTCCCTGTCTCTTAGACTAGGGGTCTCTAAGGACCCTCCAGCTCTGGCTTTGATGTCCTCCCACTCCTATGAAGCCCAAAAGTCAGCAGCATGGCCTACAATGCCCCCACCACCTTTGAGCTGTCCACCAGGGTCTTTTCCCTTTCCAGGACATCCCCTTTCTTTGAGGGTGGGGGAGGTGGGCCTAGATAGGAGAGATGAAGGGATTGGCAGCCTCAGAGCACCAGGACCAGACGGTGAGCCGGACTCACAGAATGCCAGGAAACCTGGCCCCACGGGCCTTGCTGGGCCCCCTGCCTGGGCTATCAAGTGGCACTAAAAGCCAGCAAGGTCTCAGGATCACTTTCCCTGGAGGTCGATGGGCATGCTGGGGCTAGAGCCTGTTACAGCTTCCCCGGAGAGCTGTGGTTTGTCATTGCCCTGACCACTCTGCTCAGACAGGCAGTGTCCCTCGCTGGGCCTTTCCTCTCTGCCCAGGCTGCTCTTCCGACCTGCTTCCACTTTTACCAGAGAGGCAGAGTGAAGGGCAAAGCACCCAGGCTTTGGCATCAGCAGATTTGGGCTCTCCTTCCACTGCCCAGCTCTGTAGCCTTGGGCAAGCTTGGAGCCTCTCTGAGCCTCAGTTTCTTCTGTAAACTGGAGATAATGATACCTCCCCTCATAGCATTGCTGAGAGGCAGGAACACCAGGGTGTGGTGTTTGATAAATGAGATTTGGTCTGTAGCTTGAGTGATGTGTGGGATGGGGTCCCGTTTGGACAGGATGCTCCTTAGAACTGTAATAACAGCCATCATCCCTGGCATTTCTTTGGTACCTCTTACCTTTCAAGTTCTTGGCACAAATCCCCACTTAAGCCTCACCACGTTCATCTTCTGTTGCAGGGAACTCCCACCATCCTGAACTCCCACCTTTGTAGATACCAAGCCCAGAATGCTGTCTTCTGAGGCCCACGACCATTGCTCTTTTATTGAGGAAGATTGGCCCTGAACTAACATCGATGCCCATCTTCCTCTATTTTATATGTAGGACACCTGCCACAGCATGGCTTGACAAGTGGTGCATAGGTCCACGCCCGGGATCCAAAACAGTGAACCCCAGGCCACCAAAGCAGAGCCCACGAACTTAACTGCTGTACCACCAGCCCGGCCCCCTGACCATTTCTATTCTGGCAACAGCGGCTCACCCCTAGGTCTTTGCATGCTGTCTCCGCTTCCTGGAGTGCCCTTCTTCATCACCTCTACCCACTGCCTTCCTACACATCCTTCAAGGCCCAACTCCAGAGTCATCTCCCCAACTCCCTGCCACCCCAGCTCTCACAGTTACTCTTTTAGGGAGTTCTGTGGGTTCATGTCTCAGGTGCCCAGCTCCCTCAGACTTGCAGTCAGGCAGGACCCAGGCTCCCTGTGCCTGGCATTGGGCATGGTACCTGTAAGCCACAGTGAGCACTTGAAGAGTGTGGGTGAAGGATGGTAGGGTTGGCCAAGGGGAGAACATTCCAGCTGGGAGTAGCAGGGTCAAGGACACAGGCCTGCTTCACCCCACCCCCACCCTCCAGTGGTCTTACTGAGACAGCAGGGTTGCCCGTGGGGGAGGAGGGTGGCTCAAAGGCCAGGCCAGGAATTTAGACTCACCATGATATGCCTTTGGGGGTTGTCCCTTGCCCCTTGCAAATGGTGAACCCCTGGCAGATGGGAGCACTGGGGATGGGGTCCTGGCTCCCCACAGCCCTGGCCTGCCCAACTCTGTACCCTTCAGCACCTTAGCCTCTGTAGCTCAACCAGAGCCCAGACCATGCCTGGGCTCCAGAAAGGGGGAAAGGATCCCTCCTGGCAACTGGATGCCCCTCCTGAGTCCCCTGCTGCCTGCTCTGTCACTGGTTCATTCAGGCTCCACCTCTGTGTCTGCACTCATTGGGGACCCAAGGGACCAGAGCCAGTACTTTTTCTGGGAAGTAGTCATGTGGGTAGGGGGATGGGATAAAGCCCCCCTGGGAGCAGGAGTCCTGGGATCTGGTCCCCACCGTGTGGCACCTGCTGTGTCTCAGTTGCCACATTAGCATGGGGATAACAGTGCTCCCTGGAGCTGTTTTCTCACAGGCCCCTGTGGCTGGGCGGGCCAGGGTGACAGTGTCATTCCACAAAATGCAGGGCTGCTTGGAGTTTTGTTGCCGACCCATCTGCCCTCAAGAAGGGTGGTGAGACCAGGCAGCGCTTGGGATTACTTGTTCCTGGAGGGACCAGGCATGGCTACGATAGCTCAATTCTGGTTTTAGCCCCTTCACTTTTCTCCAACCTCCTCTCTGGGCCCCAGCAAAGACTGACCACCTCTGCCAGGCTAGCCCTCTCTACTATCCACGTCTCAGGTCCAGGTGGGACAACAGAGGCCTAGCTCCCAGAGAGGGCAAGGAGCAAGGAACTCCCCAGCAATACATAGCAGGTCAGTGGCAGAGCCAGGCCCCAGACCCAGGGCCTTCCTCCCAAGGGCCTTTCAGTGCTGCTTCCCCCACCCCCACCCCCTGTTTGGTTTCTTGGTGAGCTGCATCCTGAGTACGACCAGATGGTGAGGAGGAAATATGAGCAGTAGGTGCTTCTTTGCAGCATGGGGCCCAGCGGTCTGGCTGCCTTGGGTCAGTGATACCCAGTCACAGATAACCCTTGGGGAAGTTCTCTCCCTCCGCCCCTCCTCTGCCCTCCCCCACAGGTGGATCCAGTTGCTCCCTTGAGCACAGCTCTTCCATCCCCACGCTGAGCCTGAGTGGGCAGCACCCCCATTTGGCCACCTTTCTTCCTGTAGGTAAGAGCTTAGTACTCTGACTCCTGCTTGCCCCTCCTTATTCCTCAATAAATGGGACACGAGTCCTTGTCCCCTCAGTACAGAGGCCCACACAGCTCGCAGCCCAGGGTATTTGCCTGTTTGTCTATTTTATTTTCTCAACCTTTTAAAAACTTTGTATAATCAACTTTAATTTTCTATTCCACATGTAATACATGATGACTGTAGAAAAATTAGAAAATAAAGCCAGTCAAGAGAGGACCAGGGGCTGGCCTGGTGGCGCGGCAGTTAAGTGCGCACGTTTCGCTGTGGCAGCCTGGGGTTCAATGGTTCGGATCCCGGGGGCGGACATGGCACAGCTTGGCAAGCCATGCTGTGGTAGGCGTCCCACATATAAAATAGAGGAAGCTGGGCACGGATGCTAGCTCAGGGCCAGTCTTCCTCATCAAAAAGAGGAGGATCAGTGGCAGATGGTTAGCTCAAGGCTAACCTTCTGCAAAAAAATAAAAATACATTTTAAAAAAGAGGACAAAAAATTACCTATGATCTTACAACTCAGAAATAACAACTGTTAACCTTTTGGTGTTTTTAACCTTTTAGTGTGTATTGTGCCAGTATTTTTCTTTTGTGTGTTTATCAAAAAGTTGGGTCATGTTGTTTTGTAATTAGCTTAAAGTTGTTTTTCTTTAGGCAAATTGTAAACATAGCTAAAAATAAAAATGATCCCACCACCTGAATTCATTTAGTGGGTCGTTTTAGTTACAACGTTTCGCCATTATAATGAGCACTGTGGTTACTATGCTTGTGATAGCATGATGTGCACCTACACATCTGAGAGTACTTCCTCAGGGTAAATTTCTAACAGAGATTTCTGGATCAAGAGGTATGGACAGGGCCGGCCCGGTGGTACAGCGGTTAAGTGCGCACGTTCCGCTTCGGTGGCCTGGGGTTCACCGGTTCAGATCCCGGGTGTGGACATGGCACCGCTTGGCAGGCCATGCCGTGGTAGGCGTCCCACATATAAAGTAGAGGAAGATGGGCACAGATGTTAGCTCAGGGCCAGTCTTCCTCAGCAAAAAGAGGAGGATTGGCAGCAGATGTTAGCTCAGGGCTAATCTTCCTCAAAAAAAAAAAGGTATGGACAGTGTAAGACTTTTGGGTTTTATGGCTAGATTGCTCTCCAGAGGTGTTGAGCCAGTCTAGACCCCCAGCAGCCGGTATGAGTTCCTGTTTCTCTACTTCCACAATCACACTGGCTGCTATATCTTTTTTGTCTTCTGTCCCCAAATCATTTATTGAGTATCTCAAGAGTCTCAAAACTCAGCTGTGTGTAGAAGCCAACATATACTGTAAATAAATGCAGCCATCCAGTCCTTTGGGAAAGCATTAGGACTGGGATCTGCGGAAATAGCTCCTGAGCCCCACCTGGTTGTTGCCTGGGGGAGTCCAGGCCCAGCGTGATCAGGGAATCCAGGGTTTTCATGTAAAATCTTTTTTTTAAATATTGTATCTTATTTATCTATTTTTTTAAAGATTTTATTTTTCCTTTTTCTCCCCAAAGCCCCTCGGTACCTAGTTGTGTATTTTGGTTGTGGGTCCTTCTAGTTGTGGCATGTGGGATGCCGCCTCAGCATGGCTTGATGAGCGGTGCCATGTCCGCGCCGAGGATCTGAACCAGCAAAACCCTGGGCCACCAAAGAGGAGCACATGAACTTAACCACTCGGCCACGGGGCTGGCCCCTTATTTTTTATTTTTCCTTCTTCTCCCCAAAGCCCCCAGTACGTAGTTGTGTATTCTAGTTGTGGGTGCTTCTAGATGTGGCATGTGGGACACTGCCTCAGCATGGCCTGATGAGCGGTGCCACGTCTGTGCCCAGGATCTGAACTGGCGAAACCCTGGGCCACCGAAGCGGAGCATGTGAACTTAACCACTCGGCCACGGGGCCAGCCCCTCATGTAAAATCTTTTAATTTGTAAGTGTTGGCAACTACATTTTAAATTATTATTTTAACTTAATTATTTTTACATGAAAGCTAGGCAGGAATATGGATCACCAACCAGCCTGTGACTTCCAGAAGAATCCATCTTCTCCCCATTGATTTCAAGTGCTGTTTATCATGGACTAATCCTCATTTATAGTTGGGTCTGCCTCTTTTACCAATCTGCCTTGTCTATGTCAATGTCTAGTCCATACGATTTTACTTATTATAACTTTAAACTATGTTTCACCATCTGATGGGGCCAGTGTTTCTCCAACTGCTCTTTTTTCAGGATTTTTCTCCCTACTCTCCTCATTTATTCTTCCAGACAGACTTTTGAATCAGGCTGGCAAGTTCTCAAATAAATCCTTTGCAGATTTCAATTAGGATTGTATTCATTTTACAGGAAAATTAAGAGCAGATTGTCATTATTACAGTGTTAAGCTTTTCCAGTCAGGATATAGAGTTAGTTATCTATAGAACACGTAGGGAGTTATCTGACTCCCTAAATATTTTATATCCTTTGGTAAAGTTTCATGGTTCTCTTTGTACACGTTTCATATTTATTTTATACTTAGTTGTTTTGGTTTCTTTTTTTGTATTGTGAATTAGATCTGTTTTAGATATCATATTTTTGAATAGGCTAATGCTAATATATAGAAAAACTATTGTGTAGAAAAGCTACTGAGTTTTTTCTCATTCAAATTGTTTGTTTGTTTTTCCCCCAAAGATTGGCACCTGGGCTAACATCTGTTGCCAATCTTCTTTTTTTTAATTCTTTTCTTCTTCTCCCTGAAGCGCCCCCAGTACATAGTTGTATATTCTAGTTGTAGGTCCTTCTGGTTGTGCTATGTGGGACGCCACCTCTGCATGGTCTGATGAGCGGTGCCATGTCCATGCCCAGGATCCGAACCAGTGAAACCCTGGGCCACCCAAGTGGAGCGCGTGAACTAAACCACTCGGCCGCAGGGCCGGCTCCTAGATTTTATTTTTTTATTTTTTTTTAAAGATTTTTATTTTTCCTTTTTCTCCCTAAAGCCCCTCGGTACATAGTTGTATATTTCACTTGTGGGTCCTTCTAGTTGTGGCATGTGGGACACCGCCTCAGCATGGCCTGATGAACGGTGTCATGTCTCTGCCCAGGAACTGGCGAAACTCAGGGCGGCCAAAGCCGAGCACGCGAACTTAACCACTTGGCCACGGGGCCGGCCCCCAAATAGTTTTTAAACTGATTATTTTTGGTTTTCCAGCAAATAATAGTTTGCCTCCTCTTTTCTAATATTTCAATATACTATTTGACTTCCCTGACAGATTACACTGGCTAGCACTCCTGGGGGAGATGTCATGTCAGGTTGTGATGGTAGGCATCCCCCTTTGTGGGAATGCCTCTAGTATTTCATGATTTAAGTGTGATTTTAGGTGTTGATTTGAGATAGTATCTTTCTGTTTCTGTTTTACTAAAGATTTTGTTTTTTAATTGACGAAAGTAATACATATTTTAAAAATGCTTTTATTTTTATGTTTATTAATAAATACTTTAAAAACTAACAATTCAGAAGTAGGTAAAAAAGTGAGTTGGCCTCCTTATCACTCCTGTCCACTCCCACCTCACAGGGACCATCAGTGTAAACATGTGGTGTATACTTCTCAGCTGTTTTTCTGTGTCCATACAACCATCTAGTCATAAATGCAACCATCAAGTTGATCAAAATATTCTTTTGCCTGTTAATATGATTTATTGTCACAGATTTCCAAACATTGATCCATCCTTGCATTCCTGGAATAAATCCTACTCGGTCCTAGTGTATTACTCTTTCGATGCTGTTGGATTTGATTTATCAATATGTTATTTTATAAGATTTTTGCATCTGTATGTGTAAATGCCATTGGTCCATTTTGGATGCTACCTGTTGGGTTTTGGCAGCTGGGTTCTTCTTGCTAACTTTCCAAAATAAAGTAGGAGGTTTTTGCTTTTTTGCCCCATGCTCTGAAACAGGTCAAGTAGCATAGGTATAATTTCTGCTCCTGGATCTTATGATGGGACTAATATGTAAATTGTCTTGAATTCAGTTGTGCCCTTTGTTGGGAGGAAAGGTAACAGGGATGCAGTTCTTTAGCTATTTTTGGAGTTTCTCCCACAGATTCAGCTTTCCAAATTCTCCTGGAGTTTTCCTAAAAAAAAATTCCCACATCACCTTAGTCATAGAGTCAGAACAGATCTGTGTCCCAGGGCAGAAGTTGGCCTTCCCAACCCAGAAGACAGTCCCTCAACCCTGCCGGCCTCACAGCCCCTCTCCCAAGTCCCCCACTTGCAGGGAGCCCCTGACATGCAGGCAGCATAGTGATAGCTACCAGTTAAGGGTCAGGTGGTTTTACTTATGTCATGCTATTTAATCCTTACAAGTGTGAGGGTGGTAGGACAATCCCTATTTTACTGAGAGGGAAATTTATTCACGGATTGGTTAGCCCACTAGCTAGTGAGAAATGTAGGCAGGGCTCCAATCCCAGTCTGACTTCAAGCTCCTGCTGCAGCCACCCCACATAACTTTGGCAGTGTAAGGCAACCCCCAGAATCACCCCAACATCATATCCCTTTTTTTTTTTTGAGGGAGATTAGCCCTGAGCTAACATCTGCTGCCAATCCTCTTTTTTTTTGCTGAGGAAGACTGGCCCTGAGCTAACATCCACGCCCATCTTCCTCTACTTTATACATGGGATGCCTACCACAGCATGGCTTGCTAAGCAGTGCCATGTCTGCACCTGGGATCCGAACCAGTGAACCCTGGGTCACCGAAGCAAACGTGCACACTTAACTGCTGCACCACTCGGTCAGCCCCATCAACATCATATCCTAACATGTCAAGTTCAAGTGGGAAATGTAACCGTTAGAAATTCAACAGGTCTGTCCAAAGTACATGAAACTAGATGCATAAATTGTGATTTGTAAGTCCTGGTTCCATGTTAGGGGACAGTGTAAAAAAGGGCAAATTTTTCCTCAATGCAAAAAGTAAGAGCAAAGAAAGTTGTCGAATGCCCCCTGTGGAGAGTCCCAGTCCCTGTCATTCAGCTATCTGCTGACCCTCTCCCACCCAAAGAACCAGGTTTGGGGTTTTTTCCTTTCAGCTTTGTGTTTCCAAGCCGCGGAGCTTCCTTGTGATTTCAGGCCCTTTTATGGGAAGGCGTGGCTGGGAAAGTGGGCTCACGGCATTCTGCTTTGTGTTTGCCTTGCACATGCTCTGAACCAGGTGCTGGCTGATGTGCTAGCTAGGGTGGCCTGGCTTGTAGGGAGGAGCCAAGTGGTTGGAGTCCAGAGGGCCTGGTCCGCCACTCGTTGGCTTTGTAAACCAGGCAGGCACTTAACCCTATGAGCCTCAGTTTCCTCACCTGAAAAAGGGAGAGACTGATATCTACCTCTCAGGGTGTTTTGGGGATTAAATTGAGTAAAGTAATCCACACGAGATTAACCCAAAGCCTGGCACAGACTTGGCACTTACTAAATGGTGGCTGATGTTATCTACGTGAATGGGCAAGTAGTTAAATGCTCTCTTGGAGAGGACTGGGCAGCAGGGCGACAAGAATTGGGTGGAACTGATGGGAGATTGGGTGGCTGTGCTGAAGGACCTGCTAATGGTGAGCCTAGAAGTGTGTCATTGAGTAAGGCCGCTTAGAAGAAAGCCAGGGTTGATCTGGCTTTGGGGTAGCAGGGCTGGCAGGGCCCCAGGAGATATGAGGTCACACCTTGGTCCAATCCCCAACTGCCCTGGGCCTCACCTTGGGCAGGTTACCTACCACAGCCCCCAGTCAATGCCCCTTACACTTGTCCCCCCATCTGGCAGCACTTCACGGACACAATTTCTTTTGAACCTAATTTGTACCTGTCTGGAAGTGGGAGTGGGGGGCTATTCTCTGGGATGTTAGGGACATGGACAAAGTGACACAGGGCAGAAGAGGACTGACTAATGGGGGAGGAGTTTCCAATTGAGATGGTGTCAGGATGCCTCACACCCTTGAGGATCTGCACAGCATGCGGGGAGGCAGATGGGCCTGACAAGCAGGGCAGGAGGATGGGAGGGAACTGGGGACCTGACCTGTCAGCGAGGAGGGCCAGGCCTCCTAGAGGAGGACAGTGGGCTTGGTCCCGATGGCTCCCAGCTGGGGAGAGGTTGTGAGTGGCCCATTCACAGAGGCTTCCTGAAGATGTCAGGGCTGCTGGGAGCTCTTGCAGAGACCCACCCCTTGGGGCCTAGCTTGGGACTAGGGGCAGCACCTCGGCCAGAGCTTCGACAGCTTCAGGAGTCGGGGGTGGCAGGAGCAGCATGGGGTCGGGGAGGGGTTAAGCCTTTCTGCTCTGGATTTCCAGTCCTGGGTTCCAGCCGGATCCCTGATACTTCCTAGTTATATGGTCTTGGACAATAGTCACTCTTAACCTCTTCAGGGCCTCAGTTTGCCCAGCTGTAAACTAGGGTCACAGTGCATCTGTCTGCACAGTCGTGGGAGGGAGAATTAAACAAGGTGATGTACCTGGCACATGGCAGACCTTAAGAGAGCCCAAAGAGGGAAAAATAAAAATATCTTGTTTCAGGCCCCTGGGGGTGGGGGATGAGGGTTGGGCATAGTGGTGGGTGTGGGGTATGTGGTGGAAACAGGGCCAGGACACAATCTGGTTATCAGCACAGGGGTCTGGGAAGAACCTGCTTCCTTCCCAAACCCCACACCCTGTGGGCAGAGCAGTTGGCCTCCCCTTGACCCCTCACTTGGCCCCAGGCCAACATGGGTCTCCGGTGCGGAAGGCCAGGGTACAGGCAGATGGTATTGGGCTATCAGAAGCTTGGGGGTTGCACCCCCTCCAGCACTTTCCTCTGCTTCCCTTGCAGGCTCCATGCACGGTTCTATGAGCTGGCCCCTAACCTCGTCCCGATGGACTACAGAAAGAGCCCCATTGTCCACGTGCCCATGAGCCTCATCATCCAGATGCCGGAGCTCCGGGTATGTGAGAGGCCACTACTGCTGGGCAGAGCAGGAGAAGCATCTAGAGAAGGCCAGGCAGGTGGAGACGGGGAATCTGCCCCTCTGGATGGGGCAGGGCAGCAGAGGCATCCAGAGCTGGGTTGACCCCCACCTCTACCCTTTGTAGCTATGTGTCCCTAAGTGGATCGCTGAACCTCTCTGTGCCTCAATTTCCTCATCTACACCGTGTTAATAAATGTGCTGTGTGGGGGGCCCCTTCAGAGTGCAGTATCGGTGCTGCCCTACACTCTGCAGAGCTGTTGGCACAGCTCACTTGCTCACTCCTTTGGTAAATGTCCAGTCTGCTGTCTTTGCAGACCTTGTATCTGCTTTTTTAGATAAATTTTCTGTCTCCACCTTGTCTGGCTATGGCATCTCACAGCACAGCCATCCATAGCATCATTCTCAGACTTTAATGTGCCCAGGAATCATCTAGGGATATTGCCAAAACGCCCATTCAGTTTCAGTAGGTCTGCGGTGGGGCCCAGGATTCTGTTTTTCTAACAAGCTCCAGGTGAGGCTGATGCTGCTGGTCCTCAGCCCAAGGATATATTTGACATAAAAGTCTCATTTCATGAGTTTCTTATCCATAATATACATACAGTGCACTCCCAGCAGTAAGAAGGCATTTGGGGCATAACTCTACATGGCTGTGGTATTTTGCAAATAGCCCCTCGCCAGGCCTGGGATGTGTGACTCTGGGGTCAGGGTACCGCATGGCATCCACTTGGGCCCTGTGCCTTTGTTGTGACCTCAGTCCTGAGGGACAATGAGCCGCAAGCTCAGCCCTGAACAAGTGCCCAGCCTGCCTAGAGAGGGACTTGAGAGCAGGCTGAGGGTCATTGGAGAGAGTGAGGCACTTGGGTAGGAACCACATGGTCCATCCCTGAGCCACCTGGGCTGGGCACAGAGTCGGGGTAGCCAAGTGCTGGCCCACCTCGGGTGGAGGACTCCTGGAGAGGCGAGCCCAAGTGATCTGGGATCAGAAGAGGGAGTCGATGGAGGCTCCCCAGAGGAGGCAGCCTCTGGGCCGGTCTAGGAGAATTCGTAGGAGCTGGGTGATTGCTGGCCTGGGGTCAGACTGGCCCTCTAACTCTTGTCCCAGTCCAGTTATCTGGCCATTTGGGGCCCGACTTCTGCCTCCCACTATCCTGGCCTGACATGGCCTGAGCTGAGGGCTGCCCATACTTGGGGCTATTGTCCCCACATGAGCTAATGCCTCCAGTGAGCACACTTTGCCTCTGCTAAGCTCTCTGTGCTCATCTTAACGATGCAACAAGATGTAACGTAACGCCGAGCTCTTACAAGTGCCAGGACTCATACCAACACCTTACATACTTTAACGTAGTCAACCCTTTCACAGCCCAAGTAAGTAGGTGCTATTATTATTCCCATTTTACTTATGGTGAAACTGAGGCTCAGAAGGATTAGGTCGCTCATCCAAGGTCACATAGGCTCTAAGTTCTCTGGCTCTGGAGTCCGTCCACTTCACCTCCACCCACGTTGGTTGCTGCGGTTGTTTTCCTCAGGAGAATCCCTTCAAGGAAAGGATCGTGGAGGCTTTTTCCGAGGACGGCGAGGGAAACCTCACCTTCAATGACTTTGTGGACATGTTTTCTGTGCTCTGTGAGTCGGCTCCCCGCGAGCTCAAGGCAAACTACGCCTTCAAGATCTATGGTAACAAGGGGCTGGGGGAGGGGCCATGATGCTGCGAGTGGTGGCATTCAGGTCCCTTGGGCCATCCAGTACTGCTTGCTCCTGCCCCTGGGATGCTGGGGACACCAAGAACACTCTGAAGGGTGCCTGTCCAATGGGTGGGCCAGTGGTGACAAAGAGTGCTTGAGAGACATCTGTGAGATCCTCAGAGCAGAGGAGAGAGGAACCCACCCCCCTTGGGTGGGTGGTAAATGTGAGGAGAACTCACAGGTGGTGACATTTCTGCAGGGCCTGGGGGACAAGAGATTTACTGACAGGAGAAGTTGGCGTGAGCGTACCTGGTAGAGCGAGCAGCCTGTGAAGACTCAGGGAAGCAGGAAAGTGCAGGGTTTGATGAGGAGATGGGGAGAGGAATGTGGTGGGACGAGGGGCGGTGTGAGTCAGGAGAGGTCATTGCAACTGGGCTGTGGGGAGCCAACCATGGAGTTTGGACTTGGTGCCCAGGGCACCAGGGCCACTGCAGGGTTTCAGGTGTGGCAGGGCAGTTCTATGTTCTAGAAAGATCACTTGGCATCCTGGTGGTGTGAATGGGAGGAGCTAGACTGAGGCCAGGAAGTAGAAAGGAGGCCTCTGCTGGGTGGTGAAGTTCCCAGAGGCCCCCCATGCTGCCAGTGGTGGGGCTACCTCATTTCACCCTAGACCAGCCCTCGGTCCTGCTGTCCCACTGTCCACCAGAGGGCACCAGGTACCCATGAAACCCATGCCCATGGTTCTACAGCGCTAAGAGAAAACTTCTCATCACATAGCTTACCCGTTGTGTTGGCCTCCAGACTGGTGTCACATCCTTACATACTCCTCAGATGGAAACACCAAGGCCCAGTGAGGGGCTGGGACGTGTCCTGAACCAGAGGAGACACAGACAAACCTCCTGTCCTCACCTTTGATCAACCAGTGGATACCAAGGCAACAGACCTACTAGGAGCTGTTTTTTCATGTTTATTTCAGAGGATTTTGGTCTGTGTATCCACATTGTGTTTGCATATCAGAAACATAGAACCCACATTGTCTAGCTTCCACAAAGCATGCCTGCTTTGGCTCACATAAAAAACTTCTTGAGGGCCGGCCCGGTGGCACAGCTGTTAAGTTCACATGTTCCACTTCAGTGGCCCAGGGTTTGCTGGTTCAAATCCCTGGTGTGGACATGACACTGCTTGGCAAGCCATGCTGTGGTAGGCGTCCCACATATAAAGTAGAGGAAGATGAGGACAGATGTTAGCTCAGGGCTAATCTTTCTCAAAAAAAAAAAAAGGCTTCTTGAATTCTACCCGTCATCCATCTAGTCTTGGACCTCATGGCATTCCCTCCTGGGAAGGGCTCTTGTCACAGAGATGGGGAGGTACAGAATGCGGCATGGGGACATGTAAACATGTAAAGAGAGAACCAAGGCTCCCTTGCTGTCCTGGGCTGTGGGGTGCAGGGGAACAGGCAGCTGGGCACCTGGGGAGACTTGGGGTCTGATCTCTAGCAAGAATCATCCCCTTCCTGGGCCTCAGTCTTCCCATATAAAATGGGCACAGGAATCTCCATCTCGGCAACCCTACAAGAATCCAGTCAGCCAGCTATTCAGCTAGCAGATCTTTCCAGAGAGAGTACTAGGCACCACTGCAAGGCAGAGATGCATCCCGCCTCGTGTCTGCCCAGGGGGTTCACAGGCCAGTGTTGAGATGGGCAGTGCAGGGGACCTGAACTTGGGCTCTGGGATCCAACACTGACCAGGGATGTGACCTCTTGTCCTTTCTAAGCCACTGTTTCTTCATCTGTATAGTAGGTATTCTAATTGTACCTACCAAATAGGCTGGTTTTGAAAATTAAACAAGACAGAGAATGCATTGCTCGTATTAGCGGTTATGCTCTTCATCACTGCTACTGTTAGTATCAGGCTTTGAGCAGTGAGCCAGGACAGCTCAGTGCAGGGAGCCCTTATGTCTAGAAAGCTCCCACCACCAGGAGGTGAGGTTTGAGCCCAAACTTGAAGGGTAAATAGGCCCTCTGGGCGGAAGAAACGTCATGTGTGAAGATCTGATAGGTTGGAAAATGGTCAGAAGGGTGTTGAGTTCACTGATGGGCTGTGCGGGCCTCAGTGCTCTGAGCATTTTGCTGAGCTTTGGGGCAGTGGTAGTGACTTCTGCCAACTAGAATCAAACTGTGTTCCCTGCTCTGCATGTACAAAGGCCAGCCATGAGGCCTCTCTCTACAGGCCTGAGTCTCCTGACCCGCGTGTCTGGCTGGGGGCCTGCTGGAGGCTCTGTGATGCTGTGTAGCAAATGCAGCTGTAAGCCCAGTCAGAGTCCCGGCTCTACCTCTGAGCAGCCCTCCGACCTTGATTCAGTCTCTTGGCCCTTCTGGGCCTTGGTTTCCTTAGCTCTAGAGGGAACACAGCGTCCACTGTGGAGCACGGCTGGGGGGCCATTTGGCCTGGGCCCAAAGTTCCCAGGAGGCCTCAGATTTGGACTTTTGAAGTGTCTCAGGCCAAGGTTGTGCATGTAGTCACTATGGGGGTGTGAGGAGGCTGTGTATGTGGATTCGTTGAATGCAGTATTTAAGATGTGCCTTGTGGGTGAGTCCCTTTGGTCCCTGTTGGCTGGGGACAAGAATCCAGTGTCCCCAGAGTGTGCAAGCAGAGGCTGATGGAGGTGTCTGGTGTGACCAGCTCGGAGGAGAGGTGATGCAGGGTGGGAGCCAGGTCTGGCCTGAGTGTCTCTACCCCTCGCCCCACAGACTTCAACACCGACAATTTTATCTGCAAGGAGGACCTGGAACGGACACTGGCCCGGCTCACGAAGTCAGAGCTGGACGAGGACGAGGTGGTGCTTGTATGCGATAAGGTCATCGAGGAGGCCGATCTGGATGGCGATGGCAAGCTGGGCTTTGCTGACTTTGAGGATATGATCGCCAAGGCTCCTGACTTCCTCAGGTGCCCCCCCTGAGGGGCTGGCTTGGGCAGGGCAGGTTGAATGCAGGGGCCACAGCCAGGAATCCTGGCCTTCTGGGACCCCCATGGGGGCTGAGGCCCTGTCATTGCTCAGGAGAGTAGTGGTACCTGGCAGGCCTTGTGTGGGCCAGGAGGCAGGAGGTCCAGCTTCTCTAGGTCCAGCTTCCCTCAATGTGTGACTCGGAAGTCCCCTGACCCCTGCAGAGCTGGACTCTCTGGTGAAGAATACAGATTCGGGGCCCCTTTGATTATGTTGGGGGCTGGAATCACTGGGGACAGCTCGGCCTCCATGCCTTCCTTTCCTCAGTGTTGATTAATTGTGTCCTCTGCATCCTCCCTAATAAACTGTCCAGGGTCGGGCACGGGGCCTGCTTGGCTCTTTGCTGAGGAGCCTTATCCACCTGCCCAGAGCCTCTCACTCTCTCTTGCTCTCCCTCTCTTTCCAGCACTTTCCACATCCGGATCTGAGGACAGTGCAGGTCGCAAGGGCCCAGAAGCCCACCATCCAGCTCTGCTCTCTCCACGAGTGTGACCTCCAAGCTCCCCAGGAAAGGAGCTGTGGCCTCCGGGGTTTACACCCACGAACATTTCCTGGGCCCTTCAGCAAAAAATCCTTAACCAGGGAAGGGAGGATGTGAGGAGTAGGGCCCTTCCCATGTCTCCTGTGGTCTGGCCCCAGGACCCATGGCCCCTCCTCAGGCCCTCACTCTGTCCCCCCGACCTCCCCTACATCCTGGTCCTCTCCCCATCAGAAATGGCCACACTGAGAGGGGAAGGCAAAACACCTAACAGGGCAGGGGGTACTGACTTGTCTAAGTGCCAGGCAGACATGCCAGTCCCCCAGGGCAAAGAGGGGAAAAAAAAAAAAAGAGAGGACAAGGTTTTAACAAGCTATGCAATCTCTCCAAAACACACAGCTGCCCTCTGCCCCCACCTGTCTTATGCCCTCCCCCTTCCCAAAGTGAAGCTGTGTGAATGGTGGGTCCAAGGGCTCTGTCCCTGTCTCTGTCTGGTTCCTGAGTACCACCCCATTCACCCTCCCCAGTGGTGTGGAGTCATCACTGGTGTGTGCTGTCCATGGGTTTGTGAACTTCTGGTAGTAAAATACTTTCATGTCCCCGTGGTCTCTGTGTCTGCCAGTGTTAGGAAATGTTCGATGGTCCCTTTTCTCCTGGTCCTTGAAATCCTCTCAGGGTTGACCACTGCATTCCTAACTTTTATTTCAATGCTTGTGTCTTTGGGAGGAAGACACATCTGTGCCCCGAATCTTTGACTGAGCCCCATGAAGGACAGATGGATGTTGGAAGAGAACTGTTTCCATTTCCCTCATAACAATAGGAATCGTGGTGAACATGTGTGGAGTGCTCACCGTGGGTCAGGCCCAGAGCTAGTTACTTTACCCTGCATCCTCACAACCCCCCTGGGAGGTAGGGACTCTTACAGCCCCATTTGTCAGAGGGAGAACCAGCCGAGCTAAGAGGCTGCCAAGGGTAGGTTTTCCCCAGCAATGTGAACTGAGCCACCTGCCCAGGGATGCAGGCAGGGAGGAGCAGGGGCCTGTGATGTTCTATCTGGGGATGGTCAGTTCTGTTTTCCACCTCCTATGCCCGGGGGCAGTGGGGAGGGAGCAGCAGGCCAGTTGCTCACCTTTATGGAGGTGGAGACACATGGGTAAGGGAGGAAGCAGATCCCGAGGGAAGGGGATGCAGGAAGAGCCAGCCTGACCTGCGGGAATGGCTGTAGTGAGTGGGCTCTGAGTGCCCATGTCCAGAGCTGGTGCCTGGGTGAGGCCCTAGGGGCTCCTTGAAGGGCAGGGCCACCAGGTTGGGTCTGGGTCTCATGGGAGGGGCCTGAAAGCCACCCCTCAAGGCCAACACTGGCTAGAGGCAGAGGGCAGATGAGAGTGACCTGGTCATATAAAGATGGCCGGCAGGGGGCCACTGGGTGCTTCCAAAACCACCCAGGCTGACCCCAGGCAGCGAGCCAGGCTTGGACCTACCTTAAGGGGCATCTGCACAGCCTCTGACTATATAAACTCAATCAGGTTGCTGCTGTTCTCTGGGCTTCAGTTTCCCCATCTGCACACGAAGGGGTCAGACTAGGGTCTGCCTGGCTTGCATGGTGAGGCTGGGATGTAAGCAGTGGGCAGAGAGTGGCTCAGGGGGTAGTCCCTGGGAGCCTGGCCACTCCAGCATCAGAACCATCACCCCTGAGGCTCGGGCTTTGCTGCCACTTGCCTGGCTTCTTGCCCTAAACCCATGGGGCAGGAGTAGGGATGTAGCTCCTGGCCCTCTCCTCTTTGTGCTGATAGGGCCATGAGAAAAGGAACTGGTTTGACCTCAAGAGCAACTGCATGATGTCACTCAGCCAGTTAGGAAAAGACCTGCCCTAGCACAGGGCCTGCCACATGCTCAGTAAGTGTTCCGTGGGGGGAGGCAGGCTCAGCTGAACCAGGCCTCAGCAGGTTCGTCTCGGAAACAGGGTTGCTGACCCCTGCCTTTGGCCAATCCTCTCTCCTCTCGGGCATTGATTTCCTCCTCTGGATGGGTGGGAGGCTCTTGGCAAGCAGGACATAGCCCAGAGCTATAGGCAGCTGGAAGGTCTCTTCCCACCGCATCTCCAAGCAGGCACCTAGGTTCTGTCTCTGAGCCTGGTTCCACAGCAGGCTGGTTGGATCTGAGGGTCCAAGGTTGCCTTCTGGTGGGCTGAGGGCTTCCCAATCACCCCTGGCGTAGCCGGAGTCCTGGGAAACCCACTGGTGGGCTGCTGGAAACCAGACCCTCCTCAAGATTTGTGCTTCTTGTCCGTGAAGAAGAGCCTCCGGAGCTTGTCAGGCTGCAAGGAGGGAGAAGAGGCTGGAGCCTGGGGTCCCTGGACAGGAAAGGGGAGACCCAGCCTCAGAGGGTCCATCGGCATTGACCGGGGTCTGGTGTTCAAGCCCGGAAAAAGGCCAGGTTGGAACACCGATGGTTGCTCCACAAGCCTCTCACAGTGCTGGAAATTCCACCTCCAGCCTCTGGTATTTGATGAAGGATTTGCCCTCTTCTGCTTAAGCAGACTAAGGGAGGAAGGGGTCTGGAAAGGGGGTGGAGAAGAAAGGCCATTTCCCACGTGCCCTCATTGGAGTTCCCTGGGGCCCCCAACCCCCAGCACTCTCTGCCCTAGCCAGTATCCTGGGTAGAATGCAGATGGGTTGTGCATGATGCCACCAGGGACCAGAGAGGACATGGGACTTTTCAGGCAGGGGAAGAGCAGACATGGGACGTGGCTTCTGTGTTTCTTAGAAGGACTGTCCCCCAGGCGGAATCTCTGGTCCCAGGAGAGTCGGGGTGGAGTGAGCTCTCTGTCCCAGGGTGTGTGGGCACAGCTCTGCCCCAAGGGAAGAGATGGCAGAGCTTCCTGTGAAGGCCTTTCAGCTGGGAGCTGAGGGTTTCACTGTTCAGGCCAGGAGAGGAGGTCTGCTCATGCTGGAGATCTGAGGCTGTCCCCACAGGGAGTGGACTGTCCTGGCTCATCAGCTCCAGATATAGTTGGAGGACGCCAGGGCTGAGGGCTCAAGAGGGTTTCTTGTGCCTCCCTGGGAAGCCCTGAATACCTCCCTCCGCCCTCCTGATCCCTGCATCCCCTTTCCTCCTTTCTCATCAGAAACCCTCAGGAACAACAGCTCTGTTCACCAAGAGCCATCTCTGGGCTGTGTCCTGAGCATGTGAGGATGTCCAGCATTATCCTCTGGGCAGCCACCCCTGGACACAGCCAGAGGACCAGTCCATTTTACAGATGAGGAAATGGAGGTCCTGGGTAGGGTTGCTAAATAAGAATACATGATGCCCAGTTAAATTTGAATTTCAGATAAACAAGGAATAATTGCAGTATTTAGGACATACTTGTGCTAAAAAAAAAATGCCCATTTATCTGAAATCCAAATTAACTGGATGTCTGTCTTGCCCAAAGTCACATGGCTAGGGACTGGCTGAGCTGTGATGAGGGCCAAGGCAAGTCAGACCTGGAGGTAGGGCTCCTTCTCCACGCCTTAGAGGCTCTGAGACCCCTTCAGTAGCCAAGAGAGAGGGGCAGGGATCCCTGGTCTGCAGAGAAAGACCGCAGAAGGGCCTGGAAGCCCCCATCTTACATCCAAACCTAACAGCTGCCTCTCCCACCACCTTCAAGCAGATGTTAGGGCTGGAAAGCTCTGGGCACCTCTGGGCAGCGGTGGTGACCTGACCTGCCCATGCCTGAGGGCCATAGGTCCCTCCTACCACAAGTACTCTCTAAGGGCTGGCAGTCACCCCACCCTACCCTGCCCTGCCCAGGGAGCCCACCTTGTGTGTTCGTCCAGTCTCCTTGCTCTTGACTGCTGGAATTTGTTCATAGGTGTTTCTGGGTTCAGGGAGCTCTGGGGCCCCCGAGATCCTCTCATAGCCACAGACTGTGGATCCTGACAGCTTGCTATATGTGGGACTGGTCCCAGGATGCCAGGGCCTGGCTGGGCCACCCCAGCTGACTGGGATCTGCTCATAGGTACTGCCACCTTCTTGGTCTGGCACATCCTTGGCCTCCTGCAGGAGGCCTGCTGTCTGGATGAGCTCAGAGGTGTCTGTAGAACTGCCTTGTGAGTGGAGCTGAGCCCTGTGGCTCAACTTCGGAGACTCCTGGCTCCAGATAGCAGCTGAGGATCCTAGGGCCTCAGAACTGGGAGGCAGGAGGATGCCCCAGGAGGTAGGAGACACTGTAGGGCCCTGGTCTGGGCTCACCTCGGAGAAGGCAAACCCTAGGCCATCAGGCCTGTTCTGGCTTCTATCTGAGATTCTCTTTGGGGTCTCCTTGCCTGTGGAGCAGGCCTGGCTGCCAGCTGGAACTGGCCCATGCCTGCTGGACATGTCTGTGCCCAGGCCTAGCTGTGCCTGGTTCGTCTTCCTCAAGTCTGCATAGATGATGTTGTTGGGGCCTCCAGAAGACTTGTCCAGAAGGGAGGTACTCCTCTCAGGGAGGGAAGGCACCCTGCTGGGGGCCTGGAGAAAGAGGGACAGAATCTCTTAAAAGTGACCCATGGATAAGAGGCGCTCGGGTAAACTGAAGTTCTCCCAACAGGCTGAGGCTTCCTGTCATGGGCTCAGTTTACCTAAGTATCATGTACAGGGATTGGTTGGCATTCAGGGCCCCTGCCAGCTCTCTAGGCCTGTGAGTATAGTCTTTGTTTTGGCATTCAAGGCCTCAGGTTACCAGCTCTGCCTCCCACCCAAGCTCATCCTGCCCTGCTCCTCTCCCCTTCAGGATGGTCCACTGGTCCCTCAGAGCCCCCGAACCCATGCTCCCTTGCCCTTCAGAATGGCCAACACCCAAGTCCATTATTCATGTTTATTCAACAAATATTAAGTGAGCACTGACTGTCTGCAGACACTATCCTAGGTGCTGAGGGCTCAGTGATGAATGAGACCAACTCTTGGAAGTTTTTGTTCTAACCTGGGAGATGGACAGTATACCGTTCTGTATTATTTAATATGATTGATGTAATACATGACAGAATAATATATCACAAGATAATATACTGTCAGGTCATGATCTTCTATGAAGAAGAACAAAGCAGGGTATGAGGATAGAATGACAGGTGGGAAAGGGGGTATTTTCTACAGTTTAGTTGGCCTTTCTGAGAGGATGACATAAAAGCAGAGAACGAAATGCAGAGAGTGTGAGCTATGCAGATATCTGGTGGCAGAGAGTACAGCAAGTGCAAAGGTCCTGAGCTGGGCACAAGATGGGTGTGTTCAAGGAAGATCCAGAAGGCCAATGAAACTAGAGAAGAGTGAGAAGGGGGAGAGGTAGCAGGGCATCTGGTGAGGCTCTTGTGGACCCTGTGAAGATACTAGATTTTATGCTAAACATGAGAAGAAGCCTTGGCATGCTGTGATGTGATGTATATCAAGAAAAATCTCTCTGAGCCCTTCCCATGAGGTGCTATGGAGGAGAATAAGGTGTTGACTCACAGGCACCTGCTCTACAGTTTACAGAGGGATTTTTCCAGCATTTCCTATCCCTTCTCTCATTCAAGCCTCACAGGAACCTCAGGAATGGTAAACTGAAGCTCAGAGAGGTTACGTGACTTTCCCAAAGTCACACAGCTAGAAAGCCCAAGCCAAGGTTTGAACCAAATCCAGCTGGCCAGAGACAGGCCCTGGCATGGGTGAACCACCGGGTGGTTCCAAGCTGGGCCTGCACATCTCTGGGCCTGATTTTCACCCTCTGCAGCCTGGGGGACTGGCTAATGTGACCTCTCAGGATCTGACTGGACGTGGCACCTGCATTCCTGGTCTAGCAGTCCTGACCCTAGCTGGCCCAGAATCATCCTCACCTCCACGCTTTCCTCCTCGGAGAGGTTCCAGGGACTCGCATCAAAGCTCTTCTTTGTGTGGAGGAAGGAGACCTGGGGCTTTGGAGAGGGGCGGGGGCTGGCAGCCTTGTCTGGGACCACCGTGGGGGTTGCCGTTGCAGGTGGATTTTCCAGGCCTGGATTGGTCTGGTGGAGGCCCAGGGTGATGGCGTCGTACAGATCATTGTCCTCTGGCTGGGGGTGGTGGGGGTACAGCAGGCGCATGGTCATATATCCCCAGCCATACTCCAGCCACCTGCCAGAGGCTGCTGGCAGGGGACTGAAACATCCCAGCGGGTCCCTGACCTCGAGTAAGACACTGCCTCGGTCTCCTCTTTTCAAACGGGGACCATGAGCCTGCAGTGACTGCCCCTGGACAGCAGTAAACAGGAAAGGCAAGAAAAGGCACCCGAGTGGTGAACACTCCATGCCTGGGCACCCTGCCCCGCCACCCTCACCCAGGGGAAGGGGGGTGCCTACCCGGGGGCAGGCAGCAGCCAAGGTCTCCCCGAAGGGCTCAAACTGCACCTCCTGGTAATGGCGCACGAGCTCGGCCAGGGTCCTGTGGCTGTGGGTGTCCCCTGAGATGAGGTAGCGCCGGTTTCGAAGCTGGTTGATGACAAAATGCCTACAGCGATCGCTGCCCCTGCAACACAAGCTCTTGTGGCCTGGGGCTGCTGGCCAGGGGCAGCCCAGCCTCAGCCAGGGTCAGAGCTCGGGGCCTACGTGCAGGGGAGGGGCTCCAGCACAGACTCGGGCCATGCTGCCCACTTGGGCCTTGGTGTGTTCCTCTATAAAGTGGGACTGACATCCAGCAAGTCTAGCCTTGTGGGTGGGCTGGGAGCTAGGGAGTGGTTTTCAAACCATGAGGCCCTTGGTTACTGGGAAGCATCCAGGCCTGCTCTAGTGGGACCAGGGAGGGAAGGGCCAGGCTAGGGTGGGGCAAGTGAGGCACTCAGGTTGGGTGCAAAATTTAAAGGGGCACCACAAAACTCAGTAATCAAGAAAAGTAAAAATCCAATATTTTAGAAAATCAAAATTAATACCAAAAAATCTACAATAAAGACAAAGTCCGACCCTGCACTTGCACTACTCAGCCTCACTTGCCCCACCCTCGTCCTGGATCTGCTGAAAAGATGGAGTTCCAGCTCCCTCCCCCACTCCAGGCTGTAAAGTCCCACCCTCTTCATTTTCCTTTTTTATGGAAGAGTGATACACAGTGAAGTGCACACGTCAGCAGGGTGCAGTTCGATGAATTTCCACCTATGAACACTCCCATGTAACCACCACAAAATAGAAAACATTTCCAGCTCCCCAGAAGATTCCCTTGGGTCGTCTTCCAGTCTAGGCCCCAAAGGCAGCCACCATTCTGATCCCCATCACCATAAATTAGTTTTGCTTTTTATGGAACTTCATATAAATGGAATCTTACAGTATCTCTTTTTTGTGTCTGGCTTCTTTTACTCAACATTTTATCTTTGAGATTGATTCATGTCCATGTGGAATTAGCTTCTTTTTTCCACGTTGATGTGTAGTCTTCCATTTAATGACACAATTTACCTATTCTGTCGATGGATATTTAGGTTATTTCCAGATATGCTGTTACAGATAAGGCTGCCGTGATCATTTGTGTACATGTCTTCAGGTGAAGATGTGTACTTACTGCTGTTGAGCATACACCAAGGAGTAGAATTGGTGGGTCAGGCATACACCTGTGTTTAACTTTAGTAGATTATGCCAAACCATTTTCTAAAATTGTTGCAATGTATGAGAGTTCCAGTTGTTCCACGTCCTAACCAACTGTCCAATACCCTCTTGTCTTTTCATTTTAGCCATTCATTGTGGTTTTCCTGTGTATTCCCCCGATTACTGACGCTGCTGAACACCAGTATGCTGCCCTTTTGCATCCCCTCTTCTATGAAGGCTCAAGTCTTTTGCATTTATTCACGCATTGTCTTTGCTTTATTGATTTGCGGGAGTTCTTTATACATTCTGGAAATGGATTCTTTGTTAGATCTAGGTATTGCAATATATAATTTCTGTGGCTTGTCCTTTTACTCACTTAAGTGTATCTTTTGATTAACAACAATTCTTTTTGTGTGCGTGTGAGGAAGATTGGCCCTAAGCTGACATCTCTTGCCAATCTTCCTCTTTTTTTCTCTCCTCAAAAGCCCCAGTACATAGCTGTATATCCTAGTTGTAGGTCCTTCTAGTTCTTCTGTGTGAGACACCACCTCAGCCTGGGTTAGTGAGTTGTGTGTAGGTCTGCGCCCAGGATCCCAACTGGCAAACCCTGGGCTGCTGAAGTGGAGCATGCAAACTTAACCACTACGCCACCAGGTCGGACCTCAAAATTCTTAATTTTAAAGAAATCCAATCAATCTTCTCTTTTATGGTTAATACTTTTGTGTCTTAAGAAATCTTTGCTTATCTCAAAGCTATGAAATTTTTTCCCTATGTTTTCTTTTAGAAGTGTATTGTTTTCTAAAGTGCTTTTCTCACTTGGATCTATGATCTATCTAGAATTAATTAATTTTTGTGTGTGGTGTGAGGTGGGGTCACTCTTTCCATATCCAGTTGCTCCCGCACTGCTTCTTGAAAAGACTGGCCTTTCCCCCACTGAATTGCAGTGGAACCTCTGTTGTAAATCAGGTAACCAAATGCATGGGACTGTTTCTGGACTCCATTCTGTTCCATTGGTCTATTTGTGTATCTTTGAGCAGCCTCACTTTGATCTCTTTTATAAGTTGGAACTCCACCTAAGATCACGTTTGAAAAAAAAAGCCCTAATGCTGAAAAGACATTTGAAAACTGTTGAGTTCATATATTTCAAAGTGTCCAGCACAGTACCTGGCACACAGAATAACAATAATTATTTTAATAATGACCAAAATTTACTTAGTCCTTACTCTGTACCAAGCACTGTCCCAATCACTTTAAATAAATGTATACACTCATCGAACCCATTCAACAATCCTATTAAGTAGGTACTACAATGTTCCCATTTTACAGATGAGTAAGAAGGCACAGAGAAGCAAACTAACTTGCTCAAGGTCAGGATTTGAACAGGGGCAGTCTGAGCAGTTGATAATTCTGAATCTGAGGCCATTGGGAGAGTCTTCTTCCTTCCTTCTGCCTTCTAAACCCAGCCTACTCAGGGACAGGCTCTGACATCACCATCTCTGACTTTGTCCTGGCCATCTTGTCTCCTTTTCTCTATCCCCACTGCCTTACCCTAGGCTAGACTTTGTCATCTAGCCCAGACCTCACCCCCCAAGGGTCCCCACTGCCCACATACCTCCACATCTATCTTCCAGTCCTCCCTCCATAGGCTGCCTGAAGGATCCTTGCAAAACCAAAGTCTGACCAGATGACCCTTCACAGTCCACAGACCTAGCCAGGCATCCAAGGCCATCCTGCGCTGCCCCCGCCCATCTCTCCAGGCATTCCTCCCTACCATGCATCCTGCTGCACCCAGCATCTTGTGCCTCCCCACAACACCTTAGTCTTCCATGCCTCTGTGCTTTTGCACATGCAGTTCCATCTACTAGAAATGCCTTCCTAGACCCCAAACACACCTCCTATTCTGCCTAGCAAGTTGCTAGTCTTCCTTCTATCCTGGGCTCAAAGCTCACCACTGTGAAGCCTTTCCCATCCTCCCCTCAGGAGGAGGTTCTTCCCTGCTCCCCACCCACCCCTTTGAACCCTGGAGTTTCACCCTAGTATTTGGCCATTGCAGCTCAGGAAATGTCTGATGAGCATGGGATGGATGAACGAGGGAGTCAAGGAGTCAGGGCCCACAGGGAAAGCCAGGTAGTGTGGGCTGGTGGGGCCTCTGTCCTTATCTGCAAGGTTAGGTTATGGGAGTGTGAGCCTGCCTGCTCCCTTGCGGAGGTCTTCTTCTCTTACCTGTAGGACAAGATGTAGCTGGTAGCCCGGTCACTGAGGCGAATGAGGAAGGAGCCAAGAGCTTTGTCCCTGAGCAGCTGCTCCGTCTGCCTGGGCAGAAGACATGCCGTTAGCTGAGGCCTGTCCCCTTACAGCGCAACCTTAACATCCCTGCTGACCACGCCCATGAGTGCTAGACCCAGTGCACAGACCTTCAACCCTTTATAGAGGATTCCCTCAGGACTTTGGCTGGGTCTGTGGTCTATCTGGGCTCAGTTGAACAAGCTCAAGACTCAGTCTGGGGCTTGGTTGCAGTCCTGAGGCCACAGTCACCACCCTTCACTGCAGCCTCACCAGAAGCCACTGACCCTGGCTACCCACTTTCCACCTGAATGGCTCTGTAACAAGAATGAATCCATGTAGCTGGAGATTTTTAGGGTTGTGAGGTCCTTGTCTCTGGACCGCTGTGTACAGCTGTGTAGGATGTGCACTACACAACAGTTTCTTCAGGGAGAAGGTGCTGTTATGTCTGGAGTCTGGTCACAGTAGCAACTCATAGGTTTTCATGCCCCCTGCATGTTTCCCTTCAGCCTCAGGCAGCTATGGATATTTCTAAATGGTGCCAAGTATTTTAGAGGCATGGTGAAAAATTCCAGCTGTCTTCTGGTTTAGCAGTTACATAGACCAGAATTCCCTCACCTACTTACTCACCAAATACTTACTGACTACCTGCTTTGTGCAGGACCAACTGTAAATTTTGCAGGGCCCAGCACTAAATGAAAATGTGGAGCCCCTTACTTAAAAAGTAAGAACTTCAAGATGGTGACAGTAGAGCATTAAAACAAGAATAATGTCCTTCTGAGCAGAGGGCCCTGTGCAACTATACAATTTGATACCCATAAAGCTGGCACTGGTTCAATGCCAGGTGCTGTGCCAGAAGGACCTCATGGCTGGCTGTATCTGTCATTCCTTCATCTAGTGCTTTGGCAGTTTGGAGATCCAGCCCAATCAGAGAACCCACCCCACATCTTGGCCTTTATTCCTGGGGCAACTGTACAGCCAGGTTTGCCTGGGATAGTCCCCACTTAGAACAGTTCTCCTGGGTTAGGTACTAATAGAGTTCTGGTCTGAATGATACATGATATGTTACCCCTAGTTATTCATCAAGTTATTCCTAATTCTGCTCCCCCCTGCCCTCTCTGTCCTAGCCCTATATTCAGAGTGGGAGTGCCGCTGCCGCCCACCCTGCCCGCAGAAGCAGCTGCCAGGGAACGTGGCGGTCCTGTCTGTTCCCCTCCCACTGCCTCCCCAGGGCCCTGCCCAGCCCAGGGAGAGGGCAGGAACTAGTCTTCTCCCAGAGTTCCCAGACCATTTTCTCATCCCCAAGGGGCTGTGAGCTGTGCTGGGCATGTGGACAGGGGCAGCCTTACTTGCGGGTGACGAATCCGTGAAACCAGGGGGGCAGGGCTCCGTTCTGCAGAATGAGGGGGGCCTGCGTCTCCATGAACCATCTCAGGGCCAGCTCCTGCAGCTCGGCCAGGGCCTGGTTATCCCCTGCCCCCTCGGGCCCCCTCCCCAGGCTGAGCTGCTTTAGGCTGCCCTCCATTCTGGGGAGCACTGAAGTGGAAGCAGAGTGCTGACCACCCACAGGCCTCTATATCTGTGTGTGCTCTGCCTCATTTGCCTGAGTCCATGCCCTCCCCAACCCCCGCAGCACACAGGAGTCCTATTGTCACCTCTGGGCTCCTGGCTGATCTCTCTGAGGTTTTGGGGTGGAGCACCTTGGCCAGCTGGAGACATTAGGGGGAGGGTCACATTAGCAGCCACCGTGGGGTAGGGGAGGAGATCCCTGACTTCCTGCCAGCAGATGAGCTACCCTACTGGGTTTGGCCCTTCTTCTCCAACCTCCAGTCTTTGTCACATCTAAGGACCAGACCTTGGCTAAAGTCCACAGCAAGGCCACCGTTAGCAAAGCAGTGGATTTAAATTCTATTTATCCTTCCTCGTGGAGGCCTCTTGCCTCTGTGCTGATTAATTCCTCCTTCCACTCAAGATTTATTGAGTGTCTACTCTATGCCACATACATCTGGGCCCTGGGAATAAAGCAGTGAATAAAACAGCATTTTGCCCTCGTAGCACATGCATTCTAGAGGAGGGAGACAGACCACAGACAAATACATACATGGAATATGGCACCAAGTGTAAGAAGCACTCCAAGAAAAAGAGAGAGGCAGAAGAGCATGTGGGTCATATTATTTAGATAGGGGGTCTGTGTTGGGGTTGGGGGAAGCCTTGCCCAAGAGGGCACACTGGACCAGTGGAGGAGGAAGTCAGGCAAGTGTCTAGGGGAAGAGATGCTGCTCATCAGCAGAGAGAAGAGTACGTACAGAGACTATGAGGTGGGACTTTGCTAGAAATCCCAAGGAACCACCCAGAAGCTGGAGTGGCTGGAGCAGGGGGGCCTCTGGAGTAGGTGGGTCTCCTAGAAGGGCTGCAGTAAGACCTTTGAGAGCAGGCTTTGGACCAGCTAGGGCACAGGATATTTGTTCATGCAAACATCCCTGAATCTCTAATATGCTTCCGAGCTTCACAGGAGAAATCCAGCCTTGGTCAAGAGTGAGGCAGCAGATGTTGCAAAGTTAGCCCCCAGGATCCGGGCTAGAATCCCACTTCCATGGGGCCTCAGGGAAGTTACTAAATTGTTGCAGATAGCTCAATTTCCTCATCTGTAAAATGGGAATGAATAATAATAAGCTACCTTCTAGACTCTAGAGTCATTATGAAGACTAAATGAGATAGCATAATGGTTAAGAATGAGGGAACACATATATAAATTCAAACATAGACAGAACTGATCAATGGTGACTGAAGTTACCATAGTGGTTACCTTGGGGAAATAATGACTGAGGAGGGGGCAGGAGCTGTTGGGTGCTGATAATGTCCTATTCCTTGATCTGGGTGGTGGTTTAGGTGGGTGTGTTCACTTGGTGAAAATTCATTGAGGGGGCCAGCCCGGTGGCGCAGTGGTTAAGTTTACACGTTCCACTTCGGCTGCCCGGGGTTCGCCGGTTTGGATCCCGGGTGAGGACATGGCACCGCTTGGCACTCCATGCTGTGGTAGGCATCCCACATATAAAGTAGAGGAAGATGGGCATGGATGTTAGCTCAGGGCCAGTCTTCCTCAGCAAAAAAGAGGAGGATTGGCAGCAGATGTTAGCTCAGGGCTAATCTTCCTCAAAAAAAAAAAAAAAAAATTCATTGAGCTCTGCACTCTCGATCTATGCCCTTTCTGTCTCTCTCTTTTTCCCTCTCTCTCTCTCTCTCTCTCAATATACATATATTCTACTTCAACAAAGCAGTTTACTAAAAGAATGAAGCTACTACATCCATATTTCCTTGGTTCCAATTCCAGCTGACTAGCTATGTGATCTTGAGCAAATGACTTAACTTTTCTGGGCTTTAGTGTCTTCATCTTTGACATGGGGACTATAATACAACCTGTTGTAAGGAAGGTTAAGTGAGTGAAGTCCTTAGAACAGCGTTTGGAATAACATAAGCAATTAGGATTAACCATTACATTTATGATGATGGTTAATGATGTAATGACTGAAATATGGTGGATCTTCCCCTGTTGGTAACTATTTTTATTATTACTATTATTATAACTTCATTATGGTCATCTCAATCAAGATAAAAATGACTATGGCAGGTGTGTGATGCATATGATTTCGAGGAAGGGAAAGGGCATGAGGCAAACCTGCGACCTCAGTCTGGGCAGCTTATTCCCCATCTCTGATAGTCATTTTCCACATCTGAAAAAAGAGTAACAGGGCATCCACTTGCCTCACCTGAGGTTGGAGTGAAACAGTGCAGGTCACGCTCTCCATGCAGTGGCAGGCACATAGTCACACAGCAAGTGTTCCCAGAGGGTCAGCTACTGGGAACATCACTTTCATAAACAATTTTCAGCCTTGATAGTGAGGAACCAACTCCAGCCAGGCAACACCAGGATGGATTCACATACTTACTAATTGATCTTCCTGCCACAGATATAAGTCAGGGATATACTGGGGTCAGAATGGAAATCCCAGGCCCAAGCTGGCAAGGACTGGAGTTTTCCAAATTAGGGCAGAGGGATGGGTGGACCTTTATTTTCCCTAACCTTCTCACTGAAATTCAGCATTTCTTTCCACGGCAAGTGTAGGGAACAAACCTCATTAGTGTTCGCAGCACCTGTGACTGTCACCAACAGAAATTTGGTGATAACGGAAAGGATATTTTCATATCACATTTCATATCACAACAGCAAAGGATATTTTCATAGCACATTACAACTGTTGCTGACATCTTAAGATATCATTTTCGCTCATAATTACCTTAAAATTATAATAATTAGACCCAGTGCTGGATCTTGTTATTTAACATGCTAATAAAGAAGCACATTGTATTACTACATCACAAATATTTTGATAATCCTATTTTAATATAATTGCTTTCCACCATAATTCTACGTATTTTATTCTGTGCATTTAAAAACACTATCCTTGGGGCCTGCCCAGTGGTGAAGGGGTTAAGTTTGCATGTTCTGCTTCAGCGGCCTGGGGTTCGTAGGTTCGGATCCTGGCTGTGGACATGGCACCGCTTGGCAAGCCATGCTGTGGTAGGCGACCCATGTATAAAGTAGAGGAAGATGGGCATGGTTGTTAGCTCAGGGCCAATCTTCCTCAGCAAAAAGAGGGGGATTGGTGGCAGATGTTAGCTCAGGACTAATCTTCCTCAAAAAAAAAAAAATTTAAATAAATAAAAACACTATCCTGAGAAGAAGTCCATGGGCTTCACCAGATACCAAAGAGGTCATGGCCCAAAAAAGGCTAAGAAGCTGGGGTCTGACCCACAGTTGGTCAGACCAGTGTAAAGTCCTGGAAGTATTCAAATACAAAGAAATGTGTGTCTATAATTTTCCATGATGTGTTCTCTCTCCACCTCCCTTTCAGGCCAGATTTTTTTATGAGCAGAACCTGGTCATTTGCATAAGAAGACAAAGGCTTTGTGTACAACCTCAGGGCAGAGCCCCAGGACAGCTGCAGGCCAGGGGTGAAGATTCCAGAGTCAGGCAAATAAGGAATCTATATGCTCAGAGGAAATGTGAGGCCGAGGAGGGGTAAGGCCCAGGTTTGGGGGTATCACATGAGCTCCGTGAGGGACTGGGGTAGATTGTCTCTGACAGTGCTCCACCTCCCACTGTTCAGTTCATCACTTGTGGTCACCTACCAAGGGCTGGGCCCTGGGACATAGAGATGACACTGGAGCAGCCCTACCCTCTTTCTCCACCCCTGGGTGCCCAGAGGTGTAAAGAGAGGAGTTAAGAGGCTTCTGGAATCAGACTAATTGGCCTAGAATACCGGCTCCCACATTTGTTGGCTTTGTGACTTTGAGGGAGGTACTGAACCTCACTGTGTCACAGTTTCTTCATCTACAAAAATGGAGGGGAGAAAAAGTGCCTGCTTGGTAGGGTTTGGGGATTCAGTGAGTTAATCCATGCAGGACAGTGGCACAATGTGGGAGGCACAATGCACATGCAAGAAATGTCAGCCTCAGCTCCAAGTCATTGCCAAGCTGGGAAGTCCCCAGAATTCTAAGTCTCTGTCTCATCAAAACTTCCTTGTCCTGGATTCTCCTCTCTCAAAGTCATACTTCTCCTGTAGGACCAGTAGATGATAAAAGATTTTCCAATCAACTTCTCTCTCCTGAGGGTACTCGGTCTGGCTTGCCCTCTTAGGGGGAAACCTCCGAGGTTTCTCCAGAAGGATGCTCAGAGGCAGTGTCTCTCCAGCCATTTTGATGAGGCTCACTGAGTGTGGCCAGAACCCCAGCACGAAGCTTCCCACTCCTGCTTTCTTGAGCCTGTGCAGTGGAAACCCAGTACATTGCCAAGTGCTGCTGGCAGCCAGACTCCCAGGTAGAAAGCCAAAGTGGACTTTTCAGTAAATTCTTGACACATGCTTGTTTTAGTTTACGAACACTATATTTTCTTACCTCTTAGTTATTCCATTAGTGGGCATGAATTTGTTTGACAATACTAGGGAGTAGAGAATTGACAATCCTGTTTCTTTTCTCTCAAATTGTCTGCCTTAATATCCTCTGTATTCTGTGCCTAGAACAGTGCTAGGAATAGTTAGATGCTCAATAGGTGCATTTTAAATTATTACGCAAACATATGATATGTCCGCATGGTTTTTAAAAGTAAAAAATATAAAAAAGTATCCTTAAAAATATTCTTCCTCACTCCTATTCAACATAGTACTGGAGGTGTTGGCCAGAGCAATTCGGCAGGAAAAAGAAATAAAAGGAATCCAAATAGGTAACGAAGAAGTAAAACTCTTGCTGTTTGCAGACGACATGATCTTATATATAGAAAACCCCAAAGAATCCATAGAAAAACTATTAGAAATAATCAACAACTACAGCAAAGTAGCAGGGTATAAAATCAACATACATAAATCAGTAGCGTTTCTATACACTAACAATGAACTAACAGAAAAAGAACTCAAGAACTCAATCCCATTCACAATCGCAACGAAAAGAATAAAATACCTTGGGATAAACTTAACCAAGGAAGTGAAGGATCTATACAATGAAAACTACAAGACTTTCTTGAAAGAAATTGACGACGACATAAAGAAATGGAAAGACATTCCATGCACATGGATTGGAAGAATAAACATAGTTAAAATGTCCATACTACCTAAAGCAATCTACAGATTCAATGCTATCCCAATCAGAATCCCAACAACATTCTTCACAGAAATTGAACAAAGAATCCTAAAATTCATATGGGGCAACAAAAGACCATGAATTGCTAAAGCAATCCTGAGCAAGAAAAACAAAGCCGGCGGACTCACAATCCCCGATTTCAAAACATACTACAAAGCTACAGTGATCAAAACAGCATGGTACTGGTACAAAAACAGGTCCACAGATCAATGGAACAGCATTGAAAGCCCAGAGATAAAACCACACATCTATGGACAGCTAATCTTCAACAAAGGAGCAGAGGGCCTCCAATGGAGAAAAGAAAGTCTCTTCAACAAATGGTGCTGGGAAAACTGGACAGCCACATGCAAAAGATTGAAAATTGACCATTCTTTTTCACCACACACCAAAATAAACTCAAAATGGATCAAAGACCTAAAGATTAGGCCTGAAACAATAAGTCTTCTGGAAGAGAATATAGGCAGTACACTCTTTGACATCAGTTTCAAAAGAATCTTTTCGGACACTATAACTCCTCAGTTGAGGGAAACAATAAAAAGAATAAACAAATGGGACTTCATCAGACTAAAGAGCTTCTTTAAGGCAAGGGAAAACAGGATTGAAACAAAAACAGCTCACTAATTGGGAAAAAATATTTACAAGCCACTTATCCGACAAAGGGTTAATCTCCATAATATACAAAGAACTCACACAGCTTAACAACAAAAAAACAAACAACCCGATCAAAAAATGGGCAGAGGACATGAACAGACATTTCTCAAAAGAAGATATGAATATGGCCAATAGACACATGAAAAGATGTTCATCATCGCTAATCATCAGGGAAATGCAAATCAAAACTACACTAAGATATCACCTTACACCCGTTAGATTGGCAAAAACATCCAAAACCAAGAGCGACAAATGTTGGAGAGGTTGTGGAGAAAAAGGAACCCTCATACACTGTTGGTGGGAATGCAAACTGGTACAGCCACTATGGAAAACAGTATGGAGATTTCTCAAAAAGTTAAAAATAGAAATACCCTATGACCCAGCCATCCCATTACTGGGTATCTATCCTAAGAACCTGAAATCAGAAATCCCAAGAGTCCCTTGCACCCCTATGTTCATCGCAGCATTATTTACAATAGCCAAGACATGGAACCAACCTACATGCCCAGAAACTGATGATTGGATAAAGAAGATATGGTATATATACACAATGGAATACTACTCAGCCATAAAAAAAGACAAAATTGGCCCATTCACAGCAACGTGGATGGACCTTGAGGGTATTATGTTAAGCGAAATAAGCCAGTCAGAGAAAGACGAACTCTATATGACTCCACTCATAGGTGGAAGTTAGTATATTGACAAGGAGATCTGATCGGTGGTTACCAGGGAAAAGGGGGGGTGGGGGGAGGGCACAAAGGGGGAAGTGGTGTACCCACAACATGACTAACAAAAATGTACAACTGAAATCTCACAAGGTTGTAATCTATCATAACATTAATAAAAAAATAAAAAATAAATAAAAAAAAAATATTCTCCCCCCAAGTATTAAACCACATCCAGCCAGTTCCCATCTCACTCCTATAGGTAACCACTGTTATTCATTTCTTGAACATCCTTCCTAGGTTTCTTTATGCATATCCAAATAAATATGTCTATTCTTATTTTCCTCCCTTTCTTATATAAAGGGTAGAATACTATACAATGTTCTGCACCTTGCTTTGTGAAACAATTTAATAATACATCTTGGAGCTCCTTCCATTAAAGTACATAGAAGGACGCCATTCTTTTTGTTACAGCTGTGTGGTTTTCCCTCATATGGCTGCACCACAATTTTTGTAAGATCTCAGACCTCACCACCATTGACCATTTTTGGGTTGTTTCAGTGTCCCCCCGCCCCCAACGATGCAGCAATAGATAACCTTGTACAGATTTGATTAAGTGTAAGAGTGTATACATCCATGGAATACATTCCCAGAAGTAGGATTGCTCAATCAAAAGGGTATTTGCATTTGTAATTTTGATAGATACTGCCAAATTGCCATCTTTACGGGTTGTATTCATTTATGCTCAGTAAATGTTGAATGAATGAATAGAAAAATGGATAATATTTTCAAGTTCAGTCATTTTGGGGCCCCCAGCTTCCAAGAAAAACTGGAGAGAAGGTTGACACTGGTTCAGAGAAGTCACCAATTTTACTGTGACTCTTTGGCCCCTCGATGCCGTGGAGCAAGCTTGTCTTGTCATCTGTAGGGCATGGCTGCTGGGGTGGGAGGGCGGTACCCAGAGATGCCCTTTAGAGCCATCCTCTCACCAAACACAAGCTTTTCTGTTTTATTCATAGGTTGATGGCCAGGTGCTGGGAACTTTCAGGGGCCTCTAAAAATGTCTGAGACCTGAAAAAAACAACCCACCAGCATTGGCTCCAAAATGCAAAAAGAGAAAACCGCAAAATCACAATTAATAAATGTATGAATAAACGTCTATACAATGTAATATTGCATCAGCTTCATTTAGTATTCATAAAAGTTTCATCGTATCTGAAAATGGTTTGGAGATCAGATTGTCTTACCTCATAAGAATTCCTGAGTGTGCAGGAAAACTGCCAAGAAATTGTTACCAATTGTCAAGTAAATGAATCTCAAAGCCAAATCATCTGAAAGCAATATCATGAAAATAATCTTTTCTGAAGAGTTCAAAGCAATGTATATATACATATATAATTTTTTTAATGTGGCTGTGTCATTAAAAAAAATTACACACTTATTTGATACGTAGTGAGATGGGGATTCCAAAGGTAAGAGTGTCTTGGACCTCCTCAGGTCTTAAAAACTCTGCTAGCTCCACCTGCTCCAAGAAGCACCCCTGCAATGGGCCTATGGGTTTCTGACGTCCCCAGAGGAAAGAGAAACCACCCCTCAGATCAGAGGGGCTCCTCCTGTCATTTTAGCAGCAAGAACAAGACACAAATTAATTTCTCTATAGATTTTCCAGCCTCACCAGTGAATAGTTCTGAGTCCCACATTAAAATGAAAATCTGCAGAATTGTGTGCCGTTTGCTCGTGAGAACTGAAGAAGGGACAAGCATTTAGGATTAGTTTAGGGCCCAGTGATACGATCACGGGTCAAGGACCACTCGTTGAGAATCTTTGTTTTCTAGCTTCTTGGAGGCTAGACAGCTGCCATGGGGCCTGGCACAGCTGACAGGTTGGACAGCCAGGACCCCTGGGGTTGCCCTTCACTTACTCCTGTCCCAGTCTCCCCTCCCCTCTCTTCAGAGCTGGGGAAACGAAGGCCCACAGTAGATCTCTAATGACCTGTGAGCCCCTACTATGTGCCAAGCACTTCAAATACGTGCATACATGACTTCCTTTCATCTTTATAACAGGTATACAGGGCAGTATTGCCGTCTCCATTTGTCCCCATTGTAAAGACGGGAAACGGAGACTCAGCACAGGAAAGGGCCTGCCTGAGACAGAGTAAGTCAGTGGCAAGGCCAAGACTAGAACCTGGCTGTCCCATCCTGCTTTCCCTATGTATGCTGCATCCACCTTCCATGACTTTGCTCCTGCCATTTCCCTGCCTGGGGCTCCTTTCCCTGCTACTCAAATTCTGCAAGTACCTTAAAAATGCAGTAAATCAAAATTCATAACTGTTTAGTCACTATATTCAAACTTCAAAATACAAAACACATTTTAAAACACTCCCCTCTTCACTCCAGGGTTGGCCCTTTCTGGGTGTTCTCACTGCCCATTATCACATCCTGACTGCCCTCCGGATCTTCCCTCCAAAGTCTTGTCCCCTTATTGCTTTGCTTGCATAAGCACCTTTTAAACTCCTTTTGGAGACCCCCTCCGCCCAACCAGGATGGTGCCTGAATGTCTGCCATCAGAACAGCATCTCTTCAAGCTGTCAGTTAAAATGCTCCCCCTACCCCACTCCCAGACTAAGCCTCAGGAGGGCGGTAGAGTCAGGGATGGAGTCTGCCATCCCTGGTGCTTGTGTGGGAAGGGAGGAAGAATCTGAGGTCTGAGATCAGGCTTGGCTGAGGAATTGGGGGCTGGGAAGGGGATGGCAAGAGGGCCTCCAGGAAAGGGGAGTGGTGAAGGCAGAGGGCCTTACAGTCTCCTGGGCACAGGGCCAGGCCTGGAACCAGGACAGTAAAGAGAAAGGACCCTGGGCCTCTGCAGCAGCAGCCCCATCACCTCCCCTGGGGTCCAGTCCTCACCTGCTCCCTGGGCAGTGTGGCTCTCCCTAACTCCTCTGCAGGCCTCCCCTTCCTGGCACCCATCCCCTGACAAACCTCCACCCTCCATCACACCCAGAGGCACCCAGGCTTCTCCCTGTCCGAGTCCTGGTCTCCTGGCCCTCAGGGCTGGGAGCTTGGCCAGCATCTCAGATGCCTTCCCTCCAGGAAGGAGAACCACAAGTTGTGTAGATTTGCCTGTCAATTTGGTAGGGAAATGAAGCCTCCTGGAAGTCAGAGTCTGCAAATCCAGGCCGAGAGGGTTCCCTGGCGGGGCTCCTCTCTCTGAAGCTCCCCTACCTGCCCAGACTGAGAGCTCCTTGCAGGAAGGCCAGGCCTAGGCCTTTTCTGAGTTTCAGCATCACCTAACACCAGGCAGAGGCCAAGAGCAGGGCCTGGGGATGTCGAATGAATTAGCCACCATACTGAGGTCTCACTGTGTATCAGGGACTCTGCCAAGCGCTTTGCGTTTATTATCTCATTTAAGTCTCACAACAACTCTAGGAGGTAAATGCTATTATTATGCCCCATTCTACAGATGAGGAAACTGAGGCACAGGGAGGCTGGGTGATCTGCCTAATGTCACAGAGCCCCTCCCTTATTTTGGAACCCTCTCCCTGCCCCCAGGAGCCCAGTCCATTCCTCCTACTGACACCCTATCAGGGCAGGAGGCGTGGTGCAGGCCTGTGTAGAAGCTCATGGATGGCCTTCTCCCTGGTGGTGGTGGTGGAGGGGTCTCCCCATGGGAGCCCTTCACTCTGGTCATTGCAGCCTCTGCTCTGAAGATGGTCTTGCTCTTCCTGCTCCCTCTCCAGCCCTCCAGTGCTTAACCCATTCACAGCTCCAGTACTCCAACCTCACCCCCTTAACCTCCAATCCTCTCCCCATCCAGGCCAACTTCCTCCAGATGTTTGCTGGGCTAGGCCCTACCAGGCCCTACCAGGATTGCATTGTGTCCCCCACTCCCAAATAATGGAGCCATCTCTGCCTGTACTCTCTGTCTCAGGGACAGAGGCCTCCATTTGTGTGTGAGGGTGGTGGTTAGGGCAGCTTCTCCAGCAGGGCCCAGGGAAGATGCAAATATGTGACCCCAAGGTGGTAATGCTTGCACTAACCACAGTGGGCAGCCAAGCCTGTAGGATGGCAGAGAGCCCTGAAGGGAAGGGATAGGTTGGCTGGGATGGCTGGAAAAATCAAGAGGCCTTTGAGCTTGAAAGAGCAGAACCTCCACTGGTCTGCAGAGCTATAGGAAGAATGACCACAGGCCCTCACAGCTGTGCCTCATGCCACTGATACATTTCAGAGCCGGCAGGGGCAGGGCCCTTGGTGATCACCTAGCCATCCATTCCCTTGTTTTACAGGTGGGAAACTGCAGTCCAGAGAGGGCACAGACACCCCTAAGGACACACAGTGTATCAAGTGAGAGCCTCTCTGGGCTCCCCACAGGACTGTGAGCTCCTGCTGTGGCAGGTCAGTTTCCTGGCCAGCTCTGTCTCCATAGGGTCTGAGAGACTCAGAGGCAGTGTGTGGCCGGGTGCTTCTTCAGAGGCCTCTCACCCCGTCCCTCTCTGGGGAAACTGGCCTAGGATGAGTCACTGGCTCTGTATTCCCCCTGGGGTTTGCCCAGAGACTGGCCATGTGGGAGCAAGTTCACTACCCAGATTTCCCCTTTTCAGTAAACAGCAGCTACTTCCTCCTAGATTGGCCATTTCCTTCTGGTCACTGAGTTCCAGTGTCCACGAGAGTCTTGAGGGGGCAGAGGCTCACAGGGGCATGCAGGGCAAACCCTCTGACACCAAGCATACCTGTTTTAGCCAAAGGGGAGGAACATAGGCTGTGTAAAGCTGGGCCCCTGACCACGGGACAGTGATATTAAATCTAAGAGACCTTGGGAACTGCAAAATGTCAAGTCATTTAAGAAGGGTTCTAAGGAATTAGGAGCCACCAGAGGCAGCCCTAGAATTTCCATATAGGAGGGCCGTGAGGGCAGTGATCTGGTTAGAAAAGGGGGGAAACAGAAGCTGCATTTGTTTACCATTTTACATAAACTATAAAAATTATACAAATTGAAGATGGAGGAGGTGCTAAGAGAGACGAGCTAAAGCCCTGCTGTGTAGGCCCCTTCAGCTCGTGGGGATGAGAGGCAAGACAACACAGGGTTTGCTCATGAAATAACCAGCATCCTAGAGTGGCCCTGAGAGACATGGCAGGGCAGGGGGACCTGGGATAGGTCTGGAGGGCCAAGAGGGTTTTGGGGTTGATCTTGGAGGCCCTACAGAGCCCTGGAAGTGCTTAGGCCACTTCTACTGGGCTTGGCTGGGTGGGCAGAGACTCAGGGCCTCCAGGAACCTCGCTGAGGCATTGCTGCTGAGTTCGAGGCCTCCACACTCTCGTTGGGGTCTCAGGGTTTGTGGCTGAGCATCTTCCTCAGAGGGTCACATTCTGGGCCTGGCCAGACCAGGCAAGAGCCAGGCCAGTTTATCTCTTAGATACTAGGCCCAGTGCTTGGGTCCGCCAACTTTCAAGGGGCCTATGAAATGTCTGTAGCCTAAGAAAAATATATTGACTCCAAAACCTGAGACAAAGAGTAAAATCATCATTAATAAACATTTAATTAAATGTCTACAAAGTATAACATTATGTCAACTTTGCAGTAACCATAAAGATGTCATTCCCTTTGAAAAAAAATTGTAGGTTGGGTTTTTCTCATTCAGCCAGGTTTCTCACATAGACGTGATGATTGCCAAGAGTCTGGAGCCAATCATAAATTAAAATGAATTCCTCATAGTCGGATAATATCAAGAGCATAATTATAGAAATTCCTTCGAACTCTTCTAGAACAAAAATTATGCATACGTTTACTATGGGATGTGGGCAATTTTAACACGTTTGATGTAGTGTGGAGCGTGGCCTGCAAAAGGAAGAGGGCAAGGGCCTGCAAGCATGTTAAAATGGCCCTGCTCCTCTGCCTTGGGTGACCAGGGAGAGAGCGGAGGTTCAAGGGTAGAAGGGTCAGGGTCAAGGCCCAGATTGCCCACTGAGAAGCACAGACAGCAGCTCCAGCAGGGACTGTAGAGGTCCTCTGTCCAGTACCATCTGCCATGCCCCAGCCAGCCAGCCCAGACTCTTGCCCCAGGGAGGAGGCTCACTCCCTCTGCCTGTGAAGGACACTTTCCTCACGTCTAGCAGATGTCTGCCTCCACACAATACCCTACAAGGCTTAGTTCTCTTCTCTGGGACTGCAGGGCAAAGCCACCCACACTTTCTCACAACTCACTGATAGAGCAGAGGACAGAGATGGGCTGTACCCTGCCCTGCCCTGCAGCCTCCCAGTACTATGGCTGTACAGACTCAGTTCTCCCAGCTCTTCGCCTTTCCATGGGATTTCCTGGTCACACCCCACCCGGGCTGCCTCCCCACGAGCCAATTAGTCACAACATCTCCTACCCACAGGGTGAGGCTTAAATTGAACTCCATTCCCTCGCTCCAGAGGGCGGCTTACACCTCTCCTATAGTGCGTTCTCTGGCCTCCCATGTGTGGGGGCTGGTCTGACTGCTAGATTCCCCCCTTTTGGAATCTGCTGAGGAGGGCATCAATGTTAACTGTACAAGAATAATAATAATAACAGCTGATATGTATTGAGTGCTCACCGCGTGCTAGGCACTGTGGTAAGTACTTTCGTATGCATTTCTCATGTAACCTTTACAAGAACAATGGTATGAGGTAGCTACTTGTATTATATCCATTTTATAGATGAAGAGACTGAGGCTCAGAGAAGTTAAGTACCTTGCCCAAGGCCACACCTCTGCTTAGTAGCAGAGCTAGGAGACAAATCCTGTCAGTCTGGCTCTAGAGCCCAGCCCTTAACACTATGCAGAATTGTGCTCAAAGAGAACCAAAGGGCCCTAAGGTTGAGGCACCCTTGACAGGCCCCGGAAAAGGGGAGTTCATTTGGAAGCTAACGTAAGGCCTGTGGATGGTTGGCTGGCTGACAGGGTGAGGCCCAGAGGGTTCACCCTTCCGACCTGTTTGACTCCAAGTAGGCAGTCTAATTTGGTGGCCCCGTCCGTCTCAGAAAGCCTGATTTCCACTTGTGTCTATTAGTGTGTCTTGTAAAAAGATGCAAAATGAAGGTGAGATATTTGTCTTGATTTGGCTCTTTCACAAACATAACTATAACCATCCTTTTTCCTTTGAGAAAAGTGAGCATTTTACTTGCTGTCACCTCTGCCTGGAGTATTTCCCCCTCACATCTTTGCAGGCCTGTTCCCTCACATCATACAGGTCTCTGCTCCGGGCCACTTCCTCAGAGGGGCCTTCCCGATCTTTGTGGAACAGCCTGCCACTCCTGCTTTCTATCACCTGGTCTTTGTACTACTTTATTGAGAAACAATGGTAATTGCCTCTTGAAGTAGTTGTGAGAGTTCAAATGAGTTGGTTTATAAAGCACTGGTAAGCAATAAGTGCTATTTAAGTGGTAATCCTTATTTAAATCTCATCACAGCATTTATACAATACAGTATTTATCTGCTCATGTGTGTGTTCTCTCTCACTAGAATATCATCTCCATGAGGGACAGAAATGATTGGCTCATTCACTGCTGCATCCTCTAGGGTATGGAACTGTACCTGGCACACAGAAGGTGCTTAATAAATATTTGTTGACTTCAGTGAACAAACTGAAGTGTGGAGAGGTTAGAAATGCTTATGCTTTCATTCATGCATTCTGCGAATATTTACTGAGCACCCACTCCGGGCCAGGCAATAGGCTCTCTCATTTTTGCATTAGCCCGTGATTCTTGCAGGGCAGAGATTTAAAAATAAAGTTTTGCGCTGAAGTATAATTCACACACAGTGAAATGCACAGTTTTAAGTGGACACTCTGATAGGTTTTGAGAAACGCACATTCCCATGTAAACCACACTCCTGTAAAGAAATAGAACGATGTTTCACCCTGGCAGTGCGGGATTCTGAGCCTCAAGTTACAGGAAAGTAATGAGGCGCTAGGGCGACCCGCCCAGACCTCGCCTCTGGGGCGGTGAGGAACCCGGGGCTGGCACTGGGGCTGGGACCGGGGCTGGGACCGGGGCTGGGAACAGGGCTGGGACTAGGGCAGGGGCTCCCGGGGGCGGGCGGGGGCGGGACTACAAGTCCCAGGCTGCTTTGCGCGCCCGCAGGGCGTGCGGAACGGCGGGACTGCGGGGAGGGGCGCGGTGGCGGCGGCGGCGGCAAGGAGGCGAGGGGTTCGGGGTGCTGGTGGTGGGCGCGCGGCCCGGCCATGCCGGGGTCCGGTGCCCGGGTGGAGGAGGGCAGCGGTAGTGAGGGCGCGGCCCCGGGGGCCGCGGCGGAGCCTGGGGTGGGGCCCGGGCGGGAGCCAGCGCGGCTGTGCGGCTACCTGCAGAAGCTGTCGGGCAAAGGCCCGCTGCGCGGCTACCGCAGCCGCTGGTTCGTGTTCGACGCTCGCCGCTGCTACCTCTACTACTTCAAGAGCCCGCAGGACGCGTTGCCCCTCGGCCACCTGGACATCGCGGACGCCTGCTTCAGCTACCAGGGCCCCGACGAGGCGGCGGAGCCCGGCGCCGAGCTGCCCGCGCACTTCCAGGTGCACAGCGCGGGAACCGTCACAGTGCTCAAGGTGCGACCTCCCGCCCCTCAAATCCCCGCACCCGGACTCGCAGAACCCGTCACACGCCCTTTGGTCGGCTCCCCTGCTTAGTCTCCAGGTCCGCCTCCTACCCCCAGCCAGCCTAGCTATGTCCACTTTCTCCATGCATCCTGCTTTCTCTAAGGCCCTAGTCTGCCTTCCTTTCCCCACTTCCCCAGACTCTGTCCGCGAGTCCCCATTTTATGCCCTAAGGACCTAGGCTTAGGCCAGGGTGACTGGGGGCTGCTCAGTCACCTCTCCTTTCCTCAGACGCTTTGACCGCTCATCTCCCTCAGCCTACCCTCAGGCCCCACTGTTGTGCGCCCCACGTCCTCATCCTGTGCATCCCTCCCAGGCATCCATGACTGTAGGCCTCTTGACCTTGAGTAAGTTATTTAACCTCTCTGTGCTTCAGCTGCCTCCTCTGTAAAATGGGGATACTAGTAGGATCTAACTTAAGAATGTTGGGATTAAATGAATTATACTCTAAACTGCTCAGTAAATGTTACTGCATTCGGTATTATAGACAGAGTCAGAGATGGCAGAGCCCTTAGAGATAAATCCACTACAGTCCCCTCCAAAGTGGGCAGTGTTGCTCCAGCTGAAGTCACACAGCCAGTGAGCGGCAGAGCCTTTCTTGCTCCTTACTTTGGCTGGGAGAGGTGGGAAAGGATTGCTTCAACCATTTCTGCCTTCCTCATTCCAGGCTTCCTTAATCTTTTAGCAGAGAAACACGGTGTGGGAGATGCAGTGTAGAAGTATGGGGCTAGAGTCAGGAGTCCTGGTCCTGGTGCTAAGAGGCCTCCCTTGTCCTTCGGAGTTCCTAGAGTGTTAAACCCCTTCATCTCCTAGTGACCCTCCTGCTTCGAGCACCTGGGGATCTGGGCAATGGCTTGGACCCGGGTGCCTCTCTCCTGGCCTTGCTCTCTGCCTGGTTCCTGTGAGCCTCCACCCTTGCTCGTCTTTCTTACTTCTCTTCCGTATTGCAAGCTGGGCTTTCTCCAGAGCAGCAGGGCTGGGCTGGGACGTATGAATGCTCTCTGCAAAGCTGGCCAAGTGGAGAGCAAAGTGGGCTGCTCCCTGAGGTCGTTCTTAGAGCTTTGTCAACTCAGCTCTTGCCATTTCAAGCAGAGTCTGATTCCCACGTTCTTTCAGGCTCCTCCATTCTGTCTCTAAGTGGGCACAGACAGCCTCTTTCTCCAAAGGAAGCCAAGCAGCTTTGCAGTTCAACTCGGGCTTAGTTAGAAAGCATTTGTATAAACTTGGGAATGACTCCAGCCAGTACACAGGGACGTTTGCCAAAGGTAAAGGCTTGTCCTCACTGTGTACATGGACTATTCTTGTGTCAGATGAATTTCCTATGGAATTGTTTGTTAAAAAAGAAAATAGAGCATCCTGTTTCAGATTTTCTCAGGTGACTTTGGAGCCCTGTATCAGTTTTTTCATTAAAAAAAATGAAATAATGGAGGTATCTGCATAAGTGGGGCTACAAGCTGCAGTGTCGGCAGCTTTCGAGTTGGGTGGACTTGACCTTACAGCCTGAGTCTGCAACTCACATGTCTTGGGCAAGTTAACGCCACCTCTCTGTTCCAGGTTCGTTTTTGGTCTGTTGGGAATCTGACCTTCCTCATTAGGTGGTTGTGAGGATTCTGGAAAATGTTATGGAAAACGGCTGGGACAGAGTTGACACTACATGGCAGTCAAATGAAACAACAAGCAGTGTCTTTGGCCAAATATGTGTTATATTCCTATAACGGAATATTATGCAGCAGTGAACACAAAGGGATGAGAGCTATAGGTGTCAATGTGGATGACTCTCATAAACATAAAATTGAGCAAGAAAAATGAAGTTACAGAATGAGTACACACAGAATGATACCGTTTAGTAAAGATTAAGCAGATCATGTAAGTGTACATGGTGTGTGGTGAGTGGGAGAGCTGCTGGTGTGAAGAGTCCTGGAGTCAGGATGGTGGTTCCTGCTGATGGGAATAGAGGGGAATGTGAATGGAGATGGGCGCCCAGGGGCTTCCACTGTCCTTGCAGTATTTTATTTCTAGGACTGGATGGTAGATACACCTGTGTTGTTATATTATTCTATCCATCTTTTTGTATGTTCAGAATATTTCTTTAAAAAAAGGAAATCCATTTTTGTGTGAGTTACTGACTCTGCAGGAATATTTTGATATGTGAAGTTGAAGTAGTCACAGAATAAGACAGAATGCCAGAGGCCAAGGGTCTGCTTCATAAAAACAGTGGAAATGGGGGGCCGGCCCGGTGGTGCAGCGGTTAAGTGCGCACGTTCTGCTTCGGCGGCCCAGGGTTCGCCGGCTCCGATCCCAGATGCGGACATGGCACTGCTTGGCACACCATGCTGTGGTAGGCATCCCACATATAAAGTAGAGGAAGATGGGCACGGATGTTAGCACAGGGCCAGCCTTCCTCAGCAAAAAGAGGAGGATTGGCAGGAGATGTTAGCTCAGGGCTAATCTTCCTAAAAAAAAAAAAAAAAACAGTGGAAATGGAACCACAACCAAGGCTTTCCAAAAGAAAGGAGCAGTCAGGATGTAGGATTTCAGAGTAGGCATGCATTTTAAGAAGGATGAATTCTAGTGTACAGTGATTCCTTTTGAGCTGTGAGAGTAAAAATTTTTTGGTGGAAATTAGCAATTTATTTTCCTTTTCACCTTCAGATGTAAGAACTGATGCCCATAAGCTTTATTGCTTCACTTAAGGGCTGCTCAGCCATAGGGGAGACCCTGATTTCTGAGGGGGATTCTAGGCTAATGATGATTAAGCCCTGTTCAAACTTCAGCTACTTGTATATAATTTTACAGATACCATTTCTTTTGACAGATGAGTTAAAGAGAAAAGAAAAGTCTTATTGTATTATCATGTTTCTTGTTTAAAGCATCTCTCTGCCTTCTCTGGAGAAGCTGTGGTTTTGTTGGGCTTTTCCAAAATGTTTTGCTGCTTGAGTCTTAATGAAAGCTGATACTGGAATTTCTTAGTTAACTTCTCTATTCCTAAACTCGGATCTGGTCCAGTTTATTTTACAGATGAGAGAATGGAGGCCAGAGCGGGGATGTGATTTGCCTGAGGTCGTGATGCTCCACTCATTCTCTCTTTAATAGTAGAGACTCTGGAACAGTGAGTGTCCAAAATGCTGAGTGTCTAATTGTGTTCTATGTGCTGACAAGTCTACCTTTTTTTACTTTGGATATCAGTGGTTTTGGATTAGATAAGATGTAGTGGTTTTTCCTTTACTGCATTTGATTTCTGTCCTTTTCACAGAAAAGTGAGTAAGAATGCACCATGAACATTTTACTGAACAATTCTTTACCAGGCTCTACAGTACCTGTTACTACATATTTGGAAACTGCTACACTGGGCAGGCAGAGGCTGAGGCTTCGTGTGTGTGTGTGTGTGTGTGCACGTGCGCACGTGTCTGTGTGTAGGGGTGGTGGAGGCTTCTACTGAGCTTCACTGGGATCTGAGGAGCGGGAGACAGTTCTGGAGTCAGCTGGCACTTTGGGAAGGAGAGCATGTGACTGACTGGGGGTAAAGCTTGAACGACCCTGCTCTGTCAGATCTCTGCAGTCTCTGGAGCAAGGAGCATCATCAGCCTATCGGCAGATGAATTCTGCTCCCTCTACTCCCTTTCTTGAGGCATTTGGTGCTCAAATGGACAGGTGTGTTGGGTTTCCAAGTCACACATAACTCAACAGTCATGCATCCCATTTTTAACCCATTTTTGTGGGAAGGATGCACATTCTCTAGTGTTGAAACTGCTCTCAGCTTAATGACAAACATTTGTTAGCCTGGGTAATCATAGTGTGTTCACTACAAAATAGATGAGATGAGCCAGTCTTCTTGACTGAATGGTTCTGCTAAGACATCCTGCCCTGGGGCATCTGCTTAGGGGCTTGAAGTACTGTTTAAATCTTTTATTGAGACTTAACTTTTCATGGGTTTGTCATGGCCTTCCAATCAGTAAATTCCTTAAAGGCAAGTACAGTATCATATCAGTTGCTTTCCATCTTCCGCTGCCTGGCACATAGTCCTCATTATAGCATAGTCTCCACCCTATTTCCTGCTCAGGAGGCCCCCTGAGGGCTGCTGTTTGTATTCTCACCTCCCAGAATGGTACCTGCACAAAGCAGGTGCCTGGGTAGACGTTTGTTGAAAGAATGAGTAGAAGGTGGTCACCCAGTAAGCATTGTTTTTGGTGTGAGCTCCAACCCTTTAGAAGTGATCAGCCAGAATTCTCAAATGTATTAAATGACATTCTTACCTCATGTCCTGGAGGTGTCTGCCATTCAGTGAATGCCCACTAAGTATAACAGGCATCAGGAAACCAAAGAGGGACGACTCACCCAGGTTACAGTCAGTCTTGGATTTCAGGTCTCTTGTATTTCATGCACACAGTCTGGACTCTGAGGACACTGTTATAGCAGTGGGTAAATGTTTATGTAAAGGGCCATGTAGTAAATATTTTAGGTCTTGTGACCATACCATTGCTGTGACCACTCTGCTGTTGCAGTACAGAAACAACCATAGAATTAGTGTAGCTGTGTCCCCATAATTTTTATTTATGGACTCTGAAATTTGAATTTCATGTAATTTTCACATGTCACAAAATATTGTTCTTTTGATTTTTTTTCAACTGTTTACAACTGTAAAAACCATTCGTGCCTCATAGGTGTTTAAAAATAGGCAGTGGGCTGGATATGGCCCTTGGGCTGTAGTTCACTGCCTCTTGTGTTTTAGGAAGCCCTCGGGCACTTCTCATTCATTTGTTCATTCACTCACTCATTCTGTGTACTTAGGCACTGAGGTTACAGACTGAACAAGATGAACATAGTGTCTGTCCTTGTGGAGCTTTCTGTATAGTGGGGAGACAGACATTAGTACAAGTAAAACGCCAACCAGTGCTACAAAGTATGAAAGGAAAGAGGTGTGATGCATATATAATAGAGGGTCCTAAGCTAGTTTGGAGTGGGCAAGGGCTAGGAAAGACTTCCTGAGAAAGTGACATTTGAGCTGAGATATAAAGGATGAGTTGGGGGGCCAGCCCAGTGGCTCAATGGTAAAGTTCACATGGTCTGCTCCGGTGGTCCAGGGTTCACCGGTTTGGATCCCGGGTGCGGACCTATGCACCACTTGTCAAGCCATGCTGTGGCAGGCGTCCCACACATAAAGTAGAGGAAGATGGGCACAGAGGTTAGCTCAGGGCTAATCTTCCTCAAAAAAAAAAAAAAGGAATAAAGGATGAGTTGGTGTTGACTGGAGGAATGGAGAGGGAAGTAAAGTGTTCTAGGGAGAAGAAATGGCAGAAGCAGAGGCCCTTCGGTGGGGGGATTGATTGTGTGGGACCCAAGGAGTGCCAGATGGCAGCTTGGGTAAAGGGGACATAGCCTGTGTAAGGGGAGGCCTTTGGGGCCAGAGCTGTAGGAAAGTGAAGAGTTTTAAGGAGGGGTTGACAAATAGTTTTTTTTTTCTTTCTTTCTCTCAAACTGATGGTTGGGTCACGTCCAGTATTTTCATCTAACTATGTTGGAGGATTATCTTGTCTGTGTATTAAGGGTTGAAGTATCTGTGTTACACACTGGCAGACAGGTTGGCTTAAAAGTGAATAAATGTAAAGTTGAAGATATCATAGTCCATTGCTTCTTAAGCCCTGTTGTTCCTGAGTGGGGGATGCTGCAGGCTTTGGGGGCTTGTGTGTCTGGGGCTTGTCCTGCCAGAGTGGGCTGCCTTTCCTGAAGCATTCCTAATGGCCACCTTCATTAAACTCTCTCATTTTCCATTTGCTTTGCTCTTACGCACATTGCCAATTTCCTTCCCCTTTGGAGGTAACTGTTTCTTGAGAAATGGTAGGAGGGGTCAAATGCATTTGTGGGAGGGCTGTGAACATGAGCTCCCTCCTCACGTAGGCTTCTGAGGGGTGGACAGATCTCCTTGTCCTGGTGCCCGTACCCATCAGCCACTGGGTTGGTACAGCCTTCCCATCTGTGGTCAGAACAAAACACAGACAACCTTCCCTCTAAAGAAAGAAAAGAACCCTGTTATTGTAGAAATGACTCCCAGATTAAGGGAGGGGAGGAGGTTTTGATTAGGAATTTTCAGTTCTCTTAGAGGTTTATGTAATAGCATCTATTTATGTAATAGAGTGGGTGTTTGCCTACATCGTGTCAGATAGCCCGTCCTCAGCTGGATTTTGTTTGCTTTCACAGAGTGAATGCAGTGTGGAATGGTGAATTAGGAAGTAGTAATGCTTGTAACTAGCCTGCTGCTAGATACTCTAACTGGAGAATCAGTGAAGTGAACATGCTTGGCACTTGTGTGTGGAAGGCACTCTGAGGGACAAGAGGCTGAGATGGTCCCTGGGGAGACTGCAGGTTTCATGATTGTGCAGTAAACAGTAGCTCACTAGGGAGCATGGGAAACCCCAAATCGACAGAGATTCAGGATGGTGTTGCTCCCTGAAATGGATCTAGTCCTGGTCTCGTTTTGGAGCATCTGATGCTGTGTCCTAGTAGAGCAGAAGCCCCCTGAGGGCAGAGATTTGTCTCTGGTTCACCATTGTGTTTTTTATGCTTAGAGGAGTGTCAGACATGTATTAGATGCTCAGTGTATACTAGTTGACTGAAGGAATGCTTCAGGCCCTCATGCTCTCTTGGGGTGTGTGTGGTATGCTATTGTTGCATGGTCAGAGGGAGATTTGCAGTGTCCCTCTGCAAATTGAGATTTATCCATTCAGCCATTTTTTTTTTTCCTGAGGAAGATTCACCCTGAGCTAACATCTGTTGCCAATCCTCCTCTTCTTTTGCTTGAGAAAGATTAACCCTGAGCTAACATCTGTGCCAGTCTTCCTCTATTTTATGTGTGGGTTGCCATCACAGCATGGCTGATGAGTGGAGTAGGTCTGCACCTGGGATCTGAACCTGCAAACCCAGGCTGCTGAAGTAGAGTGCGCCAAATGTAACCGCTGCACCACTGGGCCAGCCCCCAGCAATTTTTTTTTTTTTTAAAGATTTTATTTTTTCCTTTTTCTCACCAAAGCCCCCTGGTACATAATTGTGTATTTTTAGTTGTGGGTCCTTCTAGTTGTGACATGTGGGATGCCGCCTCAGCGTGGCCTGATGAGCAGTGCCATGTCTGCGCCCAGGGTTCTAACCGGTGAAACCCTGGGCCGCTGAAGCGGAGTGCACGAACTTAACCGCTCGGCCACGGGGCTGGCCCCTCCCCAGCAAATATTTTTGAGCATCTGCCATGTTGTAAGCATTATGCTTTTTCTGCAGATACAGCAGTGAAATTTTTCCATTCATTTAGGAAACTACAGTGTTAAGACTTTAAAAACAGATTAGCACCTGATAGCTTCAAAAAAAAATTTGGAGAGAAACTATGTCTGTAATGTTCAGCCTTGGGAGTAAATATCAAATGTCTGCGAGTTTTTTGATTTTGAGGGAGGTCTGGCGTTTTTCCATAGCAGATGAAGAGGAGGGGGAGTTCTCTATGTAAGTTACTGATGTGGATATGGCCCAGAGCCAGAAATCTGTGGTTTGTATACCCATTTCTGTGAGCGTTGCAGAATAGGAGAGATCTGCATGACTGATGATTGGGAAGCGCTCCCTGGAGAAGGTGGCCTGGAGAGTTGGTAAGGTTTTGGTATAATTGTGTAGCTGCTCAAAGATTTAGTTCTTCTTAGGTCAGCAAGATGTGTTCCCACTCAGATGGCAATCAGCGTCTTTTAATGAGTTTGCATGCTTGGCCATTTGCTTAACTTCTTCAGATGGATTGTGTAGGAGAACTGGGATCTGGTGGAGAAGGGGGAGAATTAGGAGCTGAGATCCTTTGGGCTTCTCTTCCGCCCCTTTCCAGGGCCAGCCCTATCGGAAAGAGCAGACTTTCCCTGAGCAATCTGCCCCTCAGGTGAGAATTTGTGTGAGTCTTGGTTGGTAGGCCTGGCGGTAGGCTGGAAGTGGGCAGGCCAGTGTTATCAGAGATGTTGATCTTGGATTATAGGAATTATTTCTAGGCAGCAGGCCCAGTTTTCATTTCCCTTTCCAACTCTGTGATGTCCAGGGGAGGCTGTGTTTGCAGGGAAGGTGGCCCAAGTTTCAAAATGTGATGTAGCCGGCCAGCCATTTGCCTAACAGACTGTGTTGAGCAAGGCCCTGATGGGCATCTAGCTGGAGTTAACTATTACTCTGGCCTCAGGGACTTGGTCCTGTCCCGTTCTGGGGTGTGATTAGGGCATTGTCAGTAAGTGGCTCTGTGAGCTGGAGGAACTCATTTGGTGTTTTGGCTCCGAGGGTCATTATCCCTTAGGCAGAACTGAAGAGACCCTCAGAGATTAGCCTGCCCTGCCCGCTTTGTGACACAGTGAGGAAACTGAGTCCCACAGCTGGGTAGTGGCAGCTCTGGCACTAAAACCTCCCCAGACACATGATATTTTACTATTTTAAACCCAGCAGTTTGATGATACTTGCTTTATGTTTCTATCCTAATCCATCGGCAGGAAATTAGGCTTATTTTGTTTAGTTGTTGTATCCAGATATTTAACTTGTACAGTTACCTATTTTGTGCTTTGGCATAGACTTAAGAGGTTTAGTCATGAAGATTGGAAATTAACAGTATAGATGATGACCTTCCAGTGGGCTTGACTTGATAATGGACATTAGTGGTGCTTCCCTGGCAGGAACTAGGCCTGTGCATCCCTGCTCAGGAGGCTTCTCTTTGGAAATGTGCACCAGAGGAGATCAGACCTTTGGTAGCTGGCTGTGTTTTCTTTTGCTGCTCTGTGAGCCATACACTCTAGCCTTGGAAGTGAACCGGCTTTTTAGGCTTTACAGCTTACACAGCTCTCTCACCGTATGCTATCCCAGAGATAACATGCTGATAAAGCTTTCTTTCATTTCTGTTTAAAGGGATGCATCTCTTTCAGAGTTGTGGTTCTCAAACTAAGCATGGAGAAGCAGCCTCCTGGGATCCTGTTAAAATGCAAATTTTGGGGTTTCACCCCCAGAGATTCTGACTCAATTGGTAGGCCAGGATTGACCTCAGAAATCTGTTATTATCCGTCATCCCAACCCTTCTGCTACAGACCTCTGTGGCCCTTTCTTTGAGAAGCACTGCTCTCCAGATCATGAATGACTGTTCTCTTTGGCTCTGAAGTAAAGACTGGCGCTGTTGATGGTTTTCTAAGTGAACTAGAAATAACTGAACTACGTGGGTGGAGAGCAGTGAAGTATTTATCCTTAGGTTGACACTCTGGTTTTTATCTGCATATCTTTTTTGCATTCTGAGTTTCTATGCTCCAGAGCAATGATTTGGGGTCAGTTACGCCCTCCCCCCAATTCCCTGATAGCCCTGAGGTTTCTGTCTCTTGTGTGGATTGCCTAGTCACTGGCACACCCCCATGTGCAAGGCTCCTCCCGGGGCATTCAGAGGGAAGCTTCTGAGGGCAGTAGTGTTTGCCTGGCGTCCTTAGGGTGTTTCTGGGAGAGTAAGTTTTAATGATTGCCGCCATTGAATAACTGGTAAGGACTTTTAGAGCCCCCAACTTTTCACCCAGAGAGAGGTAAATAAGAGAATAGTGTAGAAGAACCATCTGACACTTTCCTGAGACATCAGCTCTACCTTAAAAGACTGTTAGAAATCAACATGCTCCACAAACACTCCTGTAAATTCACTGAAGGCCTGGGCAGATTTCTAGTACCAGGCTCCCCTGCCCTCCACATTTCTGATTGGTGGAGCCTGGGAGTCTGCCCCTCCCAAAACCCAGTTCCTAAAACATCATATTAAGTCAGTCATTCCTGTGTCCTACTTTTTTTTTTTTAAGGTTTTACTTTTTTCCTTTTTCTCCCCAAAGCCCCCCGGTACATAGTTGTATATTCTTCGTTGTGGGTCCTTCTAGTTGTGGCATGTGGGACGCTGCCTCAGCGTGGTTTGATGAGCAGTACCATGTCCACGCCCAGGATTCGAACCAACGAAACACTGGGCTGCCTGCAGCGGAGTGCGCGAACTTAACCACTCAGCCACGGGGCAAGCCCCCCTGTGTCCTACTTTTAAGTTAAAAAACATCAAGCCAGAGCAACGCATGCAGTTTTGCATGGTATGTGGAAACCATTGCAGGCAGAGGTGGCATGGGGCTCTCCAACAGGCTGCTGGCTGTGGCTGCAGAGTTTTTATTTATCCTGAGCTCATAAAACCCTGGCTCTCTCTTATTGTGCAATGGCAGAGCTGATAGGGAGCCTTAGGAATGTAGCCCTGTGGTCACTTGGAGGCCACGTGCTCCCTTTCTCTCTGAAACAGAAAGCATTTTGACATTTCCACATTTCCTGCAGGGAAGAGCAGGCCCAGAGAGTGGCCTTGTCCCTGTCTGGGTGAAATCTCTTGCCCAGCCCAGCCCATGAAATCTCTCATGCCACCTTTTCTATGAACATGTGCTTGCTTGTCTTTGTTCTGTCTTTGGCCTCTCTTCTCCTCTTCCGTTGCCCTTATTGTTAATCTCTGTTAAATCATTAAAGCTGAAAAAGGTGTCAGCTGAAGAAGGGTTTAAGAAGCTGAAGAAGAGTTTAAGAAACGGCTTTTCTCTCAAGGTGTTTGCTTTTTAGAAGAGGATGCTTGACTGTCAGAGATGGCAAAACTCAGACTCCCACCTTCCAGAGTGGGTGAGAAGTGGGGCACCTTCCCAGGGGAAGGCTGCCCGCCTCCCATTCACACTGTCCAGGGACGATGACGGTGGGACCTGGATTCTTGCTCAGCATTTGAAAAGGATTTAGATTAGAATTCATATAATTATTTTAATGAGATATGTGAAAACAACTGATTTTAAGATAGCAGTGTAAAAAGATAAATAAGAATTTATTGTGTCTCCTAGAGGAATGGAGGTCCATGCAGAGGCCTTCCATTTTCTGAGGAGCCAGGAGATCAGTGTCATTTCTCTTCTCAGCATCTGTCACTGGACTGAAACGGAAGATTTCAAAACCTTCCCAGGGAAAAATTTCACTTTTTTTCATTGCTGCTGGGCCAGATCCCTTGAGATTGTTTCCAGGCTCATGATTTTGGAACATTCAAAAGAAAATTTGGAACCTAAACTTATTTATCAGATTTGGAGTTGTGGTCTGTTTTTCATCTGAGTTTTGTTTTGTGTTATCAGGCTGCTTATAATATTCTTGTGCTTTGTATTGCTTTTGAAGAATTGCCTTAGACACATCTTGGAAATCCAGGTATCCTACTTTAGATTTAAAACAAAAATTCCTGCATTATGAGCAGCCATTGCATCCTTTTAAGACTTATGAGTGAGTCAAACTATCCATCCAGTTTAAATTGCTTTCTGTGGAGTGTGCAAACTTAACCCATCTGTCTGTGTATTCTCCTTTCTGTGGCTCCATCGTGACCATTGGTTATGCTGTTCTTCTGGCTTATAAACATGGTAGGCCCTGACCCTTTGGGGAGGTGCCCAGAGTTTGCACCCTAAATGGGTGACTGAAGCGCTGTGTCATCACAGATAGCATGATTGGTTCTGTAAGGGATCTCAGATGGCCTCATAGATAGGATGTTTGAGTTGCATCTCGAGGAGTAAGTAGGAATTTGCAGGTGGGTGTTAGTGCAGTAAGTACAGGGGTTGTGGAAGCTGAACTAGCTTCTGTGTGCCTGCTGTGTGGAAGAAAGGCTGTACTCCTGTGGAGTGTGGGGCAGTGTGGACCAGATTACCATGCCAAATTTCTTGGCACTTGAAAGCCGTCAGAGAGTTTTTAGCATGGGCTTATATATGACTTCATTGGCTAGGTGTAAGTAGAGGGTTTGGAGAGGGGAAACTGAGGACAGCAAGAGCACTTAAGATGCTGCTGCAGAGACTTGAGGTAGATAAACCTGGAGAATGTCAGGGAGCATGAATCTGAGAGGCTGACAGGAGGGTTCTTTGGACCTGGAGACCTGGTGATTCTGTTATGCTGGAGAACAGTTTCTCTCTTCTCCATATTTGTTTATACATGGTGGTGTTATTGCTCACTGCAGTCCATTTTTTAGAAAGGTCCTTAGAGCAGAATTGTGGCTAACAGCATCCAGTGGAAGCACTTTATAAACTGATGGTCATGCTCTCTCTGACTCAGTAAAGCTGTGCCCACCCCTCTTTGATGTCTAGAGGACCTTCTCCATTGACCGGGTGCGGGGTGGGTGAAGGATCAGCCTCTGATGCGGGAGTTGTCCTTGCCCATGAAGCCAACACATTTACAGTGTTTTAAATTAAACTTTGCTGTTCGTTGGGGTCATCAACATTTCAGTATTTGAGAAAAACCATAGAGGAACTTCTGATTCCTGCTGAAATGCTGAGAGGATGGATTTTGTCTTGGACATGCACTTCTCATTCTTCTCCTTGGTAGCAAGTCATACAGACCAGGTTTGAATTTTGACTGTGCCAACTGGCTGTGAGATCTTAGATGGTGGGGATAATATGGATAATTGATACCTAATGAGTAGTTACTGTGTGCCAAGCACGGTTGTAAGCTTAACGTGCATTAACTCATTTAATCCTCATAACAACCCCATGAAGTAGGTTCCTGTTATTATTCACATTTTACCAGTGAGGAAGGAATTTGAGGCCTAGACAAGTTAAGTAACTTGCTTAACATAGCTAGCAAATGGCAGAGCTAGCATTTGAACCCAGACATTTAGGCTCCAGGGTCCGTGGGCACTTGGTAATGTTATCTTGTGAGATTGCTAGGAGCTTTAGATGCTAGTGTGTATGAGATGTTTAGTACAATGTCTGGCATATAGTAACTGTTTACTTAATGGATATTATTACTAATATGTAAATATACATTATGGAAGAGTCTATATCATTTTATTCCAGTTTTGTAAAGAAAATTGGTATATGTATTTATGGATAGAATAATATCTGAAAGGACGTACAACAAAGAGTTGATTGACGTTATTACTGGCAGCGTGGTTATGTTCATTTTATTTTCTTCTTTGTTTTTCTGTGTTTTCTAAATTTTACACAGCAAATGTGAGTTGTTGTTATTATTAGAGATAAAAGCCAAAAATATGTTTTTTTTTTTTTTAAAAAAAGATGAATAGGAGCTCCCCAGGCAAACAGGAGTTCTCTGATTGCTGGCAGAGCGAGGTGCCTCTGCACAGCTGTGGTGGCATGAAACGTCACACCATGCTCAGCAACTTGGAAGTTATTGTGGTCTTTTTCTCAGTTTATTGTCTGTCTTTGAATTTTGTTTGTGGTGTTTTTGAACACGTAGACATTTTCTCTGCTGTCTTTCTTTTTGGGTTTAGAAAGGCGTTTACATTCCAAGAGAATAGAAATGTTAACAGCAAGTGGTTTCTTTATGTTGCTGGGGAGAATAATTAACCCTGTTAAAATCAGTGCCTCCCTGCCACTACTCAGCCTGGAGCCGGCTCCCTAGAGTTGCCCCTGTGAGAAGCAGGTCTGTGGCTTACAGTTTGAAGATCTGCCTTTCTAGCTTTCACTTTGGGGCTCAGTTTTGAAAGAGCGCTTGGTTTTCCTTGTCCACAGCATCTTCGTGGCTGCTGATCGCGCTTCGGTGTTAGCTGTTCTGGAGGTCTCTGCTGAAACCTTCCGTGTGAATTTCTGCTGTGCCACATGGCTGGATTTTTAAGTCTGACTATCCCTTGCATACTTTTAAAATTTGGTAGAAATGTATGCAACTGTTGTTACAAGATGCAGAAAGAGATAGAAACTTAATTTTAATTACATAGGCATTCTTCTAGTAATTTAAATGGTTTTTATTTTACATTCAAATCTTGAATCAAATTTGAATTCATTTTATTTTATATTATGACCTAGGTTTCACACCTAGGTCATAGTTCATGATACTTTTATTTCTTTCTAAATATTTAATGAGTTGTCCTAATGATATTGTTTAATAATTAATGCTTTTCCCACTGATTTTATTTGAAATCCTGCATTTGATGTCTACTTAGCTCCATATTTTGATTCTCTGGCAATACAGTGCTGGTTTAATTATTGTGGCTTTATAATATGCTTACCTATTCGGTGGTCAAAGCCCCACACCTTATTTGTTTTTTCAGAATTCTCACCCCTGTGGGAAGCTGACCTAGGCTGAATGGTGCTGTGAGCTCCCTATTCAGAGAGTGGAGAGAATATGCAGGCTCAGGCCAGGCAAACGTCCTCTGGAGGTGGCATTTGCATTAGATTTTGAAGGATGAGTAGAAGTTGGAGAGATGACTGTTATGGGAGATTCAAGATATGGCCCCAGTGAACCTCAGATACCTGGCCTCCTGCTGGGTGCTTGCCTGGCATTGGCTCCCACTCTCTGCTAAGCTGTGGAGCTTTGCCTTATCTCTGTTCCTTCCAGCATGTTGGGAATGTCTGGTGGCTCTCCAGAATTTGAGATTAAAGCATTTAAATCATCATTTGAGGGTAGGATGGGGTAGATACTGATTCTCTCCCAGTCTTAGTTCTTAGCTCTCTGGCCCCTGGGTGCTTGGGGAATATAGTGTGATGGTGATAAGCTTCAGCAATGACGTGCTCTTTGTCACCAGCTGAGCTGTAGCTCCATGGACAGAACTCCTGGTAATAGACCCGTGAGGTGCTATCTGTGAAGCCAGATCATTCAAGGGTCCTACTTGCCCCACTTTGGTAGGGGATAATAAAGGTACTTAAACTATGAGCCATCAGCCAGACGAGGCAGACCCATTCTTTTGGGTGCCGAAATAATTTTGGCATCTCAGTGGGCGTTAACAGAGCATGGGGTGGTTGGAGATATGGAGGTGCCCAGTTAAAGAAGAAAGTTAAGTCATGAAGTCCTGTGGAAGGGGAATAATGTTGGCTGCCCCACACCCCCAAGAACCCCATGCCCTTGGCCTGCGTTTTTCTTTTTTAAAGATTGGCACCTGAGCTAACATCTGTTGCCAATCTTTTTTTTTTTTCCTCCTCCCCAAAGGCCCCCAGTACATAGTTGAATATTTTAGTTGTGAGTGCCTCTGGTTGTGTTATGTGGGACGCTGCCTCAGCGTGGCTTGATGAGCGGTGCGATGTCTGTGCCCAGGATCTGAACTGGTGAAACCCTGGGCCGTGAAAGCGGAGCTCACAAACTTAGCCACTCGGCCATGGGGCAGCCCCCTTGGCCTGTGTTTTAATCTCCTGGCCATTTCCCACCCTGATGGGTTTCCCTCCAATCTTGGCTTTCAAAATGGAATTTATTTGCCATCATTATCTAGACTAGCACTGTTCAATACAAATACAGTGTGAGCCATAATAGCCACTTTAAAATTTTCAAATACTCACATTTAAACAGGTAAAATTACTTTTAATAAATATATTTTATTTAACCCAGTGTATCCAAAATATTTCATTATGTGGCAGTAGCCACATGTCATGTGCTCAGTAGACATGTGTGTCCAGTGGCTACTGTGTTGTTGGACAGGGCAGATGTAGACCGACTTTATATGTCAAACTGACTGGGGCGAAGAGGCTAGTTTGTGATTCTACATCTATTTAGTACTGTTCGAGGCCAAATCTCACTTCAGACTCTGTTAAAAAGATACCAAATGGAGAATGCAGAGGCTCTCTGGATTTCTGCTGATTTTGCTGTGTTTTACTTTGAGTCCTGCCCTGTCTGATAACCTGTGTGCATTTCTGCCTTTGGGTTCAGCCCACTGGGAGAAGGGCCCTTTGGGGCTTTTCGGCCTCCCTGATGATGGCACATGCCCCAGAGCCATGTGCAGACAGCCCCCAGCAGCCTTTCTCAAGCCACTTGGGGATTGAAGTCAGATTCTTCTAGTGATTTTTAAAAAAGAGACAAGCCCCAGTTAATCATTGTCTCAAGATAATTTTGCTTTATTGACCAGATTTCTGTAACATGAATAATATGTCGGACATTGAAAGCATGTGATCCAAAAAGTTATTTTGCCCCAGGAATTTAGTGAGAGATGATTAAGAGGTTAGTAATTGTTCCCCAGTTCGATTTAATACCCAGAATTTTAAAAGGAAAAGGTTTTTTCTTGTAAAAAGCAGATTTTTCATGGTGCCTGCATTGCAGGAGACAGCTTGAGAGCAGTGAGGGATCTGACCCGGTGAGTGTGTGCCTGATTTCTGAGCAGCCTGTTGCTACCGAGCACAAATAGGAGCAGAGTAGCATGTGCAGGCTTGAGGAGAGAGAGTCGAGCAAGTGTCTGGGCAACCCCGAGTGGTCTTCTCCCTAGGATGGGCATAGGGGGCCAGGCAGGCAGGGGAACCTGTGGGAGGACCAGAACACACATGCGTGCGTAAACATACATGCACACTGCACGCAAGCACACACCACCCAAACATACTTTCCTCTAAGCTGGGGGTTGGGAAACTGCAGGCTCACTATGAACTCTGAAAGGAAGGAGCGGGTCTAGGTGGGCTTAGGGATCTGATTTTGCCTGTGGTTGTGTCTCCCAGTCCCTTACTTTCTCAGCCACTCCCGTCTTCCCTCCTCTGAGAATGCTGGGTTCTCTTTGTTCTGCCCCAGGGCCAGGCTGAGCCCCCACCATCCACCCTGTGACCTACCTGCCGCAGACTCAGGCTCTGCTTCATGGGTTTCTCAAGGGCTCACAGCTTCCAGGCCTGAGCTAGTCTCCTCCCTTCTCTGAACTCTGCTTCCCCTTTTCTACAGCAGCGAGTTGTCTAATCATGTCATTGCCCTGCTGAAAATCCAGGAAGGCACCTGAGTCCCCTCTGGCCTGGTCCCTGCCTATCTGAGCCTCACCTCCCTCGGATCCCTCCAGCCTCCGCTCACTTCTGCTGTCTTGCCTCTGGACCCTTCCACATATTCTTCTCACTGCCTGGAACTTCTTCTTTCAACCTTGTCTTTCCAGCTAACTCCTACTTGCCCTTTAAGACCAAGCTCTTGTATTACCTCCTGATTACTTGTTCATTCATTTCTTCACTTATTTATGCAACAAAAACCTACTATGTATCTGGCATTGAGCTAGGTGCTAGAAAATGGAGACATCTTGGAGTTTATGTTTATTGGAGAAGACAGACATTAAGCCAATCTTGTGTACCTTTTGAATCTGCAGGTGGCAGGTTTCCTAACCTTTGAGTACCTTGGCCTTTGCCTCACCTCCCTCACTGGGCTAGATGTCTTTCATCTGTGCTCTTCAGTCATGCCAGCCCTATCTCACCCTCTCTGACCTCTGTCATAGCACTTAACACTTGAAACGACTGGAAACTACTGGTTTGTTGTCTTATCTTTCTTGCTCGGCCAAATCCCGATTCCAGGTCCCTAGGAGGTAAATGTTAATAGTAAATGCTAGTTCAATGAATGGATGAAATGATAGCTTGGCTGATAGTTGGAAAAATTTTCTGTAAAATACACAGTGATCCTCTAGTGGATGGTTTTCCTTACCTGGGTCTGTGTGGGCGCATGTCACTGAAAAGTCTCCAGGTTGTAGTCAGAGCACCCAGAGGTTGTCCTTTCTTTGTGGACAGTAGCAGTTTGGTCTCTGGCCGGTCACTTGCTGTCAGGCCTACAGTTTTCCAGACTGTCTCTGACCCTGGGACCCCCTATGTCTGCTGTCTACTCAGACGTGTACTATGGCTGCAGGACGCCAGTGTTGATGAGGTTCCCATAATCGTGCCATGGCATCATTCTCCTTGGGACTCCTTTGTGGGGGCAGCTGGAGACCTATGACCCACACCTGCCGTCTAGTTTGTTTATAGCTGGGTTCGTTGTTTTGGGTTCCCTCTGTGTCTTGATTTTTTTTTTACTGTACAAATAGTGAAATTCACTCTTTGTGGCATACAGTTCTATGAGTTTCGACAAATGCCTAGAATTATGTATCTGCCACCACAGTCATGATGCAGAATAGTTCCATCACCCAAAAATTCTCCTGTGCTGTCCCTTTGTAGTTAGCTCCTCCCCTCACCCCTAAACCTTGGCGACCACAGATAGGTTTTCTGTCCTTATAATTTTGGTTTTTCAGAATATTACATAAATGGAATCATTCAGTATGTAGCCTTTTGGGTCTAGGTATTCATCCATGTTGTGTGAATTAATGGTTTGCTCCTTTTTTATTGCTGAATAGTATTCCATTGTGTGGATGTGCCAAAGTTTATCTGTTTACCAGATGAAGGACATTTGGCTTGTTTTCAATTTTTGATGATTATGAATAAAGCCTCTGAACATTGGCATGTAGGTTTTTGTGTGAATATATGTTTTTATTGCTCTTGGGCAAATAGAATACCTAGGAGTGGGGTTGCCGGATCACTGTGTAAGTGTACATTTACCTTCATAAGGAACTGTCAAACTGTTTTCCACAGAGACTGCTCCATTATACATTCCCACCAGTGGTGTATGAAAATTCCAGTTGCTCTGTACCCTCTTCAGCACTTGGTATTGTCAATATCAAAAAATTTTAGCCATTACAGTAGATGGGCCATCTGTAATCATGCACTGCATAACAACGTTTCAGTCAACAACAGATCACATATACGACGGTGGTCCCATAAGATTACCGCCGTATAGCCTAGGTGTGTAGTAGGCTATACTATCTAGGTTTGTGTAAGTGCACTTCATGATGTTCACACAATGATGGAATGGCCTAACGATGCATTTCTCAGAACGTGAACCTGTCGTTAAGCAACATATGACTGTGGTTTTTAATCCTCCCTTTTCTTTGTATGCTCTCCCAGAAGCTCATAGAGTTTAAATACCATTATTTGATGTGATTTGGCAAGGAGGTCATCAGTACCTATGTGAGATTGGCTTTCTTCCGATGGGATTTGTAGGTGCTCAGAGTGAAAGAGCTGCAGGAATATCAAGCCTTCCTAAAACCTTTTGAGGAAGATGTTATATTGTATCATTCTGTAATTTTAGAATTTAAAAAGATTTCTTAACATTCTTTATGTTAAAATTGCTGTTTGCTTGACCAGCTTGTTGTGAGCAGAAGCTACTAATCTTGAGACTGAAATTTCTTTGACCTCTTGTCTTTAGCTCTCCCTTTCGTGTGACGAGGTGTATAGTCTGTCCTCACACAATGTAATTTTTTAAGTTCTTCATCTTACTAGTGGCCATAACACTTTCCTCCACCTCCCTCTTTCTAGGCTCCTAATCGTCAACTCATGACTTACTGGTTACAGGAGCTTCAGCAGAAGAGATGGGAATATTGCAACAGTCTTGACATGGTAAAGTGGGCCAGCAGGACCTCCCCAACCCCTGGGGATTTTTCTAAGGGTCTCGTAGCCAGAGATAACACAGGTAAGTCAGAAATGGAGGGTAATGTGTCAGTTCTTTGTGTAAGGCCATTTGGCACAGCAAATCAACTTAGCAGGGAAATTCAGAATGAAAATAATGATGATGATTCCTCATGAATGGGCAGCATTCCATAGTTACTGAGTACTTCCATGTACATGAATCATATTCAAGCCTAATGACAACGTTGGGAGTCAGGCAAGGCCAGTGCCAAGCACCCTGAAGAGATGATACAGCTGAGGTCGGCAGGTGGTGAGTTGTGGTAGTATAACTCCCACTCTGACTCCAGGGTCAGCCTGCTCCACCCTGCCTGAAAGTGAAAGGCCCATGCCTGCACATTCATGCAGGGCAGGGTTGCTGGAGTTTACAGATGTGTGTCTACACCAGGAAAGCATTCCCAAAGCATTCTGCTTGTGATTCCTTGTTTCTTAGGAAAACTTTAACTATCAAACACTGTTTCCGTTTTATTCTGGATTTGTGGCATTTCTACAACTCTTGGTGATCCCTGGCCGATTGCAATGTAGAGATAATGTGGTTTTATATTTGAATATCAAAAATTAAAACCCTGTGATCCTCTCATGACTGGTTGTGTTAAGCAAAGAACAGGGCAACAGTTATTTGCTGACAGTCCCGCCCCCTCCCCCCAAGATTATGAGGGTAGGACTGTTTTTGTGGCCCCTTGTCTTCATGCAGGGAAAAAGAGCAGGCCCAGAAAAAAGCAGTCCCCTGAGTCCTCAAGTAAGGCGTGAAAAGGCCGGGCCATTACACTAGCATTTTTTAGGGATCAAAGGAGTGCACATTGAAACTTAAGCCAGTGAGGGCTAGTTCTGACACTTTAAAGAGATGTGGTCGGCACTTCAGAACACCTGTGGAACCCTCTGCTCAGCAGAACACAGGCTACATTTGAGTTCCCTGTAAACTGAGGATGGTGTGGGCACATGGGCAACCAACTTGTTTCAGAAACAGATGCCTTCTGAGACTTTTAATTCTTTTTTTTCCTCCAAATCCCCTGTTTTCCTGCCAACCTTGTTTTTACCATTCACAGTCTTTTTCAGCAGGTTAGTCCTCTCCGTCAGTGAGAAATTACCGTATGCACTTTCATACTTGTGGATATGTTGTCCTGTGAGAGTTCTCAAGTCATCGTCATGGGTGTCTTAACTCTCTAACTATACCAAGAGCTGAGGTGATGCCTTCATTTTTCAAGCTTCAACCCCTTCTATGTTTAGTTCACAGTTCTACTGAGTTTTTTTAAAAGCCACTATTATAGTGCTTTTGATCAAAAGAAGCTCTCTAACTCAGTATCAAAGTCATTTGAGACATTTGGAAACCCCCGTAGGGGACGCGGCAGTATTCATGATGGTAGCTAATGCCTTTGGCATAGAAGACACTCGATTTGCCTCAGTTCCTGTATTTTGAGAACACAGAGTGCTTCTCTCTGACAGAGACTCAGGTGTTAAACTGAAAGGAGGGGCAAAGAAGTAGCACCCAGCCCTGTAATCTCTATAACACATACCCTTCCTTCTTTTAAGCCCAAATGCTGTGGCTAGGGAGCCGGAGAGAACATCTGAAGCCCATATTTGGTTCTCTTCATTCGGTTTTGGGACTCTAAGTATGGGAAATTAGAGTTTGTGCCATCTGACATTTACTTATTCATTCAGCAAAGTAGGCACCCATAATCGGCTTGGTCCCTCTCCTCATGGAGTTTCTAGTCAAGCAGAGTGTGAAGAAAAAATGAGATAAGTGTGAGAGGGAAGTTACAGGGTCCCAAGGGCCCAGGAAAGGGGCCAGCACAGCTTTGGGTGGTTGGGAGCCCTCTCTCAGAAAGTGGCATCTAAGCTGAGACCTGTAGGATGACCAGGAGTTAGCCTGAGAGGAGTTTCAGGCGAGAGAGCTGCAGAGAGCTGGTGGTGCCTTCAAGGAACTGAAAGAAGGCCCACGAGGCTGTAGTGAGCTGAGCCTGGAGGCACAGTGAGGGCCAGGGTGGAGAGAGCCTTGACTTCCCTGTTTGGTATTTTAGACTTTATCCTAAAAGCAGTGGAGTGCCTTTGAAGATTTTATGTGTGGAAATGACTATAATTTTAGACTTCTAATGATTTTTAGATAGCTGTTAAGAACAAATAATGAAAGTTGGAAACGCTGGGCAACTTGCGAGACTATAATTATTCAGGAAGTCAAAAAGTCTAAAGGAGGAAGTCAAGGAGAGAAGGCTGTATTCTAGCCCCTTTTGTTTTATCATCAGAGGTAAAAGTTGGTTAAGAGGTAAAATGTGTTACAGTTTGTAATGGTGCTCTGTGATGTTTCTGAAGCTATGTTTGCAGTTATCTGCTCAGCATAGCCTAACCATGCTAACTCTAGCTAGAATCGAAGATAATGTTTTTCTAACTCTGATTTGCATTAAAAAATAAAACTTTTCCTACTGTTCTCTCCTCGTTACCCAATTGTTATAAACATTTTCATTTGTTGTCTAGTGGGTGTCACCCATTAGTACCCTCCTAGCACCGAAAGTCAATATGGGGAAAGATGTAGGGAATTAACATTTTCCATTGATAGGCAGTATAGTTCTTGGAAGGCAGCTCAATCTGGTGGAAGAAGCTCCAGGGTCCTGGGTTTGAGTCTTGGATCTGATGTTTACTATTTGTCAGATTCTGAGTAAGTCATCTTTCCTCTAGCACAAGGGTAGCAAACTACAGCTTGTGGAAATGAAGTTTTATTGGAATAATTCATCACCCATTTGTTTGTGTGTTGTCTGTGGCTGCTTTTGCACAACAGTCATTGAGTTGAATAGTTGTGACAGAGACCATATGGCCCACAAACCTAGAATATCTACTACTATCTGGCCTTTTAAGAAAAAGTTTGCTGACCCCTGCTCTAGTGTCTTGGGCATCTCTCTGTCTTTTCGAGCCTCAGTTTCCTTATCTGGAAAATGGAGATTGTTCATTTAGTCTTTCACTCCAGCCATTCCTGTATTCTAGGCATTGTGCCAGGTGCCCAGGATGTAAAGACAAGTAAGTCATAGTACATGTTCTCAAGGAGTGTTTGGTCTAGTGAAGGACCCAGACAGGTAGAGACCTGTACAATGTAGTCTGATAAGCACAGAGCCAGAGATGAGCACAGGAAACTTATCTATGCCTGGGGTATTGGAGCACAGGGTGTTGGTGGTGTCTGAAAAGCTTTCTTGGACTTGGAGACAGCTGAACTGAGTCCTGGAGGTCAACTAAGAACCTGGAGGCCCTAGAGACCAAGTCCCTGGCTCAAAGGTAGAGTGGGTGGGCAGGAGTGACAAAGAGGAAGCTCGATATAGATGATCAGGGACCAGACTTGGAAGGGCTTTGTAAGACAAGCGAAGGCATGGTGAGTGATAGTATCAGATGTGCATTTTGAGACCATTAACTGTGACTGAATGGTAGAGAATGGATTTGTCAGCAGGACAAGAGGGAGGGAGACCAGTTAGGCGGCTGTTGTGGTGGTCCAGGCTAGAAATCGTGGTAGCCTTGACTAGGGTTGTAGCAGGGGATGAGTAGAAATGGGCAGAGTTGGGAGATTGTAGGCTGGAAGAACTGGAGGCTTCAGAGATGAGATTAGATTTGAGGGAGAGGGAGGGTAAAGAGTACTGTCCAGGCCCCAGGCCTGGGCAGTTGTTTATTTATTAAAAATTTTTTTTTTCCTGCTTTTTCTCCCCAAATCCCCCCAGTCTATAGTTGTATATTTTTTTAGTTGTGGGTCCTTCTAGTTGTGGCATGTGGGAAGCCACCTCAGCATGGCCTGACAAGTGGTGCCATGTCTGTTCCCAGGATCCGAACTGGCAAAACCGGGGGCCACAGAAGCGGAGTGCGTGAACTTAACCCCTTGGCCATGGGGCTGGCCCCCAGGCAGTTGTTCAGATGGGATTGCAGTACTCACGATGACCTTGTCAACCCCCCTCATAGTTCTGTTATGAGGATCAGATGGCAAGCTGTATTATTAAGTGTAAAGATATATATATATATGAGATATAATTTTGAAATGGTTAGGATTATGTTCAGCTGCAATTAACAGGAAACCTGACTAATAGAGACTTTCAAATAGGGATTTGTCTCATGATAGGCAGTTTATGGCTGGCAAAGTTACTCACCAGTGCCACTGAGGGACGCATTCTGTTCTTCATTCTTAGTGTATTAGCTTTCCTGCTCATGCTAGCTGTCCCTTGGGGTGGCACCTATATCAAAAAGAACACTTTCCCAGAAAACCTCAGCTTATATCTCATTAGCTAGAACTATGTCACATGGCCATCCTTTGCTGGAAGGAATTTTCGGGAGGCAAGTGTTTAAACCAAGCATGCTGCCACTGTCAAAACCAGAGTCTGTAAAGAAGGCAGAATTAGAATGAGTATTGCATAGGCAGCTGGCACTGTCACATAATTGCCCATATTAAATTTGTTTTCTAGAGTTCACGTCTTCAGAGTAAGAGTTTGTTACCTGTGTGATTGGAATTTGCAGCTTTATATTAATCAAGCAAGTATTAGAAAGTGAGATGACTTTGTCATCTCTTTATCTGCTCTGTCTGCTGTCCATTCTGCAGCATGGCCTCTGAAAGTATGCCATGCCTCAGACACCACTCTGCAGCGTCTTCTGTGTTATGGTAAATAAAGACCTGCTTTCTACATGAAGGAATAACTTGCTAAAATAAAAGCAAAGGTCCACAGACCTTCACAGTGGTTGAGAATGAGGCAGCCAGAGCCACAGGAGGCATCCATAAATAGCTAATAGCCTCGTTTCAGGATGTATGTCCAGCACATTCTGTTTACTTCATTTCCCTCAAACTAATAAGCAATCAAGCAAGGGACAACAAGACTTTGTGTTTTTGAGACTTCTTGAGTTGGAGTACAGATGGTATTTCTTGCAGAAAATGGTCTCGTGGAGACGGTTTGAGGGATGACCACACGTTTCCTCCTCTGAAGCAGCTGCATCACACAGTGTAACTGTTGTGTAGGAGCAGGGGGAGGGGAAGGGAAGTGGCAATTCACTTTGTCCTCCTGCAGTTTGTGCTCTCTGTGCAGTGCTGGGGCTGGAGAAGGAAAACCACAGGGTGGAATGCAGACCCAGTCTTGGCAAAGTCATGGGAGTTCTTCGTAATCAGTGAATGTCATGATCCCAGAAAGTGATCAAAGAAGCTGTGCTTTTATGTAATCTCATTTGTAAAATACTATAAAATGCCACGTGTTATTTTTAAGTATAAGTCATGGTAATTAGCAGCATTGTGTTTGAGAGGCAGCGTGATCTAGTGGAGAAAGCTTAGGAGACTTTGGGCACAGTGTTTCCGCATCTGTGAACAAGATGCTGTGTGAGGTTCCTTCTGACTTGAAGGTTTTGTAACTCCTAAAGTCAGGCTTTGAAAGGGAGCCTAAGTGTGGGAGGGAGGGCGGACGGAGATGATGAGCAGGGTTAGATTCCAGGGATATCTGGGAGGAGTCTTCTGGGAGCCTCCTGGAGAAGATCTGAAAGGAGACTGTCCAGAACAGGCTGGAGTTTGGTGCCAGTGCAGACATGCTCTGGGTGGGATCAGGTGCAGAGGAACACAGGGTTGATGTTGCTGTGTTGATGTTGAGGTTGGGGAACTGAGCGAAATCTCAGGAGAGCAGAGACATGTGAGGGGAAAGAGAGGGAAGCCATGGAATCAGGTGTGCACTCCTACCCCTAATTCAGGGGGTCTTTCAGAGGTGGCAGGAGAGAGGACAATGATTAGAAAACTGCAGGGACCTCTCCTGCCTCCTGCTCAATTTTCTCAACTTGAAGAAGGCCCTCCCTGCTGTACCATGTTAGTAGGTTTCCATTTTTTATTTATTCATTCAGCCATTTATTGAATCCCTTAGTAAATTTATTGAGTCCCTCAGTATTCATTAAGTCCCTCCTCTGTGCTTGGTGTTGGGTATGCAGCTGTTAGGAAATCAGACCCGTGTCCATTTCTCACAAGATGTATGTCCTTGGTGGGGGATGGGAGAAAGTAGATGGACAAGTAACTTAACTAGACACATGTGCTGGCCTACCCTGGGGCCTCTCAGAACCAGGTGGCTTGCGACATCTCCTTTTTGGTGCTTAGATGCACACTAGGCCCTCACTTGGAAGATATCTCTACTGCTCTTGACCACTCCTTCACAATCTAGACTAAAATTCACTTAGATAAAGAAAAGAAGCAGCTTTTTCAGATTAACCCCACTCTGTCCTCCTCCAACTCCCAACAGTGATTGCCAGGCTTGCTTACCAGTGGTCTTGGACACACGTGGGAATGGCCTTCTCCCAGTGCCCTTTTCTTCTTTCTTGGATGACACTGCGTCCTGGGTTTGGTTTTCTGGGAATCCTCCACTCAGCTCTGCTCTCTGCAGAGGGCCTGGGCCCGACTGAGGCAGCGTGGGAGGAGGGGACAGACTCACTGAGGCTCCCAGATGTGAGCAGGAGCCTCCCCTGGGTGGGTCCCTGTCTGTTAGAGTGCCGTCCAGTAGGAAGGGCTCATGGAGCTCTGGAAGCCGAGACGGCTGCAGACCACCCTGGCACTGAGGCCGTGCTGGAGTCACAACATAGGAAATGTAAAACTTGTAGTCTAAAACTCACACAGAGTTGTCATTTAGGCTGCAAATGTTTAAAAAGAATAGAGAAGGTCTAAATACCACAATCCTTCCAGCATAGACTTTCTCTTCCCGCTGAGGTTGCAAGATAAAGCACGTTTGTGAATCCAGTCCATCCTCTTGAAGACCTCAAGTAAATATTGCCGTGTCCTAGTTTGTGTCCTTCTTGGGGCAGTTCCCTGAATGCTAATGTTAGGACATGTGTTGAGGAGAAGCCAGCAGCTCCGCTTTTTAATTAAATCTCACGTGGTCTGTTAAAAACCGAAAACCAGACAAAAATAACAATAATAGCAAAAACTGGGAAATAGCTTCTTTTTCATGTCACATACTTACTTTTAGAAATGGCCTGTTTTGCCTACATCCTCCCTGGCCTCCAGTCGCTTTTCTCCACCCCACCCCCAGGGCCCCGAGTTCCTCAGGAAGCGTTTCCAGTGTGGGCTGAGGGGTGCTGCAAGGTCTGGGGTTTCCTTGCTTGTAGGTGCTTTGCCACACAAGAGCATTTGATAGTCTGCACCCGCCTGCAGAGGGGCTGCTCCTCACCTTGCCGCCAGCCCACACAGGAAGGAGAGGCTGGGCTCGGCTCCTTACAGTACATTGTGTTTCTTTCCTGGCTTGGCTTAGAATTGGAGTGCTTTGCCTGTGAGGGGGTCTGTGAAAGCCCACCTTTGAGAAGCCTGTGTGTCAGTTTTATCTTTCTCTGAATAAAGGAGGTTGAGCATCCTTCTTGCCCATTGACTGACACACACACTCCAAATGTGGGGTGCCACCTCTGAGAGGTACAGTTACTGCACCTGCTTGTGAGGTTTGTCTACCGCAGGGGCAGGTGACATGTTTAGCCCTGGCTCTGGGCTTTCATCTGCTGACAAATAAAGTAGGTAGAGGAGACTAGACCCTATTAGTGGTGTTTGAACTTGTTTTTTGTTTGTTTATGGGAAGTCCTTTTCCAAATGAAATCTTCAAGGGAGCGCCAATATATAAAAGAGTGAAAAGAGGAACTGCTGTGGTGGAAGCTGGGGTGGGATTCCTTCCTCCTCTCCCTCTAAGGCATTTCCTGGAACCATAAGGCTCAGAGGAAGGGTCTGGGTACCGGGGACTCGAGGTGTTCTGTGGTGACTTCTAGCTTGACGTTTTACTATTTTGTGTCTCTCTCCTAGATGTGTTCTCCTTTAGGCAACAGCTCTGTCTCCTCATCTGTTGAACTCTCAGCACCTAGTGCTTAATACTTGAGAGTCATTTGAACCAAGAATTGGGAATCCATGGTGGTTTGTAACTTCTGGCTTTCTTAACTCAAACTGGTAATCCATTACCAAGCCCGTAATTCTTCTGTCTCCCAACACACCCTTTTGCTTTTCCTATTATAAGCCGGGTATTGACTCTCCTGGCCAGAGCCAGATTCCCCTGATAGGTACACAGCAATCACTTCTTCATGTCACACTCAGGATGCTTTTCCAGTGTGTTCTCGGAACCCTTCTCACACTGCCCATGGTCAAGTTAGTGACCTGCCTGCAAAGAACAAGCCAATCGTAAGGTGTTCTCCTTTGGGACACAGATTTCCAAGGGCCCCTGTGGCCCAGGATGCCCTGTGCTTGCTTCCTCCACCAGTGCTCAGTAACTTTTGCAGAGACCTGTCCTGAGTGACTCAGGTGGTGTGCTCATCTGATTAGAAATTAAGTTTTTCTTGGATATCAGTGTTCAGCAGTCCCATTCTGATTTTGTTTTGGTTGATATTGCAAATGTAGAGGTGCTTTATTAAAGGGAAGTATAGATCAAATTGATTATTGTGAAGCAGTGTTAAATTCTGTTTGCAAACATGCCGTATTCTCAGGGGGATTACATCATCTGGAAGAATACGAAGTATTTGTAGTGGATATGTTTTTGGCAAAACTTTTAAAAAGTAAGTTTTTATTATGGGAAGTTTTAAACATTTGCAAAGAGAGGATAACATACTATGACCCCCCTGTTTATTAGGTAATTTCAACTATTATTATTTCATGACCCATCTTGTTTCATTGATACCCCTCCCCACTTTATTTTGTTATTTTGAAGCAAATAATGTGTTATTTGAAGCAAATGCTGGCATCATATCATTTCAACCTTAAATATTTCAAAAGCCTACGGTTTAAAGATATTGTAGTCTGAAATTTGATTATGCTTTAGCATCGGTGCATTTGCCTATGAATTTACTGAACTACTATTCTGTGATATGCAAACTTATTTTTTCAGTGTCACTCTTTTCACATACTAGTAAATATGTGTATATTTGTATGCCTCCCACTTTCTTAGAGAAAAGGGGGTGTAGTATAATTTGATCTGCAGTTTGCTTTTCTTACCTGACAGTTTATCCTGAAAATTGTTCTGTGTTGGTACCAGTGAGTGGACTTTGCTCATAGCTTTGTGCCAGGTCCCCTGGTCTACAGGACAGCGGAGGACAGCCCCAGTGTCTCCTTTCCCTGGGCTGCCACTGTGAGCACTGGGGGGTTTGAAGCATATCACGACCTTCCTTTGAGAAACATGGATCTACTTTAGATGAAATGGTTGCAGAACACCAAAGCCACCCACAGATTGAATTTTTATCTAGTATACATTAAAAATATACTAGAATACATATAGTGTAGATTTCTATAGTATATCGTCAGTGTTTTATGTAGGATATCAAGTTCTGTGTAGAAGCTTTGAGTAACTGACATTTGTTTGCCTTTCTTTCAGATTTAATTTACCCACACCCAAATGCTTCTGCAGAAAAAGCCAGAAATTTCCTAGCTGTGGAAACTGTCCCTGGAGAGCTGGTGGGAGAACAAGCTGCAAGTCAGCCAGCCCCAGGGCATCCAAATCCCATTAATTTCTCTTTGAAACAGTGGGGCACTGAGCTCAAGTGAGTCTTTGGAAAGCAGCATATGAAACTGAAAATGGGTTATTTCTGATAATATATATTATGGTTTTATATATGAAATTATAAAACCACCTTTCATTGGTGAAGGTCTTTGTCATTTACAAGGTGCTTTCACACAGTTCATTGGGTTTTCTCAGCTTGTATAGAGGGCCTATTATGTCCCTGATACTGTGCCAAATACTTTCACACTCATGGTTTCATTTAATTGCTCCACTCTGTGAGGGAGGTCGTATGGTTGACATTTTACAGAAACAGAAACTGACTCAGGAAGCGTCCTTGTCTAAGGTCCCAAGGTCCCAGGCTGCAGAGGTGGGGCTTCTTGCCCCAGGGGCCAGCTCCCTTTCTAGGACCCCAGGGTTTCCTTAGGTGCTGTGCTCTGGACTTCTGTCATCTGCTTGTGCATGGGCTAGTGAGAGGGGAGGTAGATTTGTTTTTGTTTTTGTTTTTAAAAAATGCTTTATTGAGATGTAATTCACATACCATGTAATTCACCCATTTAAAATGTACAGTTTGGTGGTTGTTAGTATATATGCAGAGTTGTGCAACCATCACCACAATCACTTTTAGAACAAACCCCAGTACCCATTAGCAATCACTTCCCATTTACCCCGAACCCCTACCCTCCAGCCCTCTGCAACCCCTAATCTACTTTCTATCTCTATGGATTTGCTTATTCTGGATATTTCATATAGATGGCATCATACAATATGAGACCTTTTGTGTCTGGCTTCTTTGACTAGCATAATGTTTTCAAGGTTCATCCAGGTTGTAGCATGTGTCACTGCTTCATTTCTTTTTATTGCTGAATAACACTCCATTGTATGGGTATACCACATTTTGTTTATCCATTCTTCAGTGGATGGACGTTTGGGCTGTTTCTAGTTTTTGACTATTATGAATCATGCTGCTGTGAACACTCGTGCACAAGTTTTTTGTGTGAACACGTGTTTTCATTTCTCTTGGGTATATACCTGGGAGTGGAATTGCTAGGTCATATGGTAACTCTGTGTTTAACCTTTTGAGAAGGTACTTAATTGTTTTTCAAGACGCTGCACTATTTTACATTCCCACCAGCAGTGTATGAAGGTTATGGTTTCTCTACGTCCTTGCCAACGCTTGTTATTATCTGATTTTTTGATCCTTGCCATCCTGGTGGATGTGAAGTGGTATCTCGTGGTTTTGATTTGCATTTCCATGATGATTGATGATGTTGAAAAACTTTTTGTGTGCTTATTGGCCATTTGTATACCTTTAGAGGGACATCTATTTAGACCCTGTGTCTACTTTTTAATTGCATTTTTTTAAGGCTATTTTTTTAGAGCAGTTTTAGGTTTACAATAAAATTGAAAAGAGGGTACAGAGATTTCCCATATATTCCCTGCCCCCACACATGCATAGCCCCCATTTATCAACATCATTCACCAGAATGGCACATTTTTTTACCAAGGATAAACCTTCATTGACACATCATTATTAGCCAACGTCCATAGTTTAGGTTAGGGTTCATTCATGGTATTGTACACTCATGGTATTCGTGGTTTGGACAAGTGTATAATGACAGCTATCTGTCATTATTTTGTCATACAGAGTATTTTTGCGGCCCTGAAAATCATCTGTGCTCTGCCTATTCATCTCACCCCCACCTCTTATCTCTGGCAACCACTGCTCTTTTTACTGCTTCCATAGTTTTGCCTTTTCCAAAATGTCATATATTTGGAATCATACAGTATCTAACCTTCTCAGATTGGTTTCTTTCACTTAGTAATATTCATTTAAGTTTCCTCCATATCTTCTTTTTTTCCTCCATATCTTTTCATGGCTTAATAGGTAATTTTCTTTTAGTGCTGAATAATATCTTATTGTCTGAATGTACCACAGTTTATCCATTTACCTACTGAAAGATATCTGGATTGCTTCCAAGTTTTGGCAATTATGAATAAAACTGCTATAAACATTGTGTGTTTTCAACTCCTTTGGGTAAATACCAAGGAGCATGACTGTTGGATCGGATGGTAAGAGTATGTTTAGTTTTATAAGAAACTACCAAACTGTCTTCCCACCAGCAATGAATGAGAGTTCCTCTTGCTCTGCATCCTCACCAGCATTTCATGTTGTTGGTGTTCCAGATTTTGGCCATTCTAATAGATGTGTTAAGGTCTTTGGCCATTTTTTTAATTGGGTTGTTTGTTTTCTAATTACTGAGTTATAAGAATTTTTTGTATATTTTAGATAACAGTCCTTTATCAGATATGTCTTTTGCAAATATTTTTTCACAGTCTGTGGCTTGTTGTCTAATTCTCTTGATGTTGTCTTTTGCAGAGCAAAAGTTCTTAATTTTAATGAAGTCTAGCTTGTCAATTATTTTCTCGTAGAGCATGTCTTCGGTGTTGAATCTAAAAAGTCATCACCATATCCGGGTCATGTAGGTTTTCGCCTGTGTTATCTTTTAGGATTTTTATAGTTTTGTATTTTACATTTAGGTCTGTGATCCATTTTTTGTGAAGGGTGTGAGGTCTGTGTCTAGATCCATTTTTCTGCGTGTGGATGTCCAGTTGTTCCAGCACCATTCGTTGAAAAGACTATCTTGGCTCCATTGTATTGCCTTTGTTCCTTTGTCAAAGATCGGTTGAGGATATTTATGTGAGTCTACTTCTGAGCCTTCTATTCTGTTTTATTAATATATTTGTTTATTCTTTCACCAATACCACACTGTCTTGATTACTGTAGCTTTATAGTAAATCTTGAAGTTGGGTAGTGTCAGTCCTCCCACTTTGTTCTCCTTCAGTATTATTTTGGCTGTTCTGGATCTTTTGCCTCTCCATATAAACTTTAAAATTATTGTGTTGGTATTCACGAAATAACTTGCTGGGATTTTGATGAGGGGATTGCATTGAATCTATAGATCAAGTTGGGAGCAACTGACATCTTAACTATATTGAGTCTTCCTATCCATGAATGTGGAATATCTCTCCATTTATTTCATTCTTTTTTGATTTTGTTCATCAGAGTTTTGTAGTTTTCCTCATATAGATGTTGTATATGTTTTGTTAGATTTACCTGTATTTCATGTTTTTGGGTGCTAGTGTAAATGATACTGTCTTTTTAATTTCAAATTCTACTTGTTTATTTCTGGTATATAGGAAAACAATTGACTTTTGTGTGTTAACCTTGTGTCCTGCAATCTTGCTATAATTGCTTATTAGTTCCAGGAGTTTTTTTGTTGATTCTTTCAGATTTTCTATATAGATGATCATGTCACCTGTGAATACAGACAGTTTTATGTCTTTCTTCCCAATCTGTATACCTTTAATTTCCTTTTCTTGTCTTACTGCAGTGGCAGAGACTTCAGTATGATGTTGAAAAGGAGTGGTGAGAGGGGACATGCTTGCCTTGTACTTTATCTTAGTGGGAAAACCTTGAGTGTTTTACCATTAAGTATGATGTTAGCTCTAGGTTTTTTGTAGATAGTCTTTATCTCATTGAGAAAGTTCCCTCTATTCCTAGTTTACTGAGAGTTTTTATCATGAATAGATGTTGGATTTTGTCAAATTCTTTTTCTGCATCTATTGATATGATTATGTAAGTTTTCTTTTTTGGTCTGTTGATGTGATGGATTACATTAATTGATTTTTGAATGTTGACTAAGTCTTGCATACCTGAGATAAATCACACTTGGTGGAGTATAATTCTTTTATACATTGTTGGATTTGATTTGCTAATATTTTGTTGAGCATTTCTGCATCTATGAATGAGAGACATTGGTCTGTAGTTTTCTTGTAATGTCTTTGATTTGTCATTAGGGGAGTGCTGGCCTCATAGAATGAGTTAGGAAGTGTTCCCTCTGTTTCTGTCCTCTGAAAGAGGTTATAGAGAATTAGTATAATTGCTTCCTTAAATGTTTGATGGAATTCACCAGTGAACCCATCTGGGCCTGGTGCTTTCTGTTTTGGAAGGTTATTCAATTTCTTTAATAGATATAGGCCTGTTCAGATCATCTGTTTCTTCCTGTGTGAGTTTTGACAGATTGTGTCCTTCAACAAATTGGTCCATTTTGTCTAGGTTATCAAATTTGTGAGTGGTTGTTCTTAGTATTCTTTGATTATCCTTTCAGTTTCCATGGGCTCTGTAATGATATCCTGTTTCATTTCTTATGTTAGTAGTTTGTGTCCTCCTTTTTTCTTTCTTTTTTTTTTTTCCCTCCCAAAGCCCCAGTATATAGTTGTATATCCTAGTTGTAAGTCTCTCTAGTTCCTCTATGTGGGATGCCTCCACAGCATGGCTTGATGAGTGCTGCATAGGTCCACACCCAGGATCCGAACTGGTGAACCCCAGGCCACTGAAGTAGACCGTGTGAACTTAACGGCTTGGCTATGGGGCTGGCCCCCTCCTTTTTTCTTAGTTAGCCTGGCTAGAGGCATATCAAATTGATTGATCTTTTCCAAGAACCAGCTTTTGGTTTTATTGATTTTCTCTATTGATTTCCTGTTTTCAATTTCATTGATTTCTGCTTTAATTCTTATTTCTTTTCTTCTGCTTACTTTGGGCTTAATTTTCTCTTCTTTTTCCAGTTTCCTGAGGTGGAAGCTTAGCTTATTGATTTTAGATCTTTCTTCTTTTCTAATATATACATTCAATTTTATAAATTTTCCTCTAAACACTGCTTTTGCTGCATCCCACAAATTTTGGTATTTTTATTTAGTTCAAAATGTTTTTTAATTTCTCTTGGGATTTCTTCTTTGACCCGTGTGTTATTTAGAAGTGTATTGTTTAATCTCCACATATTTTGGGATTATCCAATTATCTTTCTGTTACTGATTTCTAGTTTAATTCCATTGTGGTCTGAAAGCAGACATTGTATGATTTCTGTTCTTTTAGATTTGTTAAAGTATGTTTTATGTACAAGAATGTGGTCTATCTTGTTGAATATTCCACGTGAGCTTGAGTAAAATGTGTATTCTGCTGTTGTTGGATGAAGTAATTTATAGATGCCAGTTATATCAAGATGATTGATGGTGTTGTTGAGTTCAACTATGTCCTACCAACTTTCTGTCTGCTGGATTTGTCCATTTCTGAAAGAAGGGTGAAATCTCCAATTGTAATATTGAAGTCATCCATTTCTCCTTGTAGTTTTATCAATTTTTGCCTCACATAGTTTGATGCTCTTGTTTGGCACATACATGTTAAGAGTTATGTCCTCTTGGAGAATTGACACCTTTGTCATTATGTAATGCCCTTCTTTATCCCTGATAACTTCTTTTACTTTGAAGTCTGCTCTGTCTGAAATTAATATAACTCTCGTGCTTTCTTTTGATTAGTCTTGGCATGGTATATATTTCTCCATTTGCTGTTAATCTGTCTGTGTCTTTATATTTCAAGTGGGTTTCTTATAGACAACAGATAGTTGGGTCTTGTTTTTTGACCTACTCTGACAATCTCTGTATTTTAATTGGTGCATTTAGGCGGTTGCATTGACATTCAAAGTGATTATTGATATAGTTGGATTAATATCTACCGTATTCATTACTGTTTTCTATTTGTTGCCCATGGTCTTTGTTCCTATTTTTGTCTTCCACTCTTTTTCTGCCATTTGTGGGTTTTTGTGTGTGTGTTTTTTTTGTGTGTGTGTGCGGAATATCAGCACTGAGCTAACATCTGTGCCAGACTTCCTCCATTTTATGTGGGACGCCACCACAGCGTGGCTTGATGAGGAGTGCTAGGTCTGTGCCCAGGGTTTGAACCCCAAAATCCCTGGCCGCCAAAGTGGAGCATGTGAACTTAACCACTAGGCCATGGGGCTGGCCCCCTGCTGTTTGTGGTTTTAATTGAGCATTTTATATGATTCCGTTTTCTCTCCTTTCTTAGCATATCAGTTATACTTTACTTTTTTTAGTGGTTGCCCTAGCATTTACAGTATGCATTTACAACTAATCCACATCCACTTTAAAATAACACTATACCACTTCAAAGGTAATGTGAGTACCTTATAGTAGCAAAATATTCCGAATTCCTTCCTCCAGTCCCTTGTATCATTGTTGTCATCCATTTTACTTGCATATAAAGCATACATATAAGTGTATATATATATGCATGATATGTATATGTAGTATACATAGTCAAATACATTGTTGGTATTATTTTGAACAAACTGCTATTCGTTAGATAGTTAGAATAAGAATAATAAAGGTTTTTATTTTACTTTCACTTATTCCTTATTTGATACTCCTTTCTTTATGTTGAATCTAAGTTTCTGACCTGTATTATTTTCCTTCTCTCTAAAGAACTTCTTAACATTTCTTGTAAGGCAGGTCTACTAGCAACCAATTCCCTCAATTTTTGTTTGCCTGAGAAAGTCTTTATTTCTCCTTTACTTTTGAAGGCTAATTTCGAAGGGTACAGAATTCTAGGTTGGTGGGGTTTTCTCTCACACTTTAAATATTTCACTCCATTCTCTTCTTGTTTGCCTGGTTTCTGAGAAGTTGTAATTCTGATCTTTGTTCCTCTGTAGGTAAGGTGTTTTTATTACCTCTGACTTCTTTCAGGATTTTTTTTTCTTTGTCTTTGATTTTCTATAACTTGAAAATGGTATGCTGAGGTATAGTTTTTTGGGCATTTTTCTTGCTTTGTGTTCTCTGAGCTTCCTGGAGCTGTGTTTGGTGTCTGATGTTAATTTGGGGAAATAGTCTGTCATTATTGTTTCAAATATTTCTTCTGTTCCTTTCACTCTTTTTTTATCCTCCTAGTATTTCCATTACGCATATCTTATGCCTTTTGCAATTCTTCTCCAGTCCTTGGTTATTCTTTTCTGGGTTTTTTTTCCAGTCTGTCTTCTCTTTGCATTTTGGTTTCTGAGGATTCTGTTGATCTATCCTCTAGCTCAGAGATTCCTTCCTCAGCTGTATCCTTTCTACTAATAAGCCCATCAAAGGTGTTCTTCATTTCTGTTGCAGTGTTTTTTATTTCTAGCACTTTTTTTGGTTCTTTTTTATGATTTACGTCTTTCTGCTTACATTATCCGTCTCTTACATGCTGTCTGCTTTATTCATTAGAACCCTTAGCATATTAATCATAGTTGTTTTAAATTCCTGGTCTGATAATTCCAACATCCCTGCTATGTCTGGTTCTGATACTTGCTTTTGTCTCTTCAAACTGTGTTTTTTGCCTTTTGGTATGCCTTGTGATTTTTTTCGTTTTTTTAATTGAGGTCACATTGGTTTATAACATTATATAAATTTCAGGTGTACGTTATTATATTTTGACCTCTGTATAGATTGCATCATGTTCACCACCAAAAATCTAATTGCCATTCATGTAATCTTTTCTTGATAGCTGGACGTGATGTACTAGGTAAAAGGAACTGCTGTAAATAGGCCTTTAGTGATGTAGTGGTGAGGTATGGGGGAGGAGAAGTGTACTGTAGTCCCACGATTAGGTCTCTGTCTTTCAGTAAGCCTGTGCCTCTGGACTCTGAACTTCACAAGTGTGTCTCAGTCTTTTTCTTCTCCCTTAGGTGGGACAGGGTGACTAGAGGGGGCTGGAGTTAGGTATTTCCCCTCCCCGCAGATCATTAGGCTCTGATAATACCCCAGCAGTTTAGGCTCTGGTTAACTAGTTTCCCCTGAAGGCAGGTCTTGTTAAGAACAGCATGCTTTGGAGTATTTCAACGGGGTTCAGCTCTCCCTGCCCAGAAGCCTGAGGGGATTTTTCTCTGATATTCGCTATGGGAACGGTGGAGCTCTTGGGCTGAATCTCACTATATTATGGGGGCCCCCTATACCTGGGTCCCCTAGAGTTTTTAACTCAGAGTTGTTGGCACTCAGCCTCCAGCAACTTGTCAATTATAGTAGTTTTTCCTACCTGGCCCTGGTTCCACTAGTGACTCTCTGCTCCAGAAAGGCACGTCTTCCCGTGTTTGCCTGTCTGTCTCTCTAGTCTTGGGGCAGTGATTTGCCCTGTGTCCTCCCTTTTTATTGATCCAAGGAGAGTTGTTGATTTTTCAGTCTGTTTAGCTTTTTACTTGTTAGGACAGAGGGGCTCCTTACATGCAGAATTGGAAATGGTCCATGTTATCTTTTTATTATTGAGTTGTAGTTTTTGAGTGTAGAGGTGTTTTTACTATTCTTTGAAGCATTCCACCTGGTGGCCACAGAACAGGAGCCTCTGTTTAGACAATGAGGATTAGTAGGAAGGCTGTAGAGGCCGTGCATTGTGGGACTTGGAAGCTTCTTGCTCTCCTGCAGTGCCCAGCCCAGTGGTCAGTATGCAGTTGGCCAGCTGAACCCAGAGGTGGTCCCCTGGGTTTTCAGGGTGGGAGTGGTTTGGCCATAGGAACTGCTACACATACAGGGACTTGCTGTTTCAGAAAGTGACTTCTTTCTTTTTGTACCTTTATGGTTGAATTCAAATTAACAAATTGATTCTCTTTGTGTTGTCAGTTCTTAAGATAAGGCCTAGCCTTATACTGAAACTGAATGAGATGTGGCAGGGCAACCCAGACCTCAGGAGCCAGCCCTCGTGAGGGAGATTCCCATCCCCTATAGCACTGGATTGGTTCCTGGCTGCCCCCCTCCTGGCTTTTTGCAGCAGTCCCACACTCCTGGTCCTGCTGGTTCCCATCCATTCATGTTCTGCTCTTCTGTCATCTCCAGACAGCTCTGCTTGTGTTGTCACCCCATATCAGAAGTATCACTGATGCTCCTCAGCCTGCAGGGTCAGTTCTAAGCTCCTTGGTCCGACATCTGAGGTTCTCTGCAGTCTAACTTGAATCTATTCCTTGGGCAACTGTTTCCCCATAGTCTTACTCCCTGGGCCACTGTGTTCCTGTCATTCTGCACCTTATTCTTCACCCAGGACCTTCATCCCCAGGATATCTTTCTGCCCGGTGTGCCCCATCTCATCTGATTCAGTCCCACTCATCTGCCAGCACCCAGGGGAAGGTGGCAGGGAGGAGGTGAGGTGGGGCTGCATCCTCAGAGTCCTGCAACTCCAGCAGCACTGCATTTATCGGCTTCAGCCTGTCAGCCTGCTCCTTAACAAAAGGGTGCTGTGCTCCTAAAATGTTAGAAAGCTGCTGAGAGCCTGTCCCTTCATTTTACAGGCTGGAAAGTTGAGACTTAGAAAGGTAAGGCAACTTGCTCAAGGGACACAGCAAGTGTGTGGACAGCTGGAAGGCACCTAGGTCCCTTGATTGGAGCCCAGTGTTCCTTCCACCTTTCATGAAAAGAATGTATTTGGGAAACTGTCAATTTGCCATATTTTCATACCTAGCTAGTCTCATCTGCCCTCAAAGTTAGATAATGCAATGAGAGGGAGACAGACCTGTAACACTGGGTGCTCTTTGAGCTATGGGTGATTACAGGGCATCCTCCCTAGGAAAGTGAGCACATGGTACTTTTGTTTCTAACAACTGACGGATTACATTCAGGGTTAAATGTCACTAGGAGTTATCTTCTATCAACTGTGCACAGTGTAGCGTAGTGATTAAGAGCCAGACAGCCTGTGTGCAGTTCCCAGCTCCGTGACTTAGTAGCTGGGTAACTTGGGTAAGTTGCTTAACATTCTGTGCCTCTGTTTCTTGTTTGTAAAATGGGAGTAATAACAGAAGATTGACATGATGATGATGAGTTAATGCATATAAACTGCTTTGAGCAGCACCTGACACTCAGTAAGTACTCCTGCAGGGCACCATGTGCCTCAGCTCCCACCAGCCAGTCACCAACTCACCAAGAGTCAGCTGGGTTTGTTCCTAACTAGTTAATGCCTGTTGTGCTTGTTACGTAATTTGGTGAAATACTTAGTAAATCCCTAATGTATAAAAAGGAATTGTTTTTCCTATGAAAAAGAAGTTGAACGCTTGGGGAGATTTTAATAAGGTGAGTCACTAAAAAATTGCTGTCAGGATGTGGGTAACACAGTTGCAAAAGATTAGAGGAAAAAAGTGTTAAAACCTGTAAAGATTCTATACTTAGATTGTTTCACAACTGTAAGTTGCTGTTCCACTTTAAAAAAAAACTGAACAAATTTGGAAAAGTTAGACAATGTGTCATGGATGTGATTTATCCAAGAAAGATAATAGGGAACTGGGGTCCATAGCCCCAGACACGAGGAAGAGGCCTTGGCTGGCCTGCATCAGGAGATTGGCAAATCAGCGAACAGACATCTGTGCCTTTATAGGTGCATGTGTTTGTTTTAAGTTATTTTTAAATGGTTTCCTGCTATAACCAACTTGTTCATTAACCTTCCAGCAGTCCAGGTCACTTGAGGTAATAGAATTAGCTCTCCTGTGAAGTTCTGGCCAGTCCATGTGTATGAGTGTGCATGCTCGGGAGTGGGAGTGGGAGTGTGTGAGCAAGAATGGAAAGCACATACCTGAGCACCCGGTGAGTACGTGCCCTGGTGCCCATGCAGCGTTTGAGCAAGATGGGTGTGCGTGGGAGGTGTGCTTAGGCTGCAGCAGTGCTGCAGGTTATGTGACCGCAGGGAGCAGGGCTCTGTGGGCCTGGACTGTGAGTCCATCGCTGGTGCTGAGCTGTGCCTGACGTGTGACTGGCAGCTCCCACGGCCTAGCTTTCCCTCAGTTCAGGAGTAGGGTCACCCTGTGGCTAGTGCTCTTTGCAGTCAGCATAGGTTTTAGAATCGCAGCCCTGCTACTCATTAGCTCTGTGTTGTTGAGCCAGTTACTTAACTTCTCTGAGCTTTATATTTTCTGTTAGTAAATTGGTGTGTGTGTAGGGGGCTGAGTGTTAAGATTATCAATAACAACTGCTGAGCCCAGTGTGTGGTTCATTGTAAGTGCTCAGTAAATGGTGGTTGCATGAACCAGTCCTGCTGCCACTGTCATTACCCTGCCTCACTGAGCCAGTGAGTGGAGTGGATCGTCACTTTATCCATCTGATGGATCGGGTGCCTTTCTCGAGGGTAAGTGTGAAGACCAAGCTGGCTGGGCAGGTGTGCTCATCCTTCCAGGCTTGCCTCTGAGATGTGTTTTGCTGGCCCTGGAACTGGCCCTGCTCTGACCTTTTGTTTTTTCTTCCCTCTTGACCCCTCAGCTCTGGTAGAAATAGTTATTTGTGTGCATGGCTGGTGTTCCCAGGAGACTGTTAGGACCATGCCTGGTGGGTCATCTTTTCAGCCCCAGTTTGTAGCAGAGGGCCCAGCCCTCTGAAGCAGGTACCCAGATGTTTGGTGAGTTTATGCCCAGTAGCTGTAACATGATATTTGTGGTTTGCCTTGTTATAAGGCACAGCTCTATCTATGCCAAGAAAGATGAGGAATTTAGTCAGTATGCTGCTGCCCCACACTGATGTTTTAGAAGCCAGGCTTCCTGGAGAGGGAAACATGAAGGAAGGTGACCTGCTTCTGGGTCCGTGGAGTTTCCGTGATGGTGGGTGTTGGCTGGGCTCTCTGCACCTTGGCTGGCATTGGTGCCCAGTCTTCTCTGACAGCTCCCTGGGGAGTGTGAGGTTGTGCTCAGCAGTTCTGTCCCATCAGTCCTCTTGATCTTGACTCTGTCCACGCTCTTCCAGGGGCTACCCATCAGCAGGGCCACTGTTGCATGACACTGCTTCCTGAGGATCACTGCAGTCATGAGAAACAACAACTTGGCTTATAGACTCAGAAGCCTTTAACCCTTGCAGGGACGTGTAGTCATCTGACTTGACATGGGAAACTCAGGCTCAGAGAACTTAGGTACCTTGTCCAGGGCCCCCAAGGGAGCGATTGGCCCATGTCTCCTGTTGTAGTTAGAGTTGGGGACTGGGAAGGGAGACTTGTCTGCATCCTCTGCCAGTCCCGTGCCCACCCATTGCAGGGACCCTACTCTCAGGGACCTGAATCAATTCATTCCACTACCTCAAGCCTTTCAGAGGCTTCTCATTGTTTTAGGCTGAAGGCTGTGCCGCTAAACATGATCTTTGAGGTCCAGGAGGCTCATCTCCTCTGTTGCAGGCCTTCTTGGCTTTTTTCCATTCTTTACATGCACTGTCTTCCCTACAGGCCCCTGCCTTAGGTTGTCCTTTTGCTGGGAGGCTCTGTCTTCTCCTGGTTATTCCTGGTTACCTTTCAAGGGAGCCTTGTTCCACCCACCCCTCACCCTGTGCTTCTCCTTCAAAGCCCTTAGTAACTTTTGTAATTATTGTATTTCTTTGAGTACTTTATGGTCCATCTCCCTTGTGAGCTTGGGAGCTCCATGAGGGCAGGGACCTTGTCTGTCTTGGCTGAGTGTATCCCCAGCACCTTTCACAGTGCCTGGCATGTGGTGGGTGTCCAGAACCTGCTTGAGGAGTGAATGATGAATGAAGAGCTCAGTACCCTTCCAGGGGCAGAAACATTCTCCGCTCCTGCTGCTTGGGGACTGTTTATCCTCTGCCCTGTACACAGTGTGCGTGGCACTGTCTACACCCATCTGAGCTGTGTCATGCTCCCTTCCCTGCCAGGAGCCACAGTTCCTCGCGGTACTGTTGTGGCCTCTTGGGAAGGAGGTCACCTTCCAACACAGTGTTGTTTACCTTTTTGACTGGGAACCCAGAGCAAATAATATACGTTCATATATAAATGTCTACTGTTTGTAAGCACATAAAACTGAAACAGAAATTTCATAAAATTTTCACTGTTACGTCTAGTAAAGCTAGGTAACTGTTTTCTCTTCCAGTGTGTTAAATTCTCATTGTGACCCTCAAAATTGATTTCATGCCTCCTTAATTTGATTTCATGGCCCGCTAATGGGTTTCCACACACAGTTTGAGAAGCACTGCCCTGGCTGTGTAGGCTGGTGCTCCCTTCTAGAGACCTTTGCATCCTCCTCTCCCCACTCCACGGCCTCCACTGTGGGTCACGTGCTGAGGATGGTCCCTTGGATAAGAGGCGATTCCTCCCTACCTTTGAGGTACTTACAGACCTCAAGGGAGACAGATAGCCAGACAGGCAGGTAAGGAGTCCATCTGTCACGAGGCACTGTGCAGTGCAGTTGAGGGCTAAACCCAGCATGGTGCTGCCTCCCTTGGCGCACCAGGGGGTCGGGGTGGGGGAGAAGGTTGGTGAGGGAATCCTTTGAGGTAAAGATGAGTTTTGACTTAGGACTTGAAGGATATGGAGGGACCTACCAAAGGGAAAGGCAAGTGCAAAGACTTGCCTGTGCAAAGGTGTGGAAGTCAGAACAGGGTTTCCTGAGTTCACAAGTTCCTGTGCCAGGAGCTTAGGCACTGAGTGGAGCTGAGGCCCAGTGTGAAGGAGTAGGGTGGTGTCCGTCCTTCAGGCGGTGGGGAACCCGTAGAGCTGACCCGAAAGTTCTCTGATGAGAATATTTTTACTTTGATGCTTGTTTTTTTTGAGGCAGTGATCATTTTATCAGGTGTTTCCTCTAAATGTTTTCAGAATTGGAAGGATGGTATACTCATCTATCCATCCTAAAAGTATAGGATATTTTGGAGAGGGTCTTTCTGACAGTGCTACTTTACCAGGTCATTCTATTGGCAGTAAATATATTTTAACTTTAAACGTGATGTTCCAAAATTGAACGCCTGCTGAAGTTTACACTATAACAAAAAGAATCTCTCAAAGTCCATGGTTTGAAGGGCAGTAGCTTATTGGAGAGTGGTTGTATTCATTTGCTCTGGCTGCTATAACAAATTGCCATCAGCTTGTTGGCTTAAAACAACACGAATTCATTCTCTTACAGTCTTGGAGGCCAGAAATCCAAAATGAGTCTCACTGGAGTAAAGTCAAGGTGTCAGCAGGGCTGGTTCCTTCTGGAAGCTCCAGGGAGATCCGTTCCTGTCACTGTGAGCACTCCTTGCCTGTGGCACCATCACTCTAACCCATGCTGCCCTAGTCATCTCACCTGCTCCTCCTCTGTAGTGAAATCTGTCTCTGCCTTCCTCTTATAGGGACACTTGTGATGATGTTTAGGGCCCACTCAGATAAACCAGGATAATCTCCGTATCTCAAGATCCTTGATTTAGTCACACCCACAAGTTCCTTTTGGTTATTTCTACTTTTCTGTCATTTCAAATAACACTGTCCTGATAGCCTTATACATATATTTATGTTTCCTTGTGAGAATATACCCAAAGAGTTGATTTGTACAAGAGGAAATGCTGCCTCACATTTATGGGCTAGTGTTGCCCATCTTTCTTGTTTCCCTTGATGGGGTTTGTAGTTGGGCAGGAGGGAGCTGATTGGCTGCTGTGGTGGTGGCCTGCTTTTCTCCTGCCATTTCTTCCCAGCACTGGACAAGGTGGTGCTGGAGGCCAAAACTGGCCTGTGCAGGGAGTTTGTGGAGCTGTGAGCACCGGAGGGATTTGATGGGGCGTTTCCCAGCAGTTCTGTCAACTTCTGAAGTTCTAGCTGATTATCAGAATTCAAATTAAGATTGAATAAATTATTACTGTTTTAGTTGGACATTTTAAACTGTTTGTGAAGAAATCGATCTGAAATATGTAAACTTGGAAACAAGTTTTCTTGTTAGTTATATAGATTGCTGGTGTTCATTTAAAAAAATTTCAGGCTGAATACTGTAGCTGTCAAGGTGCCTTTGGCTACCTGGTGGTCCCTAACTTTCCATTTTGGATCAGAGTACCCTGAGTGTTTATTGAACAAAACAAGCACCTATCATGGTGCCTGGAAGGACACAAAAGACCCTTGAGAAAGTTTGTTAAATGAGAGAAGGGTCTTTAAGGAGCAGGTACTGTCCAAGAATGGCCTGGAACATCAGCCTGGAGAAGAACTCCATTTAGACTGGCCGTGAACTCTAAGTAGAGTACACAGGCAGGATGCCTGGTCAGTACAGAGGCCTCTGCAGAGGGCAGAGGAGATAGGATAGTGCTTTGAGAAGTATGTACTCTAATGACCCCCTTGCACAATCACAGAATTGGGTTTCACCATGTAAGATCTAAAACAGGGATTGGCCCTATAGTGTTATAGCTTAAAGAGGCTTTCGATTTGAGCCCAGTCCTGTTTCTTTTCATTACCCAGGGCTTGGCAGTTGGTACCTCCCCCGACCGCAGTCCCTCAGCCGCAGATGAGAGCATGACTTTTGTACAAGTGGGCCTTGAGACAGGGTAGTAATGGTGAAACCATCTTTCAGGGAAGGAGGGTGTGTGGAAGTTCTGCGTCATGTAAATAGCTGTTCTTTCTTCCCAGGCCGTGTTGGGGTCTTCCCTGCCCTCTTATTTCTCCTTCTTCCTGCATCCACCCTTTAAGAACCAGAGCTGAGTAGCACAGTTTAAAGGCTAGGGCAAATGGCCAGGAGAATTTAACTCCTCACATTGATGATGATGGATAACGTGCCACATGTGAGTGAAGGCTGCTCAGAGACCCTGCCTTAAGCAGGGCCACTGCTGCTTTATAGTGTAATGGGCCCAGTGGTTTCAGTGCTCAGCGAAGTAAGGGACCAGTTGTGTCAAAGAAATGAGCAAAAGTATGTCAGGCATTTGTGAGAGTTTCTTTTTCTTCCGGAGCAACTATTTTGAAATAGCTTTCCTCACAATTCTATAATTTTTGTGAAATCAGACATTGCCACAACACTGTCTTGCTCATTGGGTTATGGTGGGGAGTTGACTAGAATCCTGCTATGCAGTGTTCTATGAAGTTGCCAGACTCTAGAAGAGACTTGGAAAATAAATAGCACGTGTAAGATGCTTTACATTGTTTATTTGCCTCCTCCCTCTTGGTCCCAAGTAAATAAGCTGTAAGAAAACATATCTCAGGTGTAAACATATAAGCAGGTATAATTGCCAGGTTCCTGGTGACTCCTCGTTAAAACAATTAGCAAAAAGTCATCCATTCGTGTATTGTGATAGACTGATGGGAACATAAAGTGTCTTAAGTAATTTCTCTGCATTCTTCCAAATTTTTAAAGCACTTTAATGAAATTTAAATAAGGGAAAAAATCATGCTTTAAAAAACATAAACATTGGGAAATGACTATTTTACATGAGAATGCCTGGCTCACACTAGAGATGAAGCTGCCTTTTGCCCTTACCTTTTGTCAACCTCAGGAAAACCAAATGATGCACATTTCTTCCTCCTTTTTGTTTGTTTATTTTAATAACCTTATTGAGGTATAATTTACCTCCAATAAATTCACCTATGTTAGGTGTATAGGTGGATGAATTTTAGAAATTAGCCATAGTCACATAAACACCTCCATAGTTGAGTTATGGAGCATTTCAGTCACCCTACAAAGTTTGCTCATGCTCCTTTGCAGTTGGTCCCCTCCCCTAACCCCTGGTCCCAGACAACCTCTCATTTGCTTTCTGTCACTGTGGCTTTGCCTTTTAAAGAATTTCATATAAATGGAATCATACGGTATGTAGTCTTTTCTATTTGTCTTCTTTCACTTAGGGTAATGTTTTTGAGACTCATCTATATTGTTGAGTGTTTTCATATTGCATTCCTTTTTATTGCTGCATGATATGCAGTGAGTATTGGATATATCACAATTTGGTTATCTGTTCACCAGTTCATGGATTTTTGGGTTGTATCCAGTTTGTATGAATAATGCTGCTATGAATAATCACTTACATTTCCTACGTGTAGACATATGTTTTTATTTCTTTTGGGTAAATACCAGGGATTTGGATTGCTGTGTCATTTAGTTAAGTGTATATTCAACTTTATAAGATGCTGCCATGCTGTTTTCCAAGGTGGTTGCACCATTCTGCATTCCTATTAGCAGTACATGACAGTTCCAGTTGCTCTGTATTCTTCTCAACACTTGGCATTGCCAGTGTTTTTAACTTTAGCCATTGTGGTGGGTGTGGTTCATTTTGGTTTTAAGATGCATTTCCCTGATGACTAGTGATGTTGAGTATCTTTTCATGTGCTTATTGGCCATTTGCATATATTCTTTGAAGAATAGTTCAAATTTTTTACTCATTTTTTAATTGTGGTGTTTGTCCTCTTATTATTGAGTTGTAGGAGTTCTTTATATCTTCTGAATACAAGCTTTTCTCAGATTTGTGTTTTGCAAATATTTTTCAAAGAAGAGAAACTTTTAATCTTGATAAAAAGATTTTATCATTTTATCATTTTAATCTTTTATAGATTGTGCTTTTTGTGTTCTGTTTAGGAAATCTTTGCCTAACCCAATATTACAAATATTTCCTCCCATGTTTTCCTCTAGAAGATTAGTGATTTTAGCTCTTACCTTTAGGTCATGTATATATTTTGAGTTAATTTTTATGTTTGGTGTGAGGTAACGGTTGAAGTTCATTTTTTTTTCATACGGATAACCAGTTCTAATACTGCTCTTTCAAAAGGCTGTCTTTTCCCCATTGAGTTTCTTGGCACCCATCATTGACATTATTACAAGCTTAACATTGTCCCATGGCTCATTGATCCTTCCTGCCTTACTTCATTTCTGTTGTCTTTTTTCTCTCGTTTCATTTTGGATAGTTTCTATTGCAGTGTCGTCAAGTTCACTAATCTCTCTTTATGCAATGTCTGATCTGCTGTTAACCCCATACAGGGTATTTTCATCATAGACGTTGCATTTTATTTCTGGAAGTTTTGATTTGGATTTTTTAAAACATCTTCCGTGTCTCTATTTAACAGGTTTAGTCTTTCTTCTAGTGTCTTAAATGTGGTGAAACAATTATAACTTTTAACTACTACTTAACATTTGTCATTTCTGGGTCTGTTTCTGTTTATTAATTTCTCTCCTTGTAATGAGTTGTATTTTCCTACTTTTCATGCCTGGTAATTTTTTATTGAATGGCTGATAGCGTGAGTTTTACCTTTCTGAGTACTAATTTTTTTTGTATTCCTATAAATATTCTTTAGCTTTGTCCTGGAATGTAGTTTAATTACTCAGAAACAGTTTGATGCTTTTGAATTTCTCTTTTAAGCTTTTTTAGGTGGGATGAGAGCAGCCTTTAGTCTAGGGATAATGTTAGTAGCCTTTTTCTGAGTGCTCTATCTGATGCTCCATGACATATGAGGTTTTCCATTCTGGCTAGTGGAACTAGACACTAATCCTGCTGAGCCTCAGGGATTGTTCCTTCTGCCTCTCTCAGGTGGTTCTTTCCTTTTCTTGGGTAGCTTTCTTCTGCACAAGCCTGATAGTTCTCAGCTGGAGACTTAGGAAACCGTAGTTCCCCAAGAGTTGGGGAACCTTGGCTATCTCTGCACCTCTCTGTACAGCTCTCTTTTCTCCAGTACTATGCCCTGTGAACTCCACCTGCCTTGGGATTCCCAACTCTGTCTTATCAACTCATGGCAGAACTCCACCTGGAATCCACCTTCCTGCACCGTGGCCTGGAAACTGTCCCCAGGCATTAAGCTTGAATATTTGCTATCCTATTCTGATTCTGTCGACCTATTTATCTCCTTACTCTGAGTTTTGTGACCCCTTTCTAGCTTTTTTTGTTTTTTCAGGTATGCGGGCCTTCTTGAGGATTTCTTGTTGTGGACCGGGGGGGGGAGGGGGGGGGGGGGGGGTGTCTCATGGCTACAAAGTCCCTTAGCTTTTGTTTGTCTGGAAAAGATTTAATTTCTCCCTCATATCTGAAGGATATTTTTGCTGGATAGAGTATTCTTGGCTGAAGATTCTTGTCTTTGAAAGTTTTGAATATGTCGTTCCATTCTCTCCTCGCTTTTAAGGTTTCTGCAGAGAAATCCGTTGAAAGCCTGATGGGGGTTCCTTTGTAGTTATTTTCTTCTCCCTTGCTGCCCTGAGTATTCTTTCTTTGTCATTCATTTTTGCCAGTTTTACTACTATATGCCTTGCAGTAGGTCTTTTTACATTAACAAATCTAGGAGATCTGGAAGCTTCTTCCACACTTATTTGCTTCTCTTTCCCTAGGTTTGGGAAGTTCTCTGCTATTATTTCTTTGAGCGTGCTTTCTGCTCCATTCTCCTTCTCTTCGCTTTCTGGGATACCTATAATTCTTATGTTGCATTTCCTCATTGAGTTGGATATTTCTCGGAGACTTTCTTCATTTCTTTTTAGTCTTAGTTCTCTGTCCTCTGTCTGGAGCATTTCAACATCTGTCTTCCATTATGGTGATACGCTCCTCTATGATGTCCACTCGAGCATTCAGGGAATCCGTATTTTGTTTTATCTCTTCCATCATGTCCTTCATCTCTAATATTTTTGATTGGTTCTTCTTTATAGTTTCAATCTCTTTTGTGAAGTAGCTCCTGAACTCATTGAATTGTTTATATTCTCTTTTTACCTCGTTGAGTTTTTTGATGATAGCTATTTTGAATTCATTGTTGTTTAGCTTACATATTTCTGTGTCCTCTGGACTAAGTTCTGGTGCTTGTCATTTTCTCTCTGATCTGGAGATTTGGTGTAGCATCTGATGTTGGAAGGTCAGGTCTTTCTCCTTCTGATATTATTCGGTTGCAGGTACAGCCTGTCCCCACTGGGTGGGGGTTGAGAGCCACATATTCTGAGCCCTCTGCCTTCAGCTGAGATCCCAGGGGCTGGAGCTGTGCTGAGCAGGTGGGGTGAGGGGTGCTTTCTCCTGCGTGCACTCCAGGATTTCTCCATCAGCTCTTGCTATCTGGGGTCCTGGGGTCTTGGCTTGATGAGGTCACCCCCACACGAAAGCTTTTGCCCTGTTAGAAGGCTTCCCTCTAGGCTGCAAGGGCACTTGAGAGTCCTGGGTGATCCCGCAAACAAGCAACCCCTCCCTGACTCCTTCCCTCATGGAGCCTCCCGCAGCAGTGATCACAGTCTTTAGGGGAGGGAGCGAAGTTCTCTCTTACCCCATTCCAGCTCATCCGAGGGGGTCTCTAGCCTCTCTGCCCTCTGTCGTGTGGCTGCATGTCTCTCTGAGGTTTTGTGTTGTTAGGATGTCTTCTGTTGGAGTACGGATATCCCTTTTCATTGTATGTTGGAAGGGAGAGAGTCCCGGGCAAGTCTACTCTGCCATGATGCTGATGTCACTCTGTGTGAGTTCTTTATCTATTTTGGAGGTTAACCCCTTGTCAGATATATGATTTGCAAATATTTTCTCCCAGTTGGTGGGTTGTCTTTTCGTGTTATTCATGGTTTCCTTTGCCTTGCAGGAGCTCTTGAATCTGATGAAGTCTCATTTGTTTATTTTTTCTTGTTTCCCTTGCCAGAGTAGACATGGTATTTGAAAAGATCCTTCTAAGACCGACGTCAAAGAGTGTACTGCCTGTATTTTCTTCTAGGAGTTTCATGGTTTCACGTCTTACCTTCATGTCTTTGATCCATTTTGAGTTAATTTTTGTGTATGGGGAAAGATAATGTTCTACTTTCATTCTTTTGCATGTGGCTGTCCAGTTTTCCCAACACCATGTACTGAAGAGACTTTCCTTTCTCCATTGTATGTTCTTAGCTCCTTGATTAGCTATCTGTAGATGTGGGGTTTTTTTTTTTATGCTTGTTGGTGAGGAAGATTGGCCCTGAGCTAACATCTGTTGCCAATCTTCCTCTTTTTTTCCCCCAAAGCCCCAGCACATAGTTGTATATCCTAGTTGTAAGTCCTTCTAGTTCTTCTACGTGGGCTGCCACCACAGCATGGCTTGATGAGTGATGCTAGGTCTGTGCCCAGGATCCAAACTGATGAACCCTGGGCTGCTGACGGGAGCATGCGGACTTAACCACTCAGGCACGGGGCCAGCCCCAGATGTGTGGTTTTATTTCTGGGCTTTCAATTCTGTTCCATTGATCTGTGTGTCTGCTTTTGTACCAGTGCCATGCTGTTTTGATTACTGTAGCTTTGTGGTATATTTTGAAATCAGGGATTGTGATGCCTCCAGCTTTGTTCTTTTTTCTCAGGATTGCTTTAGCTATTCGGGGTCTTTCATTACCCCATGTGAATTTTAGAATCTTTGTTCTGTTTCCGTGAAGAATGTCATTGGGATTGCATGAATCTGTAGATTGCTTTAGGTACAATGGACATTTTCACTATGTTTATTCTTCCAGTCCATGTGCGTGGAATATCTTTCCATTTCTTTATGTCATCATCGATTTCTTTCAGTAATGTCTCATAGTTTTCATTGTATAGGTTTTTTTACCTCCTCGGTTAAATTTATTCCCAGATATTTTATTCTTTTTGTTGTGGTTGTAAATGGGATTGTATTCTTGAGTTATCTTTGTGTTAGTTTGTTATTAGAGTATGGCAATGCAACTGATTTTTGTAAGTTGATTTTGTGCCCTGCTACTTTTCTGTAGTTGTTGATAATTTCTAATAATTTTCCAGTGTATTCTTTAGGGTTTTCTATATATAAAATCATGTCATCTGCAAACAGTAAGAGTCTGATACACTTTTAAAAAAATGAAACATTACAGATACATTTCAAGTCCTCTATTTTCCATGATTCCATTCTTTTCTTGCCCTTTACAGAGGTAAGCAATATTCTGTATTTGATAATTATCATTGATGTTTGGATTTTTTAATAGTTTTACTACTTATGTGTATATCAATAGATAATATCTATTACTAGTATTATCTTGAAGATTTAAAACAATGTCATGTCATTCTTCAGTTTTCTTCCTTTTTTCTTTCAGCATTAAAAAAATATTTATCCATATGATACCTGTCACTTTTTTTTTCTTTGCTAATATGAATAGTGCTGCAGTGGATGTCCTCATTTGTGTCTCCTTGTGCACATGTCCAGAATTTGTTTAGGAAATGCTGGGTCTTAGGGCAGGCACCTCTTCACCTGAACTGTATATTGCTGAGATAATCTCCATGATAATAGTACCAATTTATACTCCCACCAGCAATGTTGAAAAGTTCCCATTTCTCCATATCCTCACCAACAATTGATATTATCACATCTTTTAATTTTTGCCAACCCTATATATGTGAAATTGTTTTCTGTTACAGTTTTTAAAAAATAACGCATTTCCTTTTTGCCCACTAGAAATTCAATGTCTTCTTTCCGTCCTGGAAGAGGACATAACGAAAGTCGGAAGAGCGTGTTTTATACCAATGAAGAGTGGGAGCTTTTAGACCCAAGCCCTAAGGACCTGGAAGAGTCTGTGGTACAGGAAGAAAGGAAGAAGCCAATCCCTGAAGGAAACAGAGGTATAGACAGGGCTCCCGTTGTCTGTCATTCTCTCCACTGCTATCTGTTACTCACCAGTGATGTAGCAGACCCTTTGGTAGTAGGTATTTCTAGAAGCATAAGGCCCAATGGGAGTTGCATTCTCTTTGTGGGAGATAAAACACGAAGGCTTGAAAAATTAGATGTAACAAGGAATAAATAATTGTCCAGTCTGTGGACAGTTATTTTTATTTTTTATTATTTCTTTATTATCGAATTCCCCAATTGTTCCATAAATGTCTGTGTACAGTCAGCCTGTTCAGATGAGGGGCTAACAAGGCCTGCAGGTGTATTTAGGTGCTGTGTCTTCTTAGATCTTTCAGTCCGAACAGCTCCCTGCTCTCTTTTTGTCTTCCCTTTCTCTTGCCATGCTTGTTGAAGAAACAGAGTCTCTGTGCCAAGGAATTTCCCACGTTCCAGATTTTGCTAATTGTACTTCTCTGGGGTCAACTTAACATCCTCCTTCATCGCTGTCTTTCCTGTATACTGGTCGATAGAACAGAGGCCTGCCCAGATTCAAGGTTAACTTTTAATTATGATACGAGTACTTTTTTTGGGCAGGGGCGTAGGGGTGCTGTGTATTTCCTGTTGCATCACATCTAGAAGCACGTCGTGTCTGGTTTTCTCTCTTTTTGTGGTATTAAGATCAATCAGGATTTAGGGTTGTCAGCCTGATCCATTCATACAGTTCTCCATCGGCCTTTTGCCTGATGTGTTTAGCAGCCATTCTTGGTGCTATATCCATTGATCCATTGAGGGAGTATTGATGGTTGCTTTGTTTTGTTTTGTTTTGTTTTTTTGAGGAAGATTAGCCCTGAGCTTACTACTGCCAATCCTCCTCTTTTTGCTGAGGAAGACTGGCCCTGAGCTAACATCCATGCCCATCTTCCTCTACTTTATACATGGGACGCCTACCACAGCATGGCTTTTGCCAAGCAGTGCCGCGTCCGCACCCGGGCTCCTAGCTGGCAAACCCCGGGCCGCTAAGAAGCGGAACGTGTGACCTTAACCGCTGTACCACTGGGCCGGCCCCTGTATTGATGTTTTAAATGTAAAATAACAATAAATAATTTTGAAATTTTGCCTTATGCTTGATTCTAGCACAGATTGGCAGGAGTAGGAGGCAGGGTTTTAGGAAGTCTTTACTGGGAGAGTATTTACTAAAGGAAGTATTTTTTCTGTCCCCTGGGAAAGGACTGCCATGACTTGCTTTAAGGGGAAGCCTACTTGTGTTCCACGGGATCGTAGTATGGAACCCTGCCATCCAGTGTGACCTGGTGTAAAATGTGGCCAAGCCGAGTATGCTTCATTAAGTAATGCATGGCAGAGCCAGTGGGAGGACCCAGGAGAGGGGCTCATTGTGAACTGGGAATGCCTTCTGGAGGCAGAGGGACTTGGGCTGGGGATTTGAATTATTGAAGATAAGCATTGTTGGCTCTGACTTCCTGTGGAGACTGGAGGAATGAAATGGAAGGGATAAATGTGAACAAGATTGGGAAGGAGGAATGAGAAAGGCTCAGAAACTTGGGAAAGGCAAGAAACTCCTAGCACCCTAGACAGTTTCTTGATGGAGCAGCCTTCTCAGCCTCTGCCCAGCCCCTGATCCCTTTGAGAGGGGAGCCTGTGTGAAAGACATGGAGGGACAAAGATGTCTCTGGACTTTGATCTTGCTTGATTCATGGATGTTTCCTTTAATGGCCCCAAGAATCACCCCACCAGTTTTTAGTCTGTGTTATATTTATGGGGAATGGACTACCCTTCTTTTTATTTTTTTCCCTCTATTTTTAAGTAAACTTTTTTTTTGTTTTCTTTCTTTTCCCCAAAGCCCCCCGGTACATAGTTGTATATTCTAGTTGTGAGTACCTCTGGTTGTGCTATGTGGGACACCACCTCAGTGTGGCCTGATGAGCGGTGCCATGTCTGCGCCCAGGATCTGAAGTGGTGAAACCCTGGGCCGCCGAAGCAGAGCACGTGAGCTTAGCCACTTGGCCACAGGGCCAGCCCCTTAAGTGAACTTTTGAATCGAAGTTTAACATACAGAAAAGTCCTCCAATCAGAAATGTGTAGCTTGATGGGTTTTCACAAAGTGAACACACCCATGTACCTCCAGTTACTTCAAGAAACAGACAATCCCAGCACTTCAGGAGGCGCCTCCATTCCCAGACCCCCTTCCAGTCACTACCCCCTTGCCCCAGGGACAACCACTGTCCTGACTCTGAACAGCAGAGATTTATTTTGTGTTTTCTTACTTTATATAAATGCAATCTGTCTATATGTACTCTTGTGTCTCCTCTGTATGTTTTGAATATATATTTGAATTCATCTACGCTAAAATTTATTTGGATCCCTGAATATTTTTAAATACCCATTTTTAAGGAAGGGAATACCATCATGCTTTAAAATATGTGTTTACAATTAAGAAAACATACATTTGGATGCTTTTTTGTTTTTTTAACTAAGGACAGATTAACAGAAATTAAGGATTCCTAGTATGTCTTTAAGTCCTGCCCTTGGAACCTATACTGTCTAACTTCGTAGGTGGGGGCCCATCCTCAATAAGATGCCCTGGGGGAAGGGATGTGGTTTTTCAGGATGCTGTGGGAGCTTGGAGCACCCATGTTCTTCCCTGGCCTGTGTCTGTTCTGTTTGGTCCTGAAAATACCTGAAATGGAAAAATGGTGATGTGAACATATGGGTTTAATAGTGAGCTTTTGTGAATAGATTTTGGAAAATAAACCTAGCATTACAAAAGCATTTTTAGAGAACTATGGTACCATTTTGTAATAAATTCCTAATTAGTGCCAATGTACCAGTCTACCTTTTTTCATTTGTTTTAAAGCAAAGATTGAGCAATCCAATAGAAGGTTTTCTTTTGGAATGATCACATGGTAGAGTTTTATAAGGAAGGAGCCAGTGGGGAGAGTCATCTGATTTTAGACTTGTTATTATTGAGAATGAGGTGGGCGCAGAGAGGCATCTCCCTGCCCATGTCCTCTAGGTGATGAATGCAGAACTCCTTGGAGGCTGGTAGTTGAGATACTTCTGTGTGTTACAGTTTCCTAAGGGCAGAGTTAGCCTGTACTTAAAGATCAAGTTTTGTTTTTATGTAGGAGTAACTGGCTCAGGATTTCCCTTTGATTTTGGACGCATTCCCTACAAAGGAAAGCGCCCTTTGAAAGACATGATTGGATCGTACAAAAATCGTCACAGTAGTGGTGACCCTTCAGCTGAGGGGACCTCGGGCAGTGGCAGCACCAGCAAGCCCATCTCCGAAATGCAGCTGCAGGTCCAGAACCAGCAGGAAGAGCTGGACCGGTTAAAGAAAGACCTGTCGAGTCAGAAGGTAACTTTTCTTCTTCACGTTTCTGTCCCATCCCGTATCAGCAGCCCAGGGACCTGAGGAGCAAAGCCTGGCTTTCGTGTTTCTGAATCCTTTATTTCCCAGAAGGTACTCTTCCCCTGAAAGTTTTATGTTTCTGTGGCCACCGTCCCAGGCCCTGCTGCTCTGCTTGATCGTTTGTTCAGTGACATTTGAGTTTCCAAGGAGAATGAAGACCCTCAAAGTGGGTCAGGGGAGGGTGTGGTCTGCACCATGCCCCCCGCTGCCCTCACATTAAGTCTCTTTGAACATAGCTTCAGCCCAGAGTCCATTAACACTTGTTTAAAGAGGTTCTACATCCTGTTCAGCAATGCAGTTTCCATCTGTGCTAGTTAGATCTAATTACACTGAATTGCTCAGCAGGCCAGTGAATTTTAGAGCTCAGGTTTTTTAGTATGCATGAACATTTACAGGGAAGCATTGCTAATTACAGTATGTGTGCTTGTTGTTTCCTCTTTCCTATTATTGTTCTCTACAGACAGTCTTTATGGAGTAAATTTTTTTTCCTCTATTTTTGAGATCCTTCAAGAGCAAGTTCAGTATTAAAATGTTTCCAGTAAAGTTTCTTCATTTCCTCAAATTCCAGTGATTGTTCCAGGTAGAGTTGTCACATTTTCTGCTTTCCTCCTCTCCCTGGCACTCCTTACCCTTCACTCCGTCCTCCTCTGGCTCCCAGGAGCTCGTGCGGCTGCTGCAGCAGACTGTGCGGTCGTCACAGTACGACAAGTACTTCACGAGCAGCCGACTCTGTGAGGGGATCCCAAAGGACACTCTTGAACTTCTGCACCAAAAGGATGACCAGATTCTGGGCCTCACCAGCCAGCTTGAGAGGTTCAACCTGGAAAAAGAGAGTCTTCAGCAGGAAGTGAGAACTCTGAAGAGCAAAGTGGGCGAGCTCAATGAGCAGCTGGGGATGCTGATGGAGACCATCCAAGCCAAGGATGAGGTCATCATAAAGCTCTCGCGGCAGCTCAGTGAGTGCGAGGGCAGTGTGTCTTCTCCCACCTCAGCACCTGGCTCCCCATCGGCCGCCCCCTCCGGCAGGGACCAGCTAGAACTGGACAGGCTGAAAGTAAGTACAGGGCGTGGGCCCTGATTACTGTGACAAGAAATCCAAAAGCCTGTTAATAGTCTGTCTGCTGGTGTCACTCTAGAGCTGCTGGTCTCAGGGAGCTAATTTGACGTGATAGCAGAACAGCTGTACAACAGTACTTGTAGTCACATAATTATTAGTTTTCTAAGAAACTTCCTTGGACAATGACAGTCCAAGTCCAGCCATACTGCCGTTCCTCAAAACAGTTTCAGCTCTTTCCCATCCCTTGCTTTCATGTAGCAGAGACTTCTCTACTTATATATCTTTAGGGTTTCATTATTCCATGTGACCTACTAAGGCTGTTCCCTCTGTGCATGGATGCACCCACCAGCATCATTTACACAGCCTGCCTCAGGACCTAATGGGGGCCAGGTGAGGGATCATTGTTCCCAACAGCTCGTGTGGGGTCAGCTGGGAAAGTAGACCCCGGCTGTCAGGCAGGCCTGGGAAGAGGGCCTGCTCAGAGTCAGTGTCCCCTGCACCCAAACTGGGAGGGTCCTGACATTGTGAGAAGGGAGGGAAGAGCTCCCCTCCCAGTCGGCTGGCCCCAGGGGTGGGAGGCTGGTTCCTGCAGAGAGGTGACTCTCTGGAATGGTGACCAGCTGATGAGGTAGGAGGAGCACACAGCTTTTGTAGGAGGCAGGGGCAGTCTGACTCTTTGTGCCTGTGGGAAAGCCTGCCAATCCTGAGTATAGAGCTGAATGGCCTTGGGCCATTGTCAGCCAGGCCACAGGGTTGTAGAAGTCCTGCTGCCACCAATTCTTGAGTTGGAGAAGTTCTGGGTGAAGTGTCTCCTAGGACATGAGACATTGGGTTTAGCCCAATTGACACTAGCTGACCCCAAACAGGTCTGTAGCTGTAGGTCCCACCTAGCCCCATGTCCTCCTCACCTGACTACCCTCTTTTTGCAAATAATTTGACACAGGGGTGTTTGCTGCCCCCCCCCCCCCCCCCCCCCACCAAATGCAGTTCATCCTTTAAGGGCAAAGATTGGCTCCCGTTGAGTTCATTACTGAGCACTTACTTCATGCCCAGCAGTACCTCTCATGCAGTGTCAGTGAGCAGGATGACTAAATGATGGATGTGTGGAGCCTTAAATGTAATTCCACAATGGCAGTTAGAAACACTGGAATAATGGAAACCTCTTGTAATGTGTAACCTGTAATGTGTATGTGGTCTCCATAGTGACCACTTGTCAGTGACGACACCCAGTCGATGTGTGAGGCCAGAAGGACTGGTTAGTGAGAAAAGCCATAAGGGCAACAAAACCAACAAAAACCCAAATCTCATTACTTTATAATCATATCCAGTACAAAAATAGCCGTGTTTAAAAAAAAAAAGAGGTCTTGGTTAGTATTGCCAGTAAAAGTCAGTTTTGTTTATATATAAAACCTGGAATATGCCTGACCCTAAGTATACATCCCATCGGTAATACACCATGTTACAACTACTTATTTAATGTCAACTGAAATTGATATTTTGCAAGGATGTCTATTTTTGTAGTGTTTAGAGACTGACGCTGGGGCTTTTGGTTCCCAGGTTGCAGCGCGCAAGGCTGGGCAGTGGGGGAAGCACATGGAGCAAGTTTTTACAGGAAGCCGAGCCTGGGTGTGTGGGGAAAGTGTGTCACTTTGTTGTTGTGGCTCTATACAACTCCTTTTGGAGACAGCTGACAGAGTTGATCAGAATTAGACTTTTCACCCCTGTCTTTTTGCAGCATAATGGGTGGGTGGTTTTAAATCAGTCACATTTTTTTCTCCAGCATTTCTCAACTTTACACTTTTAAATCCTGTAGCTCCAAAATTCCACAACAGTCAGGTTAAGTGGTGACATAGCTTATGAAGAGGCAGAATGGTTGTTAAGGGACCTACCTGTGGCCTGTGGGTTCTGAGTGGGATAGGTGAGTCCTGCCTGGGTCCTGACCTCATGTTTTCTGACATTGCTGTGCCTGGAGCCTGTTACTACCAGTGTAGGGGCATCCCCTCAGCCGTGCAGAAGGCATTCACACCTAACCCACGCCGCCTCCACAGTGGCACTGGGAGAACTGAAGAAAGGCTGGAGGGAGAGCTGTGGACAGAAGGGGGTCTGTTCTTACTTCTCTGCCTTTCGCTTTGTGTTTCCATATTTCTTCCTTTGACCCCAAATTTAAAATATCTAGGTGGGGAAAAAAACGTCTAGGTGTATATTGGTTGGGGGGAGCTATCCTTTTTTATGGTTACTGTTACTATCCTGTTTCTTGCTTTATAATAAGTGTACATGGCTTGTAAAGATTTCTGCTTTTTGGAGTTTGCTAACATTTCTTTTTTGGTCTAATACATGGCCATTTTCTGTTTCTGTGGTATTTTGAGATTCTGATAAATTCTGTGGTATTTAAGATGCCAGGAGAATGGAGAACATCATGATTTGGATCAGAAAGGAAAGTCCTTTGGGCTTTGAAATTGGATATCTTGTGATTGGGCAGGTGTGATGCATATCAGAGCTCAGTGGGAGTTGGGGGGCCAAGCACCTGGGGCCAAGAGCCCAGCAGGCCTGGCTCTAGAGGTCTGTTTCCCAGCCCTGACACTTAGTAGTTGTGCAGTCTCCCTATGGCTCAATTCTTCACTTAGGAAATGGGGATGCGGAGAGTGGCTGCCTAAGAGTTGTGAGGTTTAAATGAAATTAAGAATCTTATGTGCCTAGCATGGGGCACCTGTAACCCATAGCAAGTGTTCCATACATGTTAGCAGTTAAAAGGACCGTTGAAACATTTTCAGTTCTTCTGTAATTTGTAGGGGAAATTGTGTACCCCCATGATGGTTTCTAGTTTGGAGATTGGGGCACATCTCCAGACACATCTTTGGGGAGTGACCACAGTCTCTGTCCTGTGACAGCACAAGAGTCAGTGCCTTTCTTGACTACTCCTGGCCTGCCCTTGGAGCTGTCATAACCAGAATTTTTCCTGTGACTGAGGGATCAGAAATTCCTCAGAACTTCAAACAGAGTGTGTGGGGGGACACACATTTATGGACTACTGAATTGGTAGAGAGCATTTAGGAGTCCCTGCCCTGATTGTCTCAAAGGTTTCCTTTCACTCTCGTTGCTCAGAGTTTCAAGGACTGAAGCTAACACATAGCATCCACCTCTGCCAAGCCTGAACTTTTGGTTGGACTTGGCAGAACTTGTCACCAGCTTGTGATGATCTCTTAAAAACATAAAGCAAATGTGGCAAAAGTTAACAATTGGCGAGTTTAGATGAATGATATATTGTGTTCCTTATACTTTTCTTTCAACTTTTCTGTAAGTTTGAAACTTTTCATTGTAAAGATGTTGAGGAGCGTGTTCTTCCAAGTGCCTTGTATACTGTAGGCTGTAGGTGCTCGTTGCTACCTGTGGTTCTTTAATTAAGGGCTTTGTATATATGTGTGTACCCTTTCTGTATAAACTGGATACATAAAAATAGAACCTACAGAAAGTATGTTCAGGTCCGCTAGTTAAAAAAGAGATGAATGCAAGATATTGCTTTTTGTACCACCTCAGTGAATGCGGGTAGATAAAATATTTGTGTCGATCTAGGAAATATGTCCTGCTATTTCTCCTGTGGTCAGTTGAGAAAAATCACCACCGTTAAATGAATTCATTTTCCCCATCTCCTTCATTACGGTGGTAGTTCCTGCCTTCCTCCCATTGCCAAGAGTGGCCACAAAGATTAATCAGAAAGTGCCTGACAGCCAACCTTCGGTTCCTTAGAGCGCCTTCTAATCAGCAGGGCTTTTTGATTGGTGCGGCAGCAGAATGTTAATTATATAGAACAGTTGGTCAATATTCTACCAGTAGGAATTGATGGGGTTTTTTTTCCAACAGGATAATCTACAGGGGTATAAAACCCAGAATAAATTTCTAAATAAGGAAATTTTGGAACTCTCGGCTCTACGGAGAAATGCAGAAAGGAGAGAGAGAGATCTGATGGCAAAGGTGGGTGAGCATGGATATATTCTGTTATCTGCTGGGAGATATGATTCAGAAACCACTTAAAAATGGTTATGCTTTAAAATCAGTTCAACTCCCATTTGGAGGGCTGTGGTTACTGATGCCAAAATATATTTGAAATATATGTGGTGCACAGAGCTATGTACTTAGTCTCACTTTGTCTCTGGTGAAGACAAAGAGAAATGCCCTGAGATGTGGTTTCCATTCACACATATAATGGAGTTTATAGAAAAAAAATTAAATACAATTCTAAGGTCTCCCAAATTAAGGTTATTTGGATTTTGGTTTATGCTTTTGAGTTGTGTGAATCAGTTTCATATCTATAAATGGGTATGATGAGGATAATGCCTCCTATGTGAACCTGATAGGGTTGATGTGAGAGTCCGATGTGATTGTGGCTGGAAAGGACTTTGCAAAGTGTACAGACATCACAAACATTACAGTTATAATCCAATGAAATTCAGTGACGCTTGTGTCAACAGCTGTTATTTACCTAGTATACCTTTTGAACATTCCTCAAAGCATCTTCTCAAACCTTGTTCTTGCATATTTTCCAGGAGTGTATTTGGTTTGTCTGATAAGGTGGCAGATGGGAATTAGTCCTAGGTCACAGGATCCTAAAAAAGTGTTGATGTAGCATGGGGTGGCTGCTCATGGCCCATGTGCCAAGTGGCACTTAGCTTGACCTCAGTAACTGGCATGTAGCCTGGTTTCTGCTGCTCACCTCAACCCTGTCCAGAACTGATGCATGTGATGGCATCCAGAGGTCTTATTACCGGTACCTCTTCTGTGCCAGAACCCCTAAAAGGAAGAGGGGGGCTCACGGCAGGCCATTTTAAACATGACCAGTGGCCTATAGCGTAAAGTCATCTCTTGTCTTTGATATAGTCTCTGGCTCACTTCCTAGTAGTTTTGGGCTTGTCATTCATTGATTGCTTGAGGTACCTAAAGATTGCTTTTCCTGTGTCTCTGTCTGGATGGAGGTAACCACCACATTCTCTGCAGTATTCTAGCCTGGAAGCCAAGCTCTGTCAGATAGAAAGCAAATACTTGATATTGCTCCAAGAAATGAAGACACCAGTTTGCTCAGAAGAACAGGGGCCCGCTCGGGATGTCATAGCCCAGTTGCTGGAGGATGCTCTGCAGGTTGAGAGCCCAGAGCAGCCGGAACAAGCATTCATTAAACCTCATCTTGTCAGGTAAAGGTGCTAGCAACTGTTGGGGCTATTGTGACCCATTTCTGAAGTCCCCTCTTTCAACAGCAGTAGTCATTCACAAAGAACTTGACACACCTGCATGTGTCTCATTTGATGCTCATGACAAGTACTGTCCAGTCATTAGAACAGATAATCTCATCATTCTTGCTGTAATGAGTGATGGAGCTAGGATTCAGCCCAGGTCTTTTGATTCCAAGACCCTTCTCCCATGTACCATGCCAAGGTAGACGATAGCCTTAGTTCCCATCCTGCAGCCAGAGGAGCCAGTCTTCCAAGGAGTGTTCCAAGTAGTAGGAACCATTTCCTGAAACACAGCCGCACCCACAGGTAGTTCAGAAACAAAGGGGGTCCCTAAGTGGGGAATGGCTTCTTTGTAAGGGAAAAACACTTGAGTAGCCTGATTCAATGGTCCAGAACTCAGTAAGGGTCTGATACGAGCTGTGGACACACTTGCCTGCAGAATGCACTCGGACACACACACACAGTATTGCATATATTTTTCAGAAAATCAGTCTGGAAGCCTATGATGGATTTTGGATTAAGAATCTTCGTGTCCTAGTTTCTGAAAAATGAGATCATGAAATATTGGAGTGAGGAGAAACCGGCCACTTCACTCAGTCCAGTCTCCTCTGCTTCCACCCCCTTGCCACCAGGGGCCTGCTGCCCAGGTCTAGGCCCTCCTTGCTTCAGTTTGACACGATCCTTCTGTTTTCTGAGCATACAGCACTGGCCTTCATCAGTTCAGATGACAGTGGAAAATATGCTCAGAACGTGACCCATACCATTGTTACAAAACTCTTATTGAGGTCTGTGTGCCAGACTTGCACATGAGGAAGCTGGGGTCAGGAAGGTGATGTAACAGCCTGTGAGTGGCAAGGATGGGACCTCAGCCTGGGCAGGCAGATTCCCAGGCTCAGGAGCAGCATCTCCAGGCTGCATACCTCTGCTTTGTTCACAGTGGTGGTGGTGGTAAGCTGTGAGGGCATTCCAGCAAGCTGCTTTGAAGGCACCGCATTGTCTTCCTTTGTGGATTTTGGACTCTTACCATTCATGTTGTATGTTTTCAAACTAGCTATAAGTAGAACAATGACTGTGCATATTGATTTATTTTTAACTCCTTTTTTTTTTTTTTGCTGAGGAAGATTGGCCCTGAGCTAACATCTGTTGCCAGTCTTCCTCTATTTTGTATGTGGGTTGCTGCCATAACATGGCCACTGACGAGTGTTGTAGGTCCGCACCTGGGAACCAAACCTGGGCTGCCAAAGCAGAGGGCGCTGAACTTAACCAATAAGCCATGGGGCCAGCCCCTATTTTTAACTTTTTATTATGGAAAATTTGAAACACACAAAGAGTAGGCAGAATCAACCCCCACCCATATGCAACTGATACCCAGCTTCAGCAATTACTAATGTTCTGCCAATCTTGTCTTGTCTTATTTCCCCTCACCCAAGTTTTCTTTTTCTGGAATATTTTTTTTTTTTTTAAAGATTTTATTTTTTTCCCTTTTTCTCCCCAAAGCCCTCCGGTACATAGTTGTATATTCTTCGTTGTGGGTCCTTCCAGTTGTGGCATGTGGGACGCTGCCTCAGCGTGGTTTGGATGAGCAGTGTCATGTCCGCACCCAGGATTCGAACCAACGAAACACTGGGCCGCCTGCAGCGGAGCGCGCGAACTTAACCGCTCGGCCACGGGGCCAGCCCCTTTTCTGGAATATTTTAAAGCAAGTGCCCGACATCATGTCGCTTCACCTTTAAACACTACAATATGTATTTCTGATGACACTTTTTAATATACTAATCCCACCATATTCATATCTTTCTGCAACTTATTTCTTTGAACATTATTTTCTGAAATTATCCAGGTTGATAAATGTAGCTCCTGAGCATTTTTTCACCTGCCTCACACAGCTTCATCGTATGAGTATGCCACCACATCTTTTTTCCTTCCTCTCATGGTGGACATTTAGGATCGTTTCATTTTTTCTGTTACAACCCTTGCTGCAATGAACATCATGTCCATGTGTCCATGTGAGAGAGTTTTGGGTGCAGACTAGGAGTGGAATTCCTGACCTACAGGGAATGCCTGTCTTGAACTCTGCTAGCTGCAGTTTCTGAAGTGCTTGTACAAGTTTATGTACTCAGCAGCAATGTGTGAAAGGCTTTTGTATTAGTTACCTATGGCTGCCATAACAAATTATCACAAAATTTGTGGCTGAAGACAATACATGTTTACTATCTTACAGTCCAACACGGGTCTAACTGGATGCAAATGAAGGTATCAGCAGGGCTTTGTTCCTTTGTGGAAGATCTAGGGGACAGTTTGTGTCCTTGCTCATTCAGGCTGTCAAACAGTTCCTTATGGTTGTAGGACTAAGTTTCCATGTCCTTGCTGGCTCTCGGCTGTGGCCATTCCCAGCTTCTAGAGGCCACCTGCATTCCTTGGCTTATGACCCCTTTCTGCCGTCTTCAAAGCCAGCAAGAGCAGGTCCAGTCCCTATCTCGTTTCACATTTCTCCTATCTCTTCTTTCATTGTTGCATCTCTCTGGCTGACTCTTCTGCCTTCCTCTTCCACTTTTAAAGGCTCCTATGATTACATTGGGCCTACCCAGAAAGCCCAAGAGCATCTCCCCATTTTGTGTGTGCTGTAACTGTAATTCCATCTGTGATGCCCCTTCTGCCGTGTCCCATAGCATAGTCACAGGTTCCAGGGTTAGGGCAAGGACATCTTTGGGGCCATTGTTCTCCTACCACAGCCTTAATTCTTCTTTATCCATAATATCTTACGGATATTTTCCCACTTGTCTTTTCACCTTTTAAAATGATATTTTTGAAACATAAAAGTTATACATATGTTGGGGCTGGCCCCGTGGCCGAGTGGTTAAGTTCGCGCGCTCCGCTGCAGGCGGCCCAGTGTTTCGTTAGTTCGAATCCTGGGCGCGGACATGGCACTGCTCATCAGACCACACTGAGGGAGCGTCCCACATGCCACAACTAGAAGAACCCACAACGAAGAATACACAACTATGTACCCGGGGGGCTTTGGGGAGAAAAAGGAAAAAATAAAATCTTTAAAACAAACAAACAAAAAAGTTATACATATGTATAATATATAAACATACATACACACATACATTTATATAGCCAGATTTTTGAGCCTTGTTTTTGCAGTATTATTTATATTTTCTTCACTGCTTTTCACATTTAGGGCTTTAAGCCATCTAGAATTGATTTTTCTTTCCCGCATATCATCAAGAAGAAAGCTGAATTAAATTTTTTTCCATGTAACTCGCCAGTTCTCCTCTCCCTGTGTGTCAGGAAATTTATCATCTTCTCACTGGATTGAATGCCTGGTCATATGTCAAAGTGCCACTTATACATGGGTTGAGTTCTAGGTTCTCTTTTCTGTTTCATTGATCTTGTTGCCAAGATCACATCGTTTAATTTTTCCCTTTGTTTTTCTCAACAGTGAGTATGATATTTATGGGTTTAGGACTGTCCCAGAGGATGACGAAGAAGAGAAGTTGGTTGCCAAAGTCCGAGCTTTGGACCTGAAGACTCTCTACCTCACAGAAAACCAGGAGGTTTCCACTGGGGTCAAGTGGGAAAACTATTTTGCTAGCACAATGAACAGGGAGATGATGTGCTCTCCAGAATTGAAGAACCTGATTCGTGCAGGCATTCCACATGAGCACCGTTCCAAGGTGTGGAAGTGGTGTGTGGACCTTCACACCAAGAAGTTCAAGGACAGCACTGAGCCAGGTTACTTCCAGACCTTGCTTCAGAAGGCTCTGGAGAAGCAGAACCCAGCCTCCAAGCAGATTGAGCTGGACTTGCTGCGGACTCTCCCCAACAACAAACATTACTCTTGCCCCACCTCAGAAGGCATACAGAAGTTACGCAATGTCCTGCTTGCCTTCTCCTGGCGGAATCCAGATATCGGCTACTGCCAAGGTCTAAACAGGTGTGCGCTCAGTCCACAGAATATGCCTCTTTGCCATTAAGATAACTTGTAGGCGCCAGGCACTGCCTGACAGCTCCCTTCCCTTCTAGTCAAGAAAAGCCAATATTTTAAGGGAAAGAAGTAGTTGCAATGAGCTAGTTTTGATTGTGCAATATCCCTAATTCTAGAATAACTGAGAGAAACAAACATGCTTTCAGAAAGTATTAAGAATACCAAAGTTAAAAACAACTAAGGGTTTTTTTTGCTGAAGAAGATTGTCCCTGAGCTAATATCTGTGCCTGTCTTCCTTTATTTTGTATGTGGGGTGCTGCCACAGCATGGCTGATGAGTAGTGTAGGTCCACACCTGGGATCCGAACTTGCGAACCCCAGGCCACTGAAGTGGAGTGCACCGAACTTAACAACTGTGCCACCAGGCCAGCCCCAAGGTTTCTCATTTTTGATTCCTTCTTGTGCTCATCACACTCCGGTTTTGATCAGAATTTTAATTTCATGACATGAGTGAAAACTGGTAGCCTCTGTTCGTCTATACAGGATTGTTGTGAATCAAGAACTTGCCCCAAACAATTCTTCAACTGGTTGAAACTTAGCTCTTGAAGAGCCCAAACTCGTTTTCTCTTGGACTAGAGTCTTTCTACAGGTCTTGCATATGTCCCTGCTTCCACAGGCAGAGGACACTGAAAAGCTTCTCACCTTTTCATGGTGAGTGAGGCTCCTCATTCTGAGCTGAGCTGGGCCAGGATGAGACCCTGGGAGGTCCTGAGGTCTGCTCTCCATGAAGCTGCTCCCTGTCACTGGACTTTGAGTGCTGGTGGCTTTTTACCTCTTGTCTGCTGCTCTAAGCGGGATCCATTATCTGCTGCTTTTGCTCACTGCTGTCCTTGCGCTTGTCCATTTATATTCCTCTCTGTGTAGTGAAAGTCAGTAACCAAGCTTGTTATAAATTTGGATAAGGTACAAATGGAGAAGTTCAGTGTGCGTTCTTTAGGAATTCTCCTGTAAGTCAAATGCGTGAGTTGAGTTTTGAATGCTGACATTTATTCTGGCTGCTTATGGGCCTTTTTAATCCTCATCGTGCCAGATACTGACCTCCAGATAAGGGTATCTATTTGCATCTGAAATGAGAGTATTGCAGGAAGAAAGGTTTTTAAACTGGAATGTTACCTGGTTAAGACCTGAAACCAAATAGTTTCCAGGAACTCACTGCCCCTGTGGTGATGAGGACAGGGTGGTCTCTCTGTGCCCTGAAAGTAAAAGGAACTTCAGCTGCTCCTCAGTGGTCTCCATTTAAAAAAAACCTGTAGGGGGCAGCCTGGTGGCGTGGTAGTTGGGTTCATGCACTCAACTAGGTGGCCCATGGTTTGTGGGTTTGGATCCTGGGCGCAGATCTACGCACTACTCATCAGGGCGTGCTGTGGCGGCATCCTACATACAAAATAGAGGAAGAGTGGCATAGATGTTATGCCACTATGTGTGGGGAAGACATTCTTCCCCAGGCAAAAAGAGGAAGATTAGCAACAGATGTTAGCTCAGGGCCAATTTTCCTCACCAAAAAAAGAAAGAAAGAAAGAAAGAAAAGCCTGTAAATAGAATACTCCTAATATAAAACAGTCTTGTTCTCTATCAAAAAATTCCTGAAAGATGAAAACCTCTGAAACCCAAGGGATTCTGGCGAGGACTTGAGCATGCCTGTTTGGGAGTACAGTAACACCCCATTTATCTGGCATAGTCATGGAATCAGTTCTTTCACACAGAAGTACAACTTCAGAAATTGAAGCTTTCTCTGTGTACCTCAACCCCCATCACCATTAGGGCCTCTAAATTTTAATCATCTTATTGGATTTTTTTCTTCAAAATATTTGTACCTACCTTCTGAGAACCCAGAACTTTACCAGAATAACTTCAGCCTTTTCTAAGTGATTCAGGCCTGTCATCTTGAACATCAGCTAATTTAGAGTGATGTCCTCAAATGCTCTGCTGATTTAGGCTCTTTGCCCCTTTTCCTGGCATCCTCAGATGCTGTGGATTTGGTTTCTGTGCTTGCATGTCCTGGTTTTCTCTCCTTACCCATCTCTGCACGTTGTCGCCTTTCTACTCTCCGTCCCATTCATGCCTACCTGAGGCACCCCCTTCCCATCCATCTCAAGTCTTTTTAGTTTTTTTTAACCTTTTAATTTGAGATGAGTTCATTATAATTTTATCTAAGGAAGCGAAAAAACTAATTCTGAGAATGGCTTTAGGGTTTTCCCATAAGTAATGCACAGAAGCTTCATGTCATGAGCAGAGGTTCTTAGCTCTCAGACACGTGGAGAGGAGTTTTTCTCTGCTCTCTGTCTTTCCATCCTTCGGCTCTGAGTGCCTGCGCGGAGCCAAACCTGGGATGACTGCATAAGTACTCTTGATGACTGACATTGGAAAAGCTCTACCCAGGTTTCCTTATGAATAACATGTGGTTAGACATATGGTCTCCTTTTCCCACCGTGTGCATGCTGTGGACACAGTTCCTTTAGAAAGCCCTACAGAGTGGCTCATTTGTCTGAAGCCCCATTTCAAGCAGAATGGTACCGGGAAAGTTGTTTTTAAACCATCATATGTTCTTTGTCTCTTACACTCACTCATCTCTGGGTTTTTTGTGCATAAAAGGCTTAGTTGGAACTTCTTGAATGATGAACTTGAAGAATTAGCTGCATTAGCAAAAATCTTATAATGAAAACATCTTTTTTAAATGAGGCTGGTTGATCATTGGGAAACAATTTCATTATCTTTAAACAAAAACCAAATGAAGTGTGGGGTGTAGCTTTGCTTCTCAAACTTTGGGAAGCACCTTGCTTGCCAAGGAACACTTGCTTATTTTCCTTCACTGGAGAAGTAGATGTAGCCGTGGTTGTGAGGGAGAAAATGGCACATTGCACGTGTCTCCGTGGAGACGGGCTGCACTGTCTGTGTCTGGGCGCAGGGCACTGGTGCTCACCTTCTTCTCCATTTGCTTGTAGATTGGTGGCAGTGGCCCTCCTGTACCTGGAACAAGAAGATGCTTTCTGGTGTCTAGTTACCATAGTGGAAGTTTTCATGCCTCGAGACTATTACACAAAGACTCTTTTAGGATCTCAGGTACTTCTAAAAATATTGTCCTTCAGTCAGCAGCTTGTAGAATTAGAGCTGAAATGTGACCTGAATTAAGCCTTGGCTCGGGGGGGCTCCATGTGCATGGCTTCAGCAACTGACCCCTGAAGAAGGTGCGCAGCAAGGCGGGGCATGCCTTGGAGACTGAGCTGGGCTGTTAGTGAGCAAGCGAGCGATGCGTCGGGTTCCCTCAGCGCGCTGGAAGCCAGCAGGTTGATTGTGAGAAATAGGCCAGCCCTGCAAACCTGCTGTTTAGGTGCCTGCTCAGCACTCTCTCCCCTGGGCACAGCCTACCTGGCCAGCTAAGCCGCAATTCAGGGGTGCTTGGGGAGCCTGATGTGTTAGCTTAGGCTCTCTAAGAAGCAGAGGCCAAGGCAGGAGTAGATGTGCCGGAGATTTCTGAGGGTAAACACCTGTGAAGGACCAAGAGGAGGGAGCAGGGAAGGCCAGGAGAACCCTCAGACCAGGGGAAGGAAGGGGGCTTGGGTGGGAAGGGTCTCAGGGTACCATGTCGTTCTGAGAAAGATTTGGCTAGGCCAGTGGGGAGTCCTCAAGCCAAGGTCACCTGTTAAAGGCGCACACGTCTCATAGGAATGAGCTACGTTAGTGCCCCTGCAGTGCTCACTCAGTGGCTGGGAGGAGCCAGTGGGCAGAAAGCTTCTGCAGACGAATCCAGTGATGGATCCAGAGGGGCTGTGCTGGGGCCATCAGTCACCTCCTGCAGCAGGAGACCTGAGCGGTGCAGTTCATGCCTGCCACACCTGAAGTCTGAAGCCAGGGGACAGGGTCGGATGACGTGGACTGGGAGAGCCCAGAGTTTCTGTCTCTGCTTGGGACAGTCCTGGCTCTGGACCAGACCCTTGACCCTTAAAGCCCAGGGCGTTTCCTCCCTAGGCTGGGCTGGGGCTGCTGCTGTCACTGGCTTCCATGATGGGCTTTCCCCACTTTCCCACTGGCAACCCTTCTCATGTCTGAGCTTCAGTTAGGTCCTGCCCAAGAACCTTTCTCTCTCTTGACAACGGCAGTGCCTGTCTGTGCTCCATTGTGTCCTCTTCTTCAAGCTTATGCCAGTGTGTAGCCAGCCTGCTCCCAGAGCCACTCCCCCCCCCCCCCCCCCCCTGCTCTGCTCCAGATCACAGAGCTCCGCCCACAGGCCCTCTCCCAGCTCCTGACTCGGCCCACGGAGGCACTGGCAGGAGACTGGAGGATGGCAGAAAGGGAGCTGAGGGTAGTTCTCTCCCTCTTCATCAGGGGCACTGCCTGTCAGTGGCTTTATCTCCTCCATGGCGCCAGCTTGTCTTCCAGGTCCTCTCTGGTCCAGCCTGGGGGTGGCTTCCTGCCTTTGCTTCAGGGCCACCTCGTCTTTGGCTGTTTGGCTTCTCAGCTTTTCTGTCACCAATGTGACCATCTCCCTGGGTGGCTTCTTTTGCTTGGTCGGGCCCTGACTGAGTTTCATGTTATTTGTGCATTTCTGCCTTTGGGAGGGGCCCTCATTATTGCCTTCTGTCACCACCTCTCTAGGTCTCCAGGCCAGAAACGCATCAGCCTGGATTTCTCATTCCTCTCCCTCTCTGTCCCCATAGTTACACTTCTGATCACTGCCACCTGCTGGTGGCTCTCATGTCTGTTCCCCATCTGTTCCCCTTACACTGGTAGGTTGCCATCCCCTCTCCTACACCATTGCAGCTGCCTCCTCCCCTTTCTTCCTGCCTTCACTCACTGACCTCCCCAGTTCCCCCATCCATCTCATACACAGATTCAGCCATGTCCCCTGCTGCTGGGCTCCCAGGGCTTCTCAAGGCCTTCACAGTAAAGCCCAGGGCCCTCTGTCCACACTCCGACGCTGCCTGCCCCCTGGGCTGCAGGAAGCACAGTGTGATAGAACACTTGCTCTCTGGCCCTGCCCTGTCGTGCTCTGTATTTTTGATATGTAACACTTGCTCTACCTAGAACACCATCGCCCTGCTTCCTCCTAGAAAGCTCCTGCTCAGCCTTAGCTCATAGACCACTTCCTCTGTGACACTTTCCTGGCTTCCCAAGGCCAACTTCAGGGCTCCGGTTCTGTTGCCGCTGCTCTGGCACAGGCCTCGGTGATGGCCATTATCTTACTGGATTATTCTTGTGTGCTGGCTTGTCTTCCAGCTAGTCAGCGGTGCCTTGAGGGCTGTGGCCTTGTCTTTCATTTTAGTCTCCCTAGCCCTCAGCACAGCAAGTATCTGAACTTACATGAGCCCTTTGACCAGGGAAAGAGAGCTGGCATTTAGGGAGCCTGAGCCCCATGCCAGCAGCTGTGCACCTGCACAAAGCCATATGAGTAGGGGCATCATTATCCCCATTTCACTTGGGAGAAAACTGGGGATCATGGACACTAAGCAACTTGCCTGAGGTACCACCACTGAGGGCCTGAGCTGGGATGTGGACTCAGACCTCTGTAGCTCTGGGCCCAAGTTCCCCCTCTGCCCCCTGCCTCTAGAACACCACAGAAGGATGGTGGGAGTAGGCTGAGCTCTGGCCATCCTGGGGAGTGGACTTTCCTCACCTGCGTCCCTGTCCCAGCTTCATGGATGTTGACAGATCCCAGGAAAAGCTCATCTGGTCTCTCTGTGATCACTTCACTTTGCTAATTAACCTAGAGATTATTTTTTGTCAAAATAGTGTATAAACTAAGAAATGAAGAGCAGTGAGAAGAGGCAGCAGTCATAGTTGGGTGTGAATAGAGAGGTCGGTAAAGAAAGTTTTATGTATTCCCGGACAACTGGAAGCTAATAGCTGTGAATAATCAAATTAAAAATCTCAGGTAACTCAGTATTTCAGAATAAGAAAAATAAAGCATTGATCTTTCTTAATTCCCTTGAGGTATGTTGAGCACACTGGTGAGGAGCTTGGGCTGAGGGCCACACGGCTGGGTCAGAAGCCAGGCCCTCCCTCCTGTGAGCTGCGAAGCTTTGCCACATCACTTAAAATCTCTGTGCCTCAGTTTCCCCATCTTTAAGATGAGCACTGTTCTCCTTTCATATAGAGATTGAATTCAGCTGATGCATTAATAGTTTAGTGTAATGTTTAGAACATTGTAAAAAGTCAGTGAAATTATTAATATTATTGTTATAGGCAGAAGGGAAGACCTATTTAAAGTATGTGGATTTAAGATAAAATCTGCATCATGTT